>NW_004567106.1:58160695-58161374 GCF_000260355.1 Condylura cristata
GCGCGGCGCCGCCCCGGCGAGAGGACGTTGCGTGCTCGCTCGCGCCAGGCGAGTCTCCGCGTCTCCCTCGCGAACTCGGTGAAAGGAATTGGCGCCGTTCGACACCAGGCGGGTCCGCTCTGCAGCACCGACCCACCTCCAGCCGCAGCCGCAGCCGCCGCCCGAGCCGAGCGCTGGGGAGCTGGGCGAGCGGGCGGCGCGCGGGCGCAGGCAGTTGACAGGAGGAACCGCCCCGCAGCCGCAGCCGCCGCCCCCGAAAGAGCCGGAACCCGAGCGGCCAAGACCTCAGGCGCCCCTCGCCGGGGCAACGGCTGCCGCGGGAGCCCGGATCGCCTCCAGCGCCGCTCCACCTGCAACGGTCCCTCCGGCTTTTGGAGAGGGGCGGGGAAGGCGGGGGTCTCCCCCCACCTTGGGCCTTTTTTGGCAGTAGTTGTTGTTTCAGGAAACTTTATTAAGTCAGTCTCTCTCGCGCTCTGTCTCGCCCTCCCCGAAGAGGCTGAGCTATCGCGGCGGAGCGGCTAGAAGGGGGAAGCAGAGACTCTCCGGCGGCGACAGGGAGCGACTGACTGACCCCGGACGGAGATGGGGCGAGGGCAGGAAGTGACAAGCTCTCGGAGTGGGTGGGGGGAGTGTGGCCGGCACGCCCGGGAGCGCCGCGCGCATGCGCCCGGCCCGGCGC
>NW_004567106.1:58161572-58188689 GCF_000260355.1 Condylura cristata
GTCCGCGACCAAACTGTTGCTCTCAGTGGAACCGAAACTGTGGGCGAGTTGGAGAAGCCGTGGCAGGAACCCAGAGAGAGGCTTGGCCGAACTGTCAGCCCCCGATTAGCGGGGATTCGCGAAGGTGGTCCGCGCATTTATAAATGATAAAAGTCGAACTTTTTTCTTTGACCCAGCAATCCCCGAGGTGTGCCTCTCATAGCTGGGGGCGTTTTTTGTTATTTTTTGAAGTCAGGTGCTTAGGAGGGAAACAGTCTAGTGGTGGAAGCCGGGTATTGATTCCAGGTTCGCTCGGGTTTTGGAACATGAAAGTGAAGTGGGGTCACGTGGGCCGTGCGCACTTTTCCCTCCGCTTCTAGTCCTCGTCCTGCTTGGAAAGTCCGGTGGATCGCTTTGGCCTGTCAAATTCAGCAAATCCGCGTCGTATTCTGGGGGGCCGGAGAGCCACCTCCCCAGCCTTCTCATCAAATCCTACGGTGCAGTTCTTGCAAGAAGTGAATATGTGTCCATCCCAGGTCAGGTAATTTTAAGGACAAAAGCCGGAACACTTTATGTACTCCTGCACCTGCTCCCCCAAGATGCAGTGAAAACTTTCACAGTTGTGGGACTTACGCCATCTGTTTTTGCAAACTTTAGCAGAGAAACTCTTAAGTGTACTTTGGAAGCACAAACGAGTGACTAAAATCAGTTTTCAAAGTTCAGAAGAAATTTAACCCTTATTGGTGATAAGTCCAATAGCTCCTAGCAGCTTGATTATGGAGATCACAAGGAAAGGAAAATGATTAATAATTTTTAAAGGAATTCTAGGTTCTATACATTATGTACATACACTAACCAGACTTGATCATTTTTATGTCCCGTTGGCAAGAAGCATCGTTCATCAACCTATAAATGATAGTAATGAAATACTATCATTTATAAATCAGTTTAAATAAATTATGGCACATTCACGTAGTAGTGTTTATTATGCAACCAACATCACATTTTGTATAATAAATTGTAGGCAATATGCTTAAGCAAAGAATAATTTGACACAGCGATGGAATTACAGGCGAGTATTTCACACTGGAGATTTTTGTGTTTTCTACATTTCCTACTTTTATATAGCCATTAATCATGCATTTTAAACATGAATATGCAATTTTAAGTTTCTATAAACCTGAGAAAGGTGTTGCTTCAGTTATATGAGAGTTGTAAACGCCTACAAACCAGATAGGAGCTAAAAAAAAATAGTTTCCTGAGTAAAAATAATTATTTATAAATTGCTTGTCAATAAGTAGTAGACAGTCTTAGAAAAATTAGAGACAAGACTGGAATGTGCAGGTGGGCAAAACAAATACTGGACACTGAATCATGATAGTTAAGTTGAAACCATGGAAACTATAAATCTTACTTTGTAGATGAGAAATCTAAATCCCAGAGAGGTTAAGTGATTTGCCAAATGTCCCACAGTAACAGAATCATCTAGTATTACCTAGTAAGCAACTAGAATTACTGTCCTATCTCTAAAAACACTACACACAAAAGATCCCGGAAAAATTATGTCTTCCCTTTGTTTCACTGACGCAACCTACGTGAAATATCATAGTTCTAAGGAACTTCTTGATCTATGAGGTTAGAAAGCACATCCTGATGTTTAACCTAAGATCCTTTTGTACTGCTTACAATTATTATTATTCTCTCATATTCAAAGCATTGACACACCCTTAGCAGCATTTGTTGCTGGGTTTTTTTTGTTTTTTTTTTTTTCTTTTTTTGGATGTGGGCCATTCTCCACTGGAGTGAGGTGGTATCTCATCATAGTTTTGATTTGCATTTCCCTGATAACAAGTGATATTGAACATTTTCTCCTATGCTTATTGGCCATCTGTATATCTTCTTTGGTGTTTATAATGTGTATGTAACTTTATATACAGTGAGAAAGCAGAGGAAGAAGTAAGGAAGGATTGGTAGATTTTCATTTATGGGAACAAAGTTACTTTACAATTCTCAGAATTTTTGTAAGATATTCCAAAATTCCCCCCACAGTGGTAGTTCTGTTTTCTTAAATCACTTGTGAAACAGAAGTATAATACAATAAAGTGAGAGAAGAGATCATTAAACCCCCCCCATTTTTAAATTCTAGTCTCTCTAGTCTTAGAAAATTCATTTTAAACACATAACTCAGAAAATTCATTTTAAGCACATAACCCAGCTAGGTTTCCTGAAGATGCAGAATATTATGCCACAAGGTTAATAAAATGAACATTGAGCCCTCCCTGGTGGTACAACAGGTTAAAGAACAGCACTGCAAAGCTACCAGCAGCCCAGGAGTTCTATTCCCAGCCAGAGAGGTGACCCACATGCGCAGAAGAACTATCCCGCTGCTCCCCTCAGCAGTGTATTTCAGCGGATCTGCCTGTTCTGCTGCCTGCTCTGTCTGGTGAATCCTTACTGTGCTGGCACCTCTGGCCTGTATGAAAAATAAATCTTAAAAAATAAGTGATTGTGTAAAGACTATCCAGCTAAAGTGCCATATCTTATTCTGAAACATTTGCTTGCCATCTAAACTATCCCTTAGGAAAGCAAAAAAACTCATGCCTGCAACAAGAATTTAAAATTTTAACGAATTTTTAAAATATCTGAAGGTATTTTATAGCCTACCGTACATCCCTACAATATCCTTAACATCCTTGTGTCGAGAACAGGTAAAAGCTTCTGATGAAAAAAGTGTAAAGAGATGGCAAGGGAAAGAATTTACTAAGACTTATTGGATCACTGCTTTCAGCTGAACACCAGGCTAAGCAATTTACATTCATTGTCTCACTTAGACGGAAAGCGACAACATTGACTGGCTTCCTATTGTCCTTCATATGTTCTCTGAGCACAGAGAGGAAGACACATATTCTCTCCTGTCTTTTTTTCCTTTTTATATTGCCTAGCAAGGACACCATTGCCCTAATCGAAAATGTTCTTGTTGTTAGGCTTGCATTAGAAGATAGAAAGGTTGTCACCAGCTCTAGCAGCTGTAACTTTACTCCCAGTAAGAAAAATATCTGGGGGCCCTCCCTGGTGGCACAGTGGATTAGGACACCACACTGCAAGCTGGCCACAGCAGCTTCGACCCCCAGTCCCAGAGGTGACCCACATGGCGCAACAGGCCTGTCTCGCCCACTGCTCCCCTCAGCAGTGTACTTCATCGATCTGCTTGTTCTGCTCCCCACTCTTGACTGGTGAATCCTCTCACAGCCCCTGCGCCTCTGGCTTGTACCCCAGGTCAGTATGCATAAATAAATAAATCTTTAAAAGAAATGTCTGAGACACTTCTGGCTACCTACAAATCTAGTGTTTGGTAGGAGCATCATCGCAGCACATAAACCACACCTCACATACGGGGTTCTATCTACAGAACACATGAAGGACAAAAGGAAGCCAGTGAATGTCGCTTTCCTTATAAGATCTTGCACCTTTAAGGAGATGTTAATAAGTGTGGGCATGTTCAATGGGAGAAAGATTAATGCAAGAAAGACTTAAAATCATGCCCTACCGCGACTGCTTGTACAAACGGGGCAAGTGTCACCAAACCAGTGACATCTTCAAATGCACGTGGCAATGCTGGATGGAGATGAAGTATCTGTATTCTATGTGCCCTCCTTGCTATGTGTGAGAAATGCAGAAAGGTTGATTTAACAGAAAAAAGAATTTTCTAACCAAGTTGTCCTAAAAGTAATGGGTTGCTTCAGAAAGGATAAGTTCACTGTCTCTTAGAAATGTTTAAATTTTGGCTAGGCCCTTAACAGAAATTTTTCATAGAAAATTCAGACTTTAGGTAGAATGTAGGATTAACAAAGATGACTTTGAAGTTATTTCCAGTCCTGATATTATGCAGGATGACCATTATTTGAACTATAATCCTTCATATATCTGAATTTATAGAATTTGAAATACAGTAAATCTGAACAAACTTTTCTCACATGAGCCATGCATGAGAAATCAGACATTTCTTACTCTCCTCATTCAAAGTCACACTATACATTTTACTGCTGGTTCATTCATAAACGGAGACATAAACCAAAAACTTGATTCATTAATGATAGCGATGTCATTAATGTGTGTGGGTTCCGTGGGCTCAATTCCCCTTTCAGGGGCATGCAGTGTTTCTCCACGAGACAGAGACTCGGTTATATTTAAAGAGCAGATTTATTAGGAAAAGGACAGGAGTATTGGATACTTGCATATCCATATCCTTGGGGGCAAGGAGAGATGCCCCAGAAGGGACAGGTTTGCAGAGAGAGGCATGCATGGTTACAGACAAGTGGCCTTAGGAGAGCGGCCTCTGTTGAGGGAGGTCAGGGCAGAGACATGGGCAGGTACAGGAATGGCCAGGCAGGAGGCTGCTGCCCTGCAGAGGGAGAGAGTGGGTGGAAAGAAACACCTGCTTAGTCAGGTGAGCAGAGGACTGCTGCCCCGTGCTGCTGCAGAGAGTAGTGCACTGATAGAGATATATCAGGGGCTCACACCCTGTGAGCCTCGGTTTATTGATTTTGAATAGAACTGAAAGGGACAAGAGATCCCACAATGGGCTCCATCTCCACATCCTTATCTTTTACCATTTAGGTCTGCACTCTAGACATTGCCCTCCGTCTGCTACCTGCTTGTATCTCCCACTCTGTACCCCAGGCATTGGCACCTGAGGAGCTTGATTTCTATGGCTGTGTCAATGGCATTGCTAATCCCTCTACCCCCAACTCCCTGTGTGATGCCTCCTTTCTATTCTTTCCTCTATCTCTAGCACTGGGGTTGGACAGCCCTTAGTTTATCCTCTATAAAAATTAATATAGAATTAGAGTATTTTCATTTGTTCATATAACAGATTCTTACTGAGCACCTACTACATGCCAGCATGTTAGGAATTAGCATATTTATTGATAAAGTATTGTAGAGTCTAGTACAATTAGTCTACCCACAGATTTTACGAAGACCTGTTTACAGGCATATACTTTCCTGAAGTTACTTTCTGATTAAGAATTCTGAGAATTCTTTAAAAACAAAGAAAAAATGTTCCTTCTATTAAGCATTCAACAGAAAAATCGTGATTACCAACCTAGAAGTACTAATTTGAGAAACCATATTTCTGCTAAATATATAGTACTGCTTATACTTATGGGGTGAGTACAAATATGCATAATATATACAAATTATCTTTATTCTGATTTATACATACAAATTAGTCTTTTTCTTTTAAAAAATATTCATCAAGAGAATGCAATTACTTGAATAATTAGAAATGATGATAATTCACTGACTTTTTTGCTATTTTCAGGTTGGTAGTACACATCAGCACTCAAACCTTGGGGATTAGTATGTCTAGTTCTTATAGATCTCAGTAGTTTGGTTTCCTCCAAAGTTAAACTTTCAGTTAGGCTTGAAGTTTAGTAGTAGGATTAGGTTAGGAGCTAGAAAAATTCGAGATTAAGTTAATGTGCTTTAGTTGATGGACAATACCAAGAATATTATACTGAAAACTGAAGAAGAGGAAGCCTTAAGTTCCTGCTTTGTACATTACCATGTTATGAGGGAATAAATTCCTGTATTCTTGTGGACTTATTTAGAATATTTTTGTAGGTAAAATGGTTCTTGACTCTGTAGTCTAGTTGATTAAGCCAGTTATCATCTAAGAGTCCCAGACAAGCACATATAGTCTGGAACATAGCAAGCACTCAATGAAAATTTTGATGAATGAACAAGTGAGCAGAAGTGGAAGTGAACTCAGAAGTGACTTAATACTATGAGAAAGAAAATGACTCATCACTAACTCATCCAATAAACATTTACTGATCTCTGTAAATAGAACAGGCACTATTGGTCAGATACTATTCTAGCTATATAAATGTAAGCAAAACCAGGCATGATCATGCTAGCCTTCAAAGAGAAAATAGTCTCATGGAAAAGACAAGTATTCAGGCCCTCCCTGGTGATGTAAGGGATTAAAGTACAGCTATGTGAAGCTATCCACAGCCACTGCAGCATAAATTCAATCCCTGGCCAGGGAGGTGACCCACACGGTGCAACAGACCTCTCCTGTCTCATCCATTGCTCCCCTCAGCAGTGTACCTCATCAATGTGCCTTTTCTACTACCCAATGTCCCTGGTGAATCTCTCACCCCCCTGCACCTCTAGCCTGTTACCACAGTTTTTGTATGCATAAGTAAATAAATCTTTAAAAAAAGAAAAGATAAGTATTCATCCAAAAACCCCTTAAAATACAAATATGATGTGCATAACATGATAATGGTAAGATAAAAGATAAGAGGGGGTAAAATAGAAGGGTCTGACTTTGTCATGAGATCAGGGTAGGCTCGCTAAAGTGAGTAACAAGGAATTACTCAGATGAAGTGATGTTGAAAGACCATTCCAGAAAGAAGGCCTGGCAAGTACAAAGGTCTTATGGAAGAAGCTGGCTAGCGTGCCTCAGTACAAGTCCCTGATGTAGATAAGGTCGAAAGACCCTGATAGGATTTGCAAAGAAGTTCTTTGCCTCAGGGCAATCTAGAAGCATCAGAACCTGTACACAGTTAGAGATAAATCACTGCAGACCTGCATCTATATACTTGAGAGGGATAACTGTAATGACCTCCATGCACAGTCTGTCACAATATGTCATTATTTCAAGAATGACACAAGCTAATTAAAGCTACTGATCTTAAAGTCCTGATGATTTGAAATGCTTGGTGATTCCTTTAAGAAAGCAAAAACAAAGAAACACTCATCAAACCTATTCTCTAAAATGACTGACTGTTTTGGTGGCCTTGTGCATATAAAGGATAGTATGGATTAATATGAAGTTCTAGAGGGTTCTGGTACATGCAGCAGTGCTTGAGCTCCCCCATTTTTTAATCTCATTTCACTGTTTCCTTAACCCCTGACAAACACAGTTGATATAGTAAATGATGAGAAAAACAAAAAACCAACCACACAAAAAAGTTGGGCAGCAGTCAGCAGCTGGGAGACTATGGTACTCCTTCCTCTGTGCTTGAGGGCAGTAGGGCCCCCAGAAGGCCAGAGACAGTAGTTGGGGGACCTGGGGACATGCACATATACATGTCATTATGGTATTGTGTATAGACTTTCGTATATACATTATGTAAATATCCTAAACATATAGAGAGATCATTGATTTATGTGACTATAATACAACATAATGATAATATAATTGTGTAAATGATAGCATGTTCACCCTTTTAAAATGACCAATTCAGTGGGTGTAAGTTTATTTTCTGAGTTATGCAACCATCACCATCTAATTGCAGAATCTTTTCATTATCCCCAAAAGAAATCCCCCACCCACTGGCCATTCTTCTCCATTCCCCTCTCCCTCCAGTCTCTGGCAACCACTAATCTATTAATACTTTCTGTCTCTATGAACTGCCTATTCTGGATGCAGCACATAAAGGAAGTTATATAGCATGTGCTTTTGTGTCTGGCTTCTTTCTCTTCACATTAAGCTTTCCGCGTCCATCCATCGTGTGGTATGCGTTAGCACTTCTTTTCTTTTGACTGTCAAATAGTGTTCCATTGAATGGATATACCATGCTTTACTCATCAGTTCATGGGCACTTAGGTTGTTTCCATCTGGGGACTATTATAAATAATGCTGTAGTGAACATTTGATGCACGTGTTTGTGTGCACATATATTTAATAACTCCTGGCTATATCCAGGAATGGAATTGCCGGGTTATATGGGTGTCCTGCTGAGTGTTCACTGTCAACATCTATGGCAGATAACTTCTGGCTTGTTCTTTACTCTGCTGAAAGCCCAGAGTGGCCACTTGATCCATGCCCAGCATCTGCTGTGTGGCCTTTGTGACTGGCTTATTAGTGTAGTTTCAAGGTTCATTCATGTTGTAGCAAGTATCAGTAGTTCATTCTTTTTGATTGCCAAATAGTATTTTATTATATGGGTATACCACATTTTATTCCCATTTATTAGTTTTGTGTGGACACATGTTTTCATTTTCTTGTATATATGTACCTTTTCTTGGCTGTATTTCTGAGGAAATACAGTGTTTTTCAAAAGTTGCACCATCACAAGCTCACCAGCAGTAACTGGTGGTTCCAATGTTCCCACATCCTTCCTAACACTTGTGATTGTCTTTTTTATTATGACCATCTGAGTCGGTATGAAGCTACATGGTATGTTATTGGGGTTTTGATTTGCATTTCTCTGATAGCCAGTGTTGCTGAGCTTCTTTACAGATGTTTATTGTTATTTGTGTATCTTCTCTGGAGAAAGATCATGCCTGACCTTTGCATATCCCATCAGACCTTCATAAAGGTAAAAAATAAGTACTCTGAGCCTAGACTCTAACTCTAATTTACATTTAATCATGAAGTGTTTCTGAATGGCTTGAATGTACACTGAGTGAAAGGAATGCAACCACCAAGAAATTGAGTGTCAACTATATCTTGTTTTGTTTGGAAGCCTAAGATGCATTCATGATTTCAGAACACATCATCAGAGGCAGGACCCTGGCAGTATTTGAATTTCTGATGCAGCAGCCTTTCTGTGTCCATCTGCATTGGTTGCTGTGACATGCAAATACATATCAGAAGGATCCTGAGATTCCTTTCTAACAGACTTAGAAACATCTCATGGAATATTAATAATAAGGGTTTTTATGAATTTTATGTCATTTTATAACATTTTAATGTGGTGGAACTGTTATTTATACTGTGAACATTACATATTAAAATTATATAACTTGCAGTGGTTTGGGTTTTTTTCTTTTTTTTTTTAGATCAAGTGATATTTTATTTATTTTTTATATATATTTTTTATTTTTTTACATCATTCTTCATTTTATGCATTTTTCCATCTCAGTTGTCATCCCAATGGGCTTCCCCCACCAATTCACCCGTGTGCCATCACCACAGTCCAGTGCACTCTTCCCATCCCAGTTCTGATCCCATTCTCCCTTCTACCCCCATAAAATGTCTCTGGTTTGTAGTTATTCATTGTTTTCATTTTTACTCTACTACCTTTGTTTGTCCCTTCTAATTTTTCCCCCCTGGTCCCTTACACTCCTGCTATGAGTGAAACCATCTGATATTTTTCTTTTTCTCTCTGGCTTATTTCACTAAGCATTGGTTTGTTTGCTTGCTTTCAATCTTACTTTGATTCTGTTCCCAAAAGTCTGTCAAACAACCCACACAGCAGTGTGGGACTGTTTTCTAGTCTGCCCTCCTTTTTGTCCATCTGAGCATACCGTAATTTATCTGGGAACCCCCTTCCCTGGTCTAGCAGTCAAGAGAGCAAAGTCATCTGCATAGGCTTACAGTAGAGCAGACTTTGTTCTGTAAAGATCAGGTAAGCATCTGCTGTCTGCAGGTAAACCAGCCTTTCACTCACTAATAAAGAGATAGCTAAAGAGCTCTAAGGATGCGTGAGTGGCCTCTGCGTCTCCATAGTGCACTCTTTAAAAGTAAGGAAAAGAATAACCGCCAGCACAGCATTTGCTCTTCTCTGCACATCAATAGCTTCAACATTTTTCTAGGTCAAGATAATTTGGAAAATCAAAAGATCTCAATCTGAAAAAGGAAAACCAGAAGCCCCCTATAGAGGATAGAGGTGGTACCCAAGTTCTTTTCAAATACCAAAGATGGAATGCCATAGGATTTTTCTTAACAGGAAAGGTGGACTTATTGAAATAGACTCTGCTGAGCATAGCAGCAGGTGAGATCCAAGAGGCCACCAGATATAACAGGATTTTAAAACAGGGAATGTATTTTATGTGTGATATTTCATCACCACCTGCCCAATGTCATAACGAAGGGACTTATTTCACGTTGTACTGATAAGTAGCACCAAAGTCATTTGTATGAATAACATACTTCTTCATTTTCTCCATCGCAACTACCTTTAATTTTTCCTGGCTCTTATCCATACTTCAATTGTGGTTATTTCTATCTTTCTCTTCTCATATACAACTGAGTCTGATATGGGATTACATATCTTAATTCTAGTTTATATTTTCATTTCACTGGTACCACTGTGCTTTCATTTTCTTGTGTATCTTGTGCAGAAGAGTTTCTCACTTAAATTCAAAAATTCAAACTTTTTCATTATAACCACATTCAAGCATCTTACCCCTTCATTATATCTTCCAGTCTAGACATGCCCAGGCATTTACACACCGAAAGATTTATTATTTTATAATAAGTTACTTCCTCTATTTCTCCTTTATATTACATTTAGGTTATTATATTGATTTTTTGGAATTACATGTGGGGATAATGTATATTAACTCTGACTTTCATTTCAGGATAGTAAAGGAGACATTAGGAAACATTAGTTATGAGAATGGAACAGTGTATCCGAGAGGGTCACAAGCTGCCGCTCTACCTCGTATCCCAGCTTCCCAGTCTGATGGAGAGGTCTCTGCACTGCTCTGTGAGCTCAGGGGAGCAGGCGTGGTTCTTGACATGCTAGAGGCTTCAGATAATCACATCTAGTCCAAGTCTGGATTCAAGGTTAAAGAAAGCAAGGTAATTTTCCTTCATTTCCAGAGCAGTAAGCCTCAAGGCCCAGCTTCAATGGTGAAAGACAATAAAAACAGTGATGTAGAGGAAATTTAAAATATGTTATTCTAATGATTGCTAGCTATTAATGTTTTGAGCAGGATATGGGGATAACATAATCATGTTTAGGTTCTAAAAACCCCACCTGATATGCAGAGATCTGACTGAAAAGTCATGTATTGACTCAAGAGAGCATAACAATCTTTCTCTAAAATTTACTGTAAACATAGACAATATTACCCCACTTGACACCAAGTCTTGTCCCCACTTGATACCAAGTCTTGTTAAATTAATCCTTGATCACTAAAAGTCAGCAGGGACCTAAAAGAATTAATAGCATAACACTATAACTTTTAAAGACATAAAATATGTAAAGGTAGAAATTAATTATCTTAAGAGTCTAATAACTTTACATCCTAACTGGTGATTAGTTACTCATGGCCCATCAGTGTGGTTTGGTTACTATATCTTCTAGCTAGTAAAAGTGGCCTTAATGTGAGACCAATTGCCGGGGGGTGGGGGGAAGTTGTGAGGGGCTGAACAATATGGATTCTTGCATTCCCATGTGGATTCTCCCCCCTTTGTTTTAGTTTTCAAATATAATTCCATGAAATTGAAAAAGAGCCAACATCAAGCCATGTTCTACCCCATACCTGATATTACAGCAACAAAAGCTAGTTGATCTATATGAACTGTTTAATGAATATTGTATCATTGATCCAGCCAATGATTTTCCCAATACTATAAAAAGAAAGTCATTAATTGGCTCAAATTATTACAGAGAAGTGGGTATAAATTATATCAAATGGAATACTTAAGTCAAGATGGCCAAGAAGACAGGATTCCTGAGAAGGATCACAGAATTTTTCCATGGGAAATAATAAGAAAGAAAAAGTGTTTCTGTTTGAAAAAACAGAGAAGACTGAACACACTGGATTTCTTGATCACTTTCAGACAGAGTATTCTGTGATTCATTAAGAACTGCAACACAGGTCCTCCCTGGTGGCGCAACAGGTTGGGACGTAGCACTGCAAGCTGGCCGAAACCGCTTCAGTGTGAGTTCGATCCCCGCCCCGGAGGTGGCCCACATGGTGCGGCAGACCTCTCCTGACCCTCCCGCTGCTCCCCTCAGCAGTGTCCTATATCCATCTGCCTGTTCTGCTCTCCCCTGTGTCTCTGGTGAATCCTCTCACCACCCCTGCACTTCTAGCCTGTACCCCAGTTCTGTATGCATAAATAAATAAATTTTTTAAAAAAAGAATTATAACACAAATAAAAGGATTTAAGGGTTTTAGAGTCATTTGTTGGCTGTTTTCTTGATTGAAATTATTAGTTTACTCTGTGCCTCCTAGTAACACATGTTTTCTGTTTCCTTTCTCTTGTACTAACAGACTTATAAAAAATGTATAATAAATAATAAAGTGGAGATCCTTTATGAAATATGACTTTTTACTGTACAGATTCAGTGACCCTTTTGTCTAACACATTAGTCTCCTAGGGTAACCACAAGCTTAGTGGTTTAAACAATAGACATTTATAAAATGTGTCATAGTTCTGGAGCCTAGAAGTATAAGATCAAGGACTTGGCACGACCATACCTGCTCTGAAGCCACTTGGAAAAGATTTGTTTCAGGCCTTCTTCCTAACTTCTGGTAGTTTTTTGGTGTGTGAAGGCATTAACAGTCTTCGAATGGTGTTCTCCTTTGTGTGTATATCTCTGCATCCAAATTTCCCCTTTTTATAAAGACACCAGTCATTTTGATCTACTCACTCCACCTGCACCTGGTGTCAATCACATACTCTGCAAGAACCACATTTTGCATAAGGTCTCATTCCGAAGTACCACAGCTTACGACTTAATGTGAACTTGGAAGCAGGGGGAGGAAGACACAATTCAATTTGTAACATTTACCTTTTTGTTTAATGCAATAATGCTTTGCCTTTGAAATTATGACTGTGGGAAAGGAAGTAAAACACTTGTTTCAAACAGTGATAGGTCAACCACGACTTCTAGTTTCAATTTCCAGTCCTCCAGTTTATTGTTCTTTGATTTTGAGGAAGAAAAAGATCACAAGTCTTGAACAGTCCTAAGTGTCCATAAGTCACTCTGAGGGCTCTTTGTGAGATACAATATAATACCAATAGATACAATGACTTGTCATAAAAGAATATGCAAAGTTACCAGTCAACTTCAAAGTGTGAGAAATTGCTACTTTTAGATTTAAGCACATAAAAACTGCTGATACACACCTCAGCTTCCTGCTGCCATTTTCCTCAAGATTAAGAATCTTTGAAGCAACATCATGAGGTTAAAGAGTTTCTTTTTTGGCAATTCCCACCTTTTCCTTCCCCTGCACACCTGCCTCAGGCACTTCACTGCACCTTATACACATGGGGCCTCTGAACCTGCCAACAATGCCGTCCGGCCCATATTACCCTACCATTCAGAATTTGTTATTATGAATTTACCCATGGAACACTACCAGTTCTGAATATCCTTATGATCGGCCATCTTGAATCAAAAATTTGATAACATGGTAGTGGAGAGAGATCAAGAATCTTTCCATCCCTCTTAGGTAAGTCTGTTTTGAAAAACATCCCTCCCTGATGGTGCAGTGGGTTAAAGCACAGCACCATGAAGCTAGCCACAGCCTCTTCAGCACAAGTTCAATCCCCAGCCAGGGAGGTGACCCACATGGCTCGGCAGACCTCTCCTGTCTCACCTGCTGCTCCCCTCAGCAGTATACTTCATCAGTCGGCCTGTACTGCTCCCCACTGTGTCTCTGGTGAATCTTCTTACCACCCCTGCACCTCTGGTTTGTACCCTAGTTTTGTATACAAAAATAAAATAAAATCTTAAAAAAAAATTAAAACACAAACTGTCAATAATAGCGAATACTTCACATCTAATTGAGTATAGGGTATTTCACTGGGATTTTCAGGGATCAATAACTACATAACTTGTAAGACCTAGCACAAAATGAAAATGCAGGATCCTGGGACTAGTGCCTCCACCCACAGCAGTTAGGCAACCCCTAAAGGATTGTCACCTCCATGCCCATGTGTACTCAGTGCCTGGACTGGAGGTGTTCAGGAAAGTTTCTCTGAGTCACCTGCAAAATGTGCCTTGGCCTCACCACTCTGACACCACAGGGCATGCACCTGACTCTGACCCTCCTTGCACCTGCACCCAGGCTACTGGTGCAGAAGGTGGCAACAGAATGGAGATTTCCCCTTTCTGCTGAAGTGACCTGATTGCTGGCCCAGGCAGAGGGTGGCAATAGTCAGGGGGCAAAGGTCAGGAGGGGGAGGCAAGCTGGCCCAGGATGCTAAGGGACAGAGAGCAGGTAGCTACCTGACATGATGGAGTCAGGTAGCACAGTGAGTAAGCCAAGACCGCAAGACGCAAGCAAATGCTTTCTTGCCCCATCAGACTTCACTTAGAAAACACAAATCTGGGGCCCTTCCTGGTGATGCAACAGGTTAAAGGGCAACATTATGAAGTTAGCCACAGGGCACAGCAGACCTCTCCTGTCTCGCCTGCTGATCCCCTCAGCAGTGCACTTCTTCAGTGTGCCTGTTCTGCTCCCTACTCTGACTCTGGTGAATCCTCTTACATCTCTGCTCCTCTGGCCTGTACCCCAGTTCCTGTGTGCATAAGTAAATAAATCTTTAAAAAAGAAAAGAGATGGAGTGGGAGATGGGATCAAAAACGGTGTGGGGAGGGAAGTGCACAGGACTATGGTGATGGCACATGGGTGACTCGGTGATGGGAAACACACGGGGATTACAATTGAGATGAAAAAAATGTACAAAATGATGTAAAAATAAACTATTATATTAAAAAAAGAAAAGAAAAGAAACACAAATTCAAAGATATAATATTGAGTTTCACAGAGCATGAAAGCCCAGGGGAGTGACTGTAGAAAAAGGAGAGAAACGTTCAAACAAGAAGGTCCTTGCTCTGGTCCTACAATCACACGCATCGTGAGGACCCCAAGACACAGCACTAACGGTAGGACTCGAAGTGAAAAGATCCAGATTTGGGCCCTGACCTTCTAGCTTACTAACTAAACATTGTCACTAAACTTACAAAACTAGGGATTTGGTCATGAATAGTAGTATTGTGCAGATAGGAGCGCTTATAACCTACCAGGTTAAGTAAGATTAGTGGGATGGACTATGAGCAGCCCCCCCCAACCCCGCAGCCTACCACCCCTCCCGACCCCCTCAACCCCATCATTTCCCTCTTCTCTGAGGACACAAACAGACTAAGTTTCCTTGTCTCTCCTACAGATAGACAAAGCTGCGTGGCTAAATTCACTCCCAATAAATGTGAGAAAAAGGGATGTGCCAATGCCAGGCCAGGCCCAGAAAAATCTCCTGCAATGGCTTCTCTATGTGCTTCCACTGTGTAGGCTAGTTTGAAATGATGAGGAGACCCCTAGCGACAGCCGTTCTTAACCTGGAGCATGTGCAGTCTCAAAGGATATAAGAATAAAATTTTAAAAGTCTGTGACTTGTCTGAGGAAAAAGCCTCCAAATCTTTATTTTTCACTCACCTCTATTTGAAACATGCATTTTCTGTCTGTTTATGTAGGCAACAAAGCACAATACTCCAAACAGTAACTGACTTTTTCACTAATACAGTCTTATTTTATTAAAGTTGCTGCAGACAGTATATCACAATAACTGCATATCACAACTTTGATATTATAGTACTTATTAAACCCACTGCGGGATCATATTATTTAACACAGTAATAAAAAACACATATTACTATGTCATTAAACATGTATTGCTATATCTTGTATTACTTGATCAGTGATATTTCAACATCATTTTCATGACATAATCGTATATATGTTATTTTATCTGTTTGTAATATTATTCCAAGAGGAAGTTTAGAGGTTTGCCTAAGTTTAGGTTTTCCAAGACACAAAAGTTTAGAGCCTCTGGTGCAATTGTGCTAGAAGAAAAAAATGTCTAGAGATGAAAGGCTAGTTGCCCTGTGATCTCACCTGCACAGCATTCTGGATAAAGTGAATCTAGAGAGACAGATTTCAGTGGGAAGCAGGAAGACTGGCTGCAGAGTGGCATAAGGTTTGTGATGAGCGTGCTCTGTGTCTTGAATGCAAGAGTGGTTACACAATGATTTCCTTGTTAAGGCTCACTGAGCTGTAAAAAGGGAGCACTTCAGGCCCTCCCTGGTGGCCCAGTAGGTAAGGACGCAGCACTGCAAGCTAGCTGCAGTCCCTTCAGCATGAGTTCAATCCCCACCCCGGAGGTGACCCACACGGCACAGCAGACCTCTCCTGTCTTGCCCGCTAGCAGCAGTGTACTTAAGTCAATCTGCCTGTTCTGCTCACCACTGTCTCCGGTGAATCCTCTCACTGCTCCTGCACCTCTGCCTTGTACCCCAGTTCTATATGCATAAATGAATAAAACTTTAAAAAAAAAGAGCATTTCACTGTAAGTAAATTACACCTAAATTAACCTGACTTTAAAAAACACAAAGAGCAGTAGTCATCAGATGACAGGAACTTGCCTGGAGGGGACTCACCCTCTAACAAATGCCCGGGGCTGTTGGGACTGTTATGTGTGGGAGAAATCAGTTTCCACGTATTGACTCCAGACTTGGATTTTGGATACCATAGCACATTCCCATAAAACACATTTGTAATCTGTTAAACAAAATACAAAAACAGGAATCAGGAATATTCATGTTCAAGTTCCGACCCTGTTACTTCAGAGGTTTGCATAATTTGGACTACTCCTGAACTTCTCCGAATTTCCTTTTCCTCAATGCATAAAAATGGATGGATTGACAATACTCCCCTTGCAATAGGTTGTCAAGATGAGGGCTTATAGATCTTATTGTAGAGTGATCAGTACATGAACCTGCTTGCGGTTGGGAAATCACTTAGTGTAACTGTAGAAAATCTAGAAAATCTGGCATCACACTTTCTTTAGCAAACTTACTTCTGAAGATGTAGGCTCCCTATTTATCAAGTAACTTTCATATCTCATAATTAAGTGGGAAGTTCAAAATCAACTATTCTAACCCTTTCGTTTTCCATTTCTGCTTAGGGGAACAAAACCAAAGTAATAATATGGGCTTAGATTCTGAGTGACAGAATTGTCATCGACAGCCCAGAATGCAAAGAAAAGGTCCAGAAAATCCCACATTCTGGGTAAAAGTCACAGTGTTAAGGGCAAGGCCCACAGGGAAGGTGAGCTTCTACCATTCTGGAAGAAATAAGGACAAGAGGTTTCAATTCAGGAGGCTACAATTTTATTGAAATGAGGTTTTTTTCCCCTTTATCTTCCAAAGTCAAAAATAAGGCAAACAGGTTGTGCATTCTGACACTCTCTCCCTCAACTGAGCTAGGTAGGAGATCAGTGTTTTGTCTGAGAGTAAATCAAGGATTAGCCTGATGCCACCTCAAAAAAAAGGAGAGCCGTGGGCCCTTCCTGGTGGCGCAGCAGGTTAAAGCGCAGCACCAAGAAGTTAAAGCCACTTCAGCATGAGTTTGATCCCTGCCTGCCCCAGGAGTGACCACATGGGGTGGCAGACCTCTCCTGGCCTGCCCGCTGCTCCCCTCAGCAGTGTACTTCATCAGTCTGCCTGTTCTGCTCCCCACTCTGTCTCTGGTAAACCCTCTCACAGCTCCTGCACCTCTGGCCTGTACCCCAGTTCTGAATGCATAAATAAAGAGATCTTAAAAAAAAAAAAGAGAGAGAGAGAGAGACCTGAGAGAAACTTGCCTGGGAGAAGGATCCTGCATTTCTAGTGTCTGGATCAACAAGATTCTCTTTTGACTATGTCTGGGTCAAGATGGCAGGTCAGACTCAGGACCTGAGTCCAAGCCATCATGCTCTACTTCACTGAAGAATCACCCCACAACTGGTGGGACTTCTAGTGAACTGGACCACCTCTCGCAGGAACTGTGGCCACAGTCTCTGTAGAATCCAAACCAGAGCCCCTCCGCCACTCCCCTGTACAAAGGACATCCCTCTTTGCATCCTTCAAAGAACCAAGAAATGCACCTCAGAATTGGCTTTTAGTTGCTATCACAAAACGTGAATATACAGACAGCAGTCACTGAAGAGCGGTCACTGCTCCTCCAGTCTGAGCCGTCTGTGAGGGAGATCGCCTGTGAGGGAGATCATTGTCTCTGTGTTTCTAGCCTCCTCACTACAGGGCGAGCAATGAGAAAGTTCAGGGTGAGGGAGGCGCCTTAGTAGCTGTGGCTTCTCCCGGCTCTATAAGCCACGGCTCTGGCTCCTGCCACAACTGCCACCTGCCACTCCCCAAACCAGCACCACCACCAGCAACCACCTCCATTCGCCTCACTGCCACTGCCTATGACCGTCATGACCTGTGCCAAGGGCTCACCCTATGAGAAGGACTGTGGATGGAGGCTTGGGCCAAGTATGAGTTTAATATTTGAAAATGAGTAGTACCAAGTCCTAAAAGATGACTGAGAAACTGCTGCTTGAATGGCTGTGTCTTTCTCTCTTTTTAAAATGTATTTATGTATGCATACAAGAACTGGGGTACAGGCTAGAGATGTAGGGGACTCACTAGAGACAGAGTAAGGAGAAAAACAGGTAAATAGACTGAGGGGAGCGGCGGGTCAGACAAGAGAGATCTGCTGCACCCTGTGGGTCAGCTCCTTGGCCGGGGATCGAACACATGCTGCAGTAGCTGCACATAGCTTCATAGTGCTGTGCTTAACGCCTTGCACCACCAGGGAGGCCAGCTGTGTCTTTTTTAATGTTGTGAAATTGCACTGCAGTGCTTCAAATAAGCCCATTGCTCAAGAGCTAAACATAACTTAAGAATATAAGGTCATTTTATATTTGTAGCCACCATGAATTGAGACTTTTTGATAGGATAAATTATAAACTGACATTCATTGGGCAGTAAGTCCATCCCAAAGCAGTTTCTCAGCCATCTCTTAGGACTTGGTACTATTCATTTTCAAATATTAAACTCATGGCACTCACTCAAACATGACCTCTTTCACATCAGAGGGCCAGCCTTGTTGAAATAGCTTCTACGCCAGGGCAAGCTGTGGATTCTTCCCAACTCCAATGGCCCAAGTATTGGTTTGCAATAGGCTGTTTTTAACTCTAAGTTAACAAGTATCCTTATTGGTCTGGCATCATGGTTCATGGGCCAGTGGCCAATGACTGCCCACCATGGCATTAACTTTTTGGCTAATGGATACACACATAGCAGAATACATACAATGTATTTAATTTGTGGAAGATCCGTATTCATAAGCAGGAAGTGAGAATATAATTTCCTAGATTTAACTCAGTACCAAAAACAAAGTATCAACCAATATTAACACCACTAAAAAAGCAAATTTGTGGAGCCCTGCCCATAATTCTTAGAGTATAAGACATGATTACATTCATTAGCACGTAGAACATACATTCTAATTTTAAAGATGGTTTGGAAATTATATTATTTTATATCGCTGAGGTTACCTCTTCCCTCTGAGTAATGATGATATTTTTTATCTCTTTTGTTTTTGGTTAGCCAAAGATTCAGTGTAAAATGACTCAGCAAACTGAAACTGAAAACCCAATATTAAGGATAAAGTCACCATAATTCTTCATCAAATTCAATAGGAAAATAGCAACCAAAGAGCTTGCTTTGCAGGCGTTATAGATTGAAATTGAGTCCCCTCAAAATTCCTATGTTGAAATTCTTACCCAGCACCTGGCAATATTTGGAGGTCTCTTAGAGGGGTAGTTAAGTTAAAACGGGGTCATTGGTGAGGGCCCCAGTCCCATGTAACTGGTTTTCTTTAAAATAATAAAAAATTTTGATACAGAGACAAAAACCATGTGAAGACATGAGCAGAAGATAGCCTTGTGCAAGACAAAGAGAGACCTCATAAGGAAACAGCCCTGTGGTTCTAATCTCAGATTTCTGCTTACCAGAACTTTGAGAAAATTAATTTCTACTGTTTAGGTCACCCAAACTGTGGTGCTTTGTTTGTGGCTAGCCTCACAGGCTAATGGTGCCATCATTGTTTTTCTTTTTTTAGATTTATTTATTTATGCATATAGAACTGGGGTATGGGCCAGAGGTACAAAGGTAGTGAGAGGATTCACTAGAGACAGAGTGAGGAGTAGAATAGACAGATCAATGAAGTACACCGCTGCTGGGAGCAGCAGAAGAGAGGAGAGATCTGCTGTGGTATGTGGGTCACCTCCAAGGCCGGGGATCGAACTCGCATTGAAGCATCTATGGCCAGCTTGCAGTGCTTCATCTTTTTTTTTTTAAAGATTTATTTATTTACTCATATAGAACTGAGATATAAGCCAGAGATGCGGTGGGTGAGAGGATTCACCAGAGACAGAGAGGGGAGCAGAACAGGCAGATCACGAAGTACACTGCTGAGGGGAGCAGCGGGCGGGTCAGGAGAGGTCTGCCGCGCCATGTGGGTCTCCTCCAGGGCAGGTGGGGATCGAACTCATGTGGAAGTGGCTTAAAATTCTTAGTGCAGTGCTTTAACCTGCTGCGCCACCAGGGAGGGCCTGCAGTGCTGCATCTTAACGTGTTGTGTCACCAGGGAGGGCCATCATTATTTCTCAAGAATATATTTCACTTGAAATCATAAAGTTGTGGCCAAAGCATCCACTATCCCATCTAACACTACCATTTTATGTGGAATAATAACTAGCAGTGTTGTGTGACTACTGTGTGACAGGCTCTTTGAAAGACATTATCAACCCCACTCTGTGTATTGACTTTTACAGTGCCTGGAACTGGCGAGCACCAGACACTGGGATTCAAACCCAGATCTTTGACCCTAAAGTCCTAACTTTTGAACATGACCCTGGAATGGGTTAGCAATCTGTCTCAAGTCAACAACTGAGTCACAGCGGAACTTGAACCGAATGGAGAGCTCCTGAATCAGAAGCAGTCTCCTGCATCCATGGTCATAAGTCCCAGCTGCTGCAGATGCTAGAAAAGCACTGGAGGATTTGAGATGGAAATGTGAAAGCCTCCTGGGGCAGGAACATCTGTGAGAGTGGCTGAATCATGGGTAAGAAAACAGGGGAGCCATGCTGATAAGGTCTAGGGTTTGAAGAGTAAAAGCGAAATGCTAGGAGTTTAGAACGTGAGAACAGAAGTTTCCACCATACCTGCAGATCCGCAAGCTGGCACATATCCTAAATGCTTTTACAGCCATTTGCACATAAATAGAAATTCTGGGACTTGGGAAATTTTCATTTGAAGAAATTGCTTTTCTTCTTTAATGCTTATGGAGCTTCAAGTTGAAATCCTACAGTTTATATTCAAGTTTGTCCTGACATTCTCATTAAAATCAGACTACACAATTCCATTTTAAAAATCCTAAGTAACACCCAGAGCTCATCACTCTAGTGTGAAATATCCCAAATGGAAGATGCTAACTTGTAAGCATGAAATTATTTGGGGAGGGAAGGCGAGGGGGGGTGGGAATTGCTTCTTCTAAACTGTGTTCATGCGAGTGTAACCCATATCAGTGGTTCTCAAAGTGTGGGCCTCTGGCAGATGTACTTGCACAACCCAGGGCAGGGACTTGTTCAAAGTCTTCAGATGCAGCTCAGACACTGCACCAACTCAGCAATCTGTTTCAATAAGCTTTCCAGTGCTCCTGATGCATGCCTATCTTTTAGAATCATGACTCTATAACAGGTATTTTTTAATTTTTAAAAAGTCTTTAAATGCTGAATTCTAAAATCTTTAATAAGTAAGTTAAAAGTTGTAGAATGACCCAAATCAGTTACTCACTAAAGTCTATCAAAGACCCGGTACCATCTGTTCAAATGATCCCTGTATCTTGACCTATTAGGCACATTTCAGTACCTAAGATCTATGAATATTGAGTATTGAGAACAGTCTCCTCCTGGTATAATTGTGTAAATTCAAATTACCTTCACTTTAATTTTTCTAAAGTTTTGATTTTGCATTTTCATAAAAGGAAAGTGCCATTCCTATAAAAATATGCTTCTCCTGAATCATAATTTATTCCAGTTAGCATCCTAAAATCTAAACAAGGAGTATACCAAAATATCAACAGGATAGCTCAGGGCAAAATAATTATGTATTATTCTTACTTTTATATTATATATATATATTTTCTTATACTATTAAGGTAAGTGAGACAAGCTTATGAGGTTTCATTAAAGTCAAGAGAAATCCATCATTCACAATGCCTGTAGTCAGATCCACTATTCATAAGAAAGTTTTTTTTATATAAATTGGCATAGAAAGTTTTCAATAAACAAAAGAGATGTTTCCCATTATTTTCCTCCTTATTCTTCTAACATGTCACAGATGAATTGACTCTATTACATGGGTATTAAACAGGAATTTTGTTCAGGGAAGAAGTCAAAGTAGATCTATTTTAATTGTAACAGAGTTTTTAAATGTTGAAATATTTCTTACTCTAAATAAAGAATTTCCATTGGACTTTACATAGAAATTCTTTTTAAAATACATAGTTACTATATATGAATATAACCCTTTGTCATGCTCAATGGTCCTGAGTTCCAGAGAGTGTTATCCTCTTTGGCTGATAAGAAGTTATATTATAATGCTATCCTCTTTGGCTGATAGGAAGTTATATTATAATGCAAATAAGATTCATATTTTAGCTACTAATTCTTTATCACGGCAACAGAGATTGAAATTTTTTATGTTCCCTAATTTGACTCAAATATGTGTTGTCCTTAACATAGATCTATTGTTTTCACTTTAAAATGTTTTTAATTTAGATTTCCTTTAGGTATTTCCTGTGAATTTTATGGATCTCCATTCTTATTCTCGCTGTGGTTGTCATTTCTGAAATCAGTGAAGCACAGCTTTTTATAGTGTTGACTTCCACCAATCCAGTGAGCTAGAAGAGAGTTTGACATTCCATTTCTCGACAATTTCCTTCACAAAGAATGCCTTGTGGAACAATAGTAAACTAACTTTATAAAATCCTACGTATGTTCTTTTTCCTTATGTTCATTTTTGTCATTTCCCATAAACTGTGTGATTGTCTTTGCACTATGCTTTAGTAAAGGAAGAATCAAAAGGCCTGGACTAAGTCCAAGTTCTACCACTCACTGATTCTATGAATCACGAGGTCTTTGAACGCCACTTTTTTTCAGCTGTAAAATTGGGAGTGATATTAGCTATAGCACAGGGTTATAAAAATAATATAATAGTGAGACCATAAAATTTTAGAATAGTTACTTTTATTGTTTTCAGTCATGACTCAGGTTTCCTTGATAGCATGATGTAACTAAAGCAGGCATGCAAAGAGTGCAATTCCAAGGAAATAATGTCTTCAGAATTGACCCCAGAACTTGCCCGTGTCACATTCTCTCTGTCACATACACTCATCACTTGCATACTCCGTGATTTTTTTCAAGCTTACAATTTTTTTTTTTTTCAGGAAGTTTGGATGAAGAGGTTTTTAACCAGGCCTTGCAGGAGTTTAGAATGGGGGATTGTCCTAGGAGACAAAATTTAAATGGGCCTCTCATTCAATCTGTAGAGTTTCACTCCAGAAATCACTGTGCTATCTTTTCCTCAGGTCAGCCAGGGACAGGTAAGGGTTCTGAGATAAGAATAAAAAGATGGATGGCGGGCCCTCCCTGGTGGCACAGCAGGTTACAGCACTGCACTGAGAAGCTAAAGCCACTTCTGCATGAGTTTGATTCCCTCCTGCCCCGGAGGTGCCCACATGGCGTGACAGACCTCTCCTGACCCGCCCGCTGCTCCCCTCAGCAGTGTACTTCGTTGATCTGCCTGTTCTGCTCCCCATTCTGTTTCTGGTGAAGCCTCTCACTCTCTGCACCTCTGGCCTGTACTCCAGTTCTGTATGCATAAATAAATAAATCTTTAAAAAAAAAAAAAAGAAGGATGGCTATATCCAGGGTCATTACATTTCATAGTCATAAGTAGAAAAATCCTTACTGGAAGATAAGTTACAGATGTACCTTGTGAAAGGGTGAAATACATGGCCCAGCACAACCTCTAGGAGATTTACGAATCAGACACAAACACATGTGTAAGGAGGTCTAGATGTTAAGATCACTAGAGAAGACACAAGTACAAGTTGTAGGCCACTGACTCAACAGGGTGACTCGACAGGGTGTTTGGTGGTGAGTGTAAACACAGGGAGGGCTGCAATTTAGAAGTTAGTTTTTGTTACTTCACCATGTTTTTGGCTGTGCTGTTCAGAGGATACTTCACTTGCCTTCCATTCTCTTTTTTTTTTTTTTTTTTCAAATCTGTTTGAGATTTCCCAGAATTAAGAATTTGCTTTGTATTAAATAGAATTCATAATAACAGAAAATAACATTCCATCAAAAGTACGGATGAGTTCTGTGTACCTGATGGAAGAATGAGAAAGCTCTTTACCACAGACATGGCTTCTCAGTTTATACACCTACGTGAAAGGTAATATTTATTTTATAACGATGTTACAATGGTGAGCAGGATGAATGCTTCTAAAGCACTGAAAATTAATTAATTTTGATGTGTGTTGTGAAAAGCATCTTGCAAAGGAACATCCAATTGGTTGGCCCAAAAGGTAGAGATTAAATTACCTTTTTAAAATTTTAAGTTGAATAAAAGAATTAGTAGACCTGCAAAGGATTTTAATGCAATCAGACACTATTAGAACTAGTCTTTTCGACTTTTGATTAGGCTGTTTAAACAACAACAGAGAAAAAATCATTATTTGAGTCAAGAAAAATGTATTAAATACATAGTACTGGGCCAGACCCCAGAATTTCAATTTTATTAATAATTTGATTTTATTAATAATCCATAGGCATGACTCCTCTCCTCAATATAGCCTATTAAAGAAACTCTCTTCCGCTTTAAAACAACAGAAAAGGGGCCCTCCCTGGTGGCGCAGCAGGTTAAAGCACTGCACTAAGAAGCTAAAGCCACTTCCGCAAAGTTCAATACCGGCCTGCCCTGGAGGTGACCACATGGTGCAGCAGACCTCTCCTGACCCGCCCGCTGCTCCCCCCAGCAGTGTACTTCGATGATCTGCCTGTTCTGTCCCCACTCTGTCTCTGGTGAAGCCTCTTACCACACCTGCACCTATGGCCTGTACCCCAGTTCTGCATGCACAAATAAATATATATTTCTAAAAAAACAATAGAGAAGAAAAATGTAATTATGAGCTTCAATGTTTCTTTTGTAATCTATGTAAGTAGATATATAATTTGCTCAGGAAGAAGAATAATTCTATCCATAAGTGTTAGTTTAAAAAATATTTCCAGCTCTCCCTGATGGTGAAATGGGTTAGGACGCAGCACTGCAAGCTAATGGCAGCTGTTTCAGCATGAGTTCAATCCCCAGCCCTGGAGCTGACCCACATGGCGCAGCAGACCTCTCCTGACCTGCCTGCTGCTCCCCTCAGCAGTGTACTTCATCACTCTGCCTGTTCTGCTCCCCACTCTTACTCTGGTGAATCCTCTCACTGCCCCTGCACCTCAGGCCTATGCCTCAGTTCTGTTTGCATAAAAAAAATAAATAAATCTTTAAGAAAAAAATACTTCCAGTTACAACACTCCAGAATATAAAATGTTCCAAACCAAAAAAAAAAAAATTTAACTGTGAGGTACTTAAAGTATACACACACACACACACACACACACACACATACACACACACACAAAAAAAAATATAAGCAAGAAAGATCACTTAGTAAATTAAATAGATTATAATAATATGGAATTAAAAATCAACCTTAATTCAATTAAATTAAACCAAGGAATCCCCAAAGAACAAGTTTTGCCATTGATAAGCTGTCATTGCATAAAAATAGGTCACTAAAAGTGCAACGAGTTAAAGCACCACATAATGAAGCTCTCTGAAGCCACCACAGTGTGAATTCAATCCCCCACCAGGGAGCTGACCCATATGGCAAGGCAGACCTCTCCTGACCCGCCCGCTGCTCCTCAGCGGTGTACTTTGTCAAACTGCTTGATCTGTCCCCCACTCTGTCTCTGGTGAATCCTCTCATCCACCACACCTCTGGTCCATACCCCAGTTCTGTAAGCATAAATAAATAAATCTTAAAAAAAAAGTCACTAAAGACCAGTGTTGGGGACACCAGTGATACACAGGAAGGTCTGCAAAATAATAACTAATGTGGCTAATCAAGGCTTTATGTCCCATGATTTGGTTGCCTCAAGATAAATGTTCACCACTCTTATGCTGATTCATCTGTCAAGAAGTCCTTGATTTTTATCCTAGTTTGAAAAAAAAATGAGCAATTATAAAACATTTTAGATATACACCAAGTATTAGGTTATACTTGAATGCTATTTTATTAATTTTGGTGGCAATGTTACTGTTGTTATATAAGAGAAATGACACTTATTGTTAGGCAAGTAAAAGTCATGTTTTATTTTCCGAAAATAAATTCAAGTCACAGACTATTCACAGATTAACAGAATAACAAATGACTGTTGAAACCAGGTGGTAGGTATATGGGTGTTCCTTGTGCCAGTATTTCAGTTTTACTATATACTTAAATTTTTTATCACAAAACTTGAAAAAATATTCAGAAAAAGAGATTAAGAATATATCAAACTATTGACAGTAGTTATATCAGCCTAATGATAGGTGATTGGAACCTCTTGTCACTTGTCTTTACATGCTACTGTGCAATTTCCCTCTCAATTTAAAAAATATGATTCAAATATTTGTTTACTTATCACATGTTATTTTTATAATTGGCAGTCATGAGTAAAAGAAATGCAGGCACCTAGACTTGTATGTGAAAAGATTAAAAACCTGAAGCATATCCCTGAAGGCAACTGTAATGCTGGCTCTGGTACTTTGGTTCTGATGTTATTTAATACATTTCCAGGTTCCAAAAGGAAGTTCAGGACATGTGATATCATATGTCAAATAGTATCCTGGCAAAGCACTGAGGAGGGCTACTGAAACAGGCCAACCCAGACGCAATGCACACATAGTTCATTAATTAAAAAGGACATTTTTCGATCTTAAAAAATTCAGTCTAGTGGCTCTGGGGAACCTCTTTTCTGCATAGTTACTCAATAATAGACAAGTCTAGAAAGCAAAGGCTGGCAAGAAGAAACAGCGGTGAAGAAATGGGAAGAGATCTTGGTATGGTAACAAAAAAGAAACTAGAGATCAGTTTCCAGTGAAGTATGTGAAAAGAAAGTGGGTGCTGATTTGAACTGAGTGTGAAGGCCATAGATACCTTCACTGCTTCCTGAGATGGACAGTCCTGGGTGAGGTTCAAGTTAGGGAAGAAACCTGTGAACAAGAGGTCTAGCAAAGCCTGTAAGAACCTTCAGGGATTCATTCATCAAGAAAGAACAAGAAATTAAATATGCAGAGCCTACCAAAGGGTTAGGGAATGAAGAGATAACATTACAAAAATGTGTAAAAGAGAAAAAATTTGGCCCAGAGCTAAGAATAATGATATGAAACACAATTAAGAGCTGAAGGCAATTTGTAGTAAAAATTATTCAAATGGGCCATTGGAACCTCTTGT
>NW_004567106.1:58189489-58197795 GCF_000260355.1 Condylura cristata
AGAAAACGGGGTGTCTTTTTATCACCTCCTTCTTTATGAATAGAAATCAAAATTCTATATATTTGAAACCAATTGGGTTAAATTTTTCCAGCTCTCCTTAATGTTGGTTTTATTTCAGAATATCCAACCCATGTTAAATTTCTTTTTTTTCATTTCTTTTTTGTTTTCTGAGAGTGCATTTATTAATATCCTCCCATATAATAATTTGGAAGGTTTCTTGCATCATTACCTTATTCATAAAGCAAATGAATTATGTAAGTGTAGACTTTTTAAGTAACTTGAAAAGCAATGAGAAGTTTATATCACTTGAAAAGCATACAGAAATAATTTGAGTTTGGCTTCTGATAGCAAACTTAAAATTTATGCTTATAGATTCTGCATGAAAGACCAAAGATGAATCCCCTTCAGTAAAAGAAAGTCAGATGCAGTCTGCTCTGCTCTCACCCATGTCCATCCGCCTTTTCCAACTGCCTGTTCACATTAATCTTCTCCATGGTCCATGTCCTCCACAAGGAGGAATTCTCTAGACCACAGGAGGAAGCTATATTAATATATTAACTCAGTTAGTGGTAGAAATGAGAATAGTGTCTCCTGCAAACAGCCATTTCCAGACTACTTGCTCTGTCCCAGGGAAGTGGAGGCCAGATTATAGGTCTTAGTCTGCTGGCTCCCAGGCAAGTCTGATATGGAGGCACCTACTCATAGTCACACATTCAGCCATCAGCCTTTGTAAGCCTCTTCATTGGCAAGAGCGTGACATCAGTTACCTATAATCGCTACCGATATTCAGTGATGTAATTGCTCTCTGTTCTGACTGTGGTATCTGTTACATGATTGCATACACTTTCAGATCTATTGAATTACCCACTTAAAATAAGTAAATTTTATAGTATATAAATTATACCCCAATAAAGTTCATTAAAAACCCATCTAACAAGCTTGTCTTTTTTTAATAGGGGGAGAAATGAATGTATGTATTGAGTTATAAAGCATTTTTGCATAGAAAAAATGTCATGTCTTCTTCAGCAACCCTTATGTGGATGGGGACCTGGTTTCATAAAGATGGGAAGCAAAAGGGGAGAGAATAATTACATATTTCCTTGGTGAAAAAGCATCAACAATAGGGCTTCCGCCTCCAAACATTAATACTCAGGTTTATCTTATTCAATGCTCACGTGAAGAAAAGGTTTACAGGAAGCAGGGGTTGCAGGTCCTAAATTTCTTTCAATAGTGCATGCCAAGTGGATGAAGATATACAGCTGGATGATTTCATACTGTGTGATCAAGGATAAGTTACACATTTGAAGAAAAGCAATTCAGATCTACATTATTAATATTATATGAGTTCAAGTTATTTTCAGAGATATTATCTTTGACAGGTAAACACTGCTATATTTACAAAGATGTGATATGATGTTGAGGTCGGACTTAAAACAATTCAGTGGGATAAAGGAGAAAGGGAATAATTAGACAAGTGAATAAAAGAAGATTGAAATTTTATTGATGTGTTGAAACTGACTAATTAGTAAGGGGGTTTACTTTTCTGTTCCCTTTATTTTGTACATATTTGAACATTTCCCTTAAAATGAGGTAGGTTGTTTTTGTTGTTGTTTTTAATTTCCTGGGGGAGGAAAACTTTCTTGATCTGGAGTCTTTCTGGACTCAGCTACATAGTCCATAGGAGGATAGAAAATTTTGGTGTTCCAACATGGAAAGATGAAATCATTAGAAAAGTAACAGGACTTTTAAACAAGTAACAGGACTTTTATATATACATAAAGTAGGTTTTATTTAAAGATTTATTTATTTATGCATACCAAACTGGGGTACAGGCCAGAGGTGCAGGGGCGATGAGAGGATTCATCAGAGACAAAATGGGGAGCAGAACAGGCCAACTGATGAAGTACACTGCTGAGGGGAACAGTGGGCAAGTTAGGAGAGGTCTGCTGCGCCATGTGGTCACCTCCGGGGCAGGAGGGGATCGAACTCATGCGGAAGTGGCTTAAGCTTCTTAATGCTGTGCTTTAACCCGCTGCGCCCATAATGTATTTTATTTTAATATTGCTATACTATTTTGTGATATAGATTAGCTAGAGTCAAAAAGATTTAAAAAATTCTAAAATTATCAGAGCTTTCCACCTTCACAAAGTAAATAAATACAGTAATTACAAAAAGCCAAGTGAAGCATAGGTTTTCTACTTGTTGGTATAAATGCAAAACAGAAAGACATTAAGGTGTTTTTTTTTTCTTTCCTTTAATAACAATGGTGTCAAAACTGAAGAAAGAAAAACTCCAATGTGTTCCTTTCTCTCCTCAAATCAAAAACAAGGTTTTACTCCTTGTTAATTCAACAGGTAGCACACTAAGTCAAAACAAAGCACACTTTTACTAGATTAAAGTGAGGCAATTGGCCCTCCCTGGTGGGGCAGCGGGTTAAAGCACAGCACTGAGAAGCTAAAGCACTTCTGCATGAGTTCGATTCCTGCCTGCCCCAGAGGCGACCACATGGAGTGGCAGACCTCTCCTGACCCACCCGCTGCTCCCCTCAGCAGTGTACTTCGTCGATCTGCCTGTTCTGCTCTCCACTCTGTCTCTGGTGAAGCCTCTCACCGACCCTGAGCTTCTGGCCTGTACCCCAGTTCTGTATGAACAAATAAATAAATCTTAAAAAATAAATACATAAATAAAGTGAGGCAGTAAGTTACGCATCATATAGGAAAACTCATTCTTTCAGACAATTTAAAAGGGAACTATTTTTCTCCACTTGTGAAGATTCAAAACCATTTATTTAAAAAGAATAGTAGTTTGACACGTTCCATTTTCTTTTAATTTTACAAGTAATGCATTCTAGAATCATGTGATCTTCTAGTACATTTACTTAAAATATCTTCAAGATAAAGAATGAAATCAATGATACATGATGCAGGTTTAATTTTTCTTTTAATTCTATTTATAGATTCATTTGTAACCTCATTATTAACATAATAGCAGATTCCCTAAAACGTTCCTGAAGAAGAGTAAAAAGTAGTGGGAAATTAATTCTATCTTTATTGTATATGTTTGATGTTATTTCTAGTCTCACCACATAGATTGTTGTTATCCCCTTTGCTATATGAGGACACTAAGGTTTGGAGAAGTCAAGTGACCTGTTTCGCACTGCATTGCTGATAAGTGACCAGATTGAATGGAATCTAGTTCTCAATCGGTCCCATGTTACTGTGCACATCATATTCAAGTCAGCTAAAATACAGCCTTTGAATTATGACAACTGCAATCCCTGCTACAATATGGACAATTTGTCATGTTCTCAAATCACCATAATTTTTATTTTATTTTTTAAGAGTTTTTAATTTATTTACTCATACAGAAGTGGGTGTGGGAGGCTTAGGTTGGTGAGAGGATTCACCAGAAACAGAGTGGGACGCACAACTGTCAGATCAACAAAGTACACTGCTGAGGGGAGCGGCAGGAGAGACAGGAGAGGTCTGCCACGCCATGTGGGTCACCCCCTCGAGCAGGGTTCATTATGTCTGGTTTTCCCCAGATTTTGCCTTAGGCACCTTTCCCTTTCTCTGATTTTGCTTGCATTCTTTCACTGTAATAAATCACAGACATGAGGACGACTAAAAAAATTTAAAAGACAACAGAAAATAAATGCTGGTAAGAAAAGAGAACTTCCGTGCACTGTTGATGGGAATGTAAGTGATAAAGCCACTTAAAAAACAGTATGGAGCTCCCTCAAGATCATGGCATATAGGATCCAGCAAGCCCATGTCTGGGTATATATATATATATATATGTATGTATGTATATATATATGTATATATGTATGTATGTATATATATATGTATGTATATATATATATGTGTGTGTGTATGTATATGTGTGTGTGTGTGTGTCCAAATGAAGTGAAATCATTATCTCAAAGAGATATCTGCACTTCACTGTTATTGTGGCATTACAGTAACCACGGTATAGAAACTACCTAAGAGTGTCACAGGATAACAGATTAAGAAACTGCAGTGTGGGTATATAAGAGAATATTATTTAGCCTTTAACAAGGAGGAAATGCTGTCATTTGTGAGATGGATGAACCTGAAGAGCAGTATGTTATATGAAATAGAGAGTAATACAAAACAGTATACATCAATCTAAAATAAAAGTCAAACCCAGAAACAATAGAAAGTGGTTGCCAGGAGCAGGAGGGAGGTGGAAATAGGGAGAGGTTACTTAAAAGATACAAACTATCCATTATAAGATAAATAAGACCCATTAGAGGATGTAATGTATACCATGGTGACTATGGTTGATAATACTGTGTTGTGTAATTGAAATTTGTTAAATCAGTAAGAACCTAAAGGGGCTCACAAAAAAAGGGAGTAAATGTGTGAGGTGAGGGATGCGTGAATTAAGTAGATGAGGGAATTCTTTCACAGTGTCTATATATATCTAATAATCACATTGTATGCATTGTATATGATTTATAACTTTGTTAACTATACCTCAACTGTATTTAAAAATAATCAATGCAGACTCAGTGATGGGAAACCCACAGGGATTACAATTGAGATGAAAAAGAAATGTACAAAATGATGTAAAAATAAACTATTATATTTAAAAAAAATAATCAAAGCATAATTTCAAATTGATCTTTACTTGATGTGTTTAAACAGCCAGATTCATGTGTAAAAGAGACATATTTAGAAATGATGTGACCATCTATGATCATAGATTACATCAGCACACGACACTTTAAAAATTTAATTAAAAAATTAGCAAACTCCACTAAGCTCCAGTGAATAGCAAAATTTTGGTTCTGTATATACTATAGTTCTCAAAGCAACAGCAGAAGGGAAGGAAAGATGAAAGACAGAATTAATATGGAAGAAGGAAAAGAAGAAAAATGAGGGACAGAAGGAAAATAGAGGAAATGAAAATGAAATAAGAGAAAGGAGAAGGGGGACAAGACAAGGAAAAGGTAAAGAAAAGGAAAAGATGGTAGATGAAGTGAGAAGAGGAGGCAAATCTGCCATGATATCTAACTCCAGATCATTATTTGAAATTCTCTTTGCAAATATTCGGGGCCTTCTGAGTTGAATTTCAGAAGCTCTACTAGATTTACTTGGGACCAGACAAAAAATGATGACCCATCAAGTGATCTCTGCTGCTAAATGCAGACACCGCCACCAGGGAGGAGACACTACCATACTTTGGGGCTATCACATTAGGGAATCTGAAGTGCAACTTACCAAGGAGGTAAATAAAACTAATATTTATTGAAAGCCCACTTTGTACACAGACAAATTACATGTGTTTTATTTTTTTGGTAACATTAATATTACTACAGGAACATTTCCATTGTTGTACCACAAGTGACAGTCCAAGATTTAATGCTGTAAAACAACATCTATGCTTATCTACTACCTCACCACCCTACATCAGTGTGTATGGTGCTTACTAGTGAATGAAAACAGCTTCTCAAGGTTCACACTCCCTACTTTTCCTTGAAAAGAACTGATGTGGCCAGAAGCCAAAGTCACTACTATTGAGCTATGGGATTATGGGATAAGTTTCCAGCATGGGTCAAAATCTCTTGTAGCAGCAGCCTGCTGTCTTGGATTTCTCACTTTAGTCTCCCATTTTGCTTCTCTGCTGCTTAGATATAAGTCTCTCATGACTAAAACTATTTGAAGGGAGGGGTGATGATGTGTACTCTTGTCCATGGTACTGAACTGTCATGCGTGCTAGGATTGCTCCTGAGGGAAACAGGAGATGTGGTTGTGGCTGTGGGATAAGATACAAAACCAGGAAGGCGGAACCAGATGTGGTCCAAAGAAAAGAAAACAGGGAGTAGATGACCTAATCAGCATTGTCCAGTAGAATTTTCTGTGATGACAGTAATGTTGTGATTCTGCACTGATCTATGGAGTAGCTGAGATATATGGCACATTTCATGGCAGCATGAAATGTGACTGGTAGACAACTATTACCTTTTTCATTTAGTGTTAATTAATATTAAATAGTCATAGATATACCATATTCGATAGTGCTAAGCTGTCCACATGAATTGTAAATTTCTTTGTCACCCACCGATTGTGATTTTTGGGATGGGTCTGGGAATGTGCACATTTAACCAAGAAATTCCCATGTTTGTTGACACTTGAGATCCACTACATTCACTTCTGGCTATTTTTCAGTCATCTGAAGATTCTCCTCTGGTTTCACAGATGCCTGTTGCCTTCACTTCAGTTCCCGAGCTCATCCTGACATAGGAAACTTAAAATCTTCAGCCTCACCGTCAACCCTGTCTTGACATCAGAGACCCAGTGACTCTAGTGGTTGCTGAATTTCCACATCCACCCTCTGCAGGCCAAAATTCCTTAGAAACTATTTTACAGGCACTTGATGACCAGCATATACTAAGTACCTGTCTAACTCTGCACTGAGTGACAAACCTACTGGGTTCATGTGCTTCCTACATGCCATCTCTCCCTGTGAGGGTCATTTACTTTGGTTTCTGCCTCATCAGTTCCCTTGTCCTTCCATCAGTTCCCTTGGGTTATAGAACTGATGCTTTCTTGTTTCCATCAGTCTGTGTCAGGTGAACCCTCCCATTCACCATCACCCACAACAGTCAGAATGTATGGTCACGACACTGATCACTACCGTTATGACTTTCAAGTTAAACTCACTTTGAATGGGCATGGTCCTTCAGGTTCTGGTGAAGGACTCTTAGAGCATTCATATATTTGATGTACTCTTGGAACACAGACACTTGGCCTGCCAATTCTGTGTAGCTGGGTCCACTTTTCCAAACTTCACACTGATTATATTATCCAGGTTCTACCGTTCTATACCTCTGAGCCACCTGGCCTTAATATTTTTTAATTAATAATGGAAGATAAAATAATTACTTGGTGATGGAGATTAATCTAATTATTTTCAGAATTGTAAATTCAATACTTATCAGTTTTCAGGCACCCTGTCCTGCCTTACTACCCCCCATTCATGCACACCAGACAAAGCTTACATTGATGTCACACTTTAAGTCATTTCCCATGCATTGTCATGTTTGATGGGCAGAATGTGTTGCTGATACACTAATCATCCCACATACATCCCATTTCCACATTGGCATCATTCCTCTGTCATAGTCATGGTACTGGGATTTATAGACACTTAGCCAGTGTGACATGGGCACAGATGTGCTAAGTGCTTGCGCATTAGAACTTGTTTTTTTGGAATTGGTGCCATTAGAGGAAACTAGGGCTTTGCTTGTTCTGCTGCTTAGGCAGTCACATAGAAAACCGGCACTCTGCTGACAGCCATAACCATCCACGTAGACGGGAGTGAAGCCATCTTGGATAATCACACTCCAGCAAAACCCCAGATCACTGTTGTTGCATGACCTAGGAAAGGCCAACAGAAGAACTGTTCACCAATAGGTGAACCCCACCCAACCTGTGAGCAAATAAGTTATCATGTTTTAAGTCACCAAGTGTTGAGACAGTTTGTTACTTAGCAAACTGTGTACAGATAAATACGTAGAATAGCCCTGGGAGATAATATTATTCAATTTTGTAAGCTAAGAGTGAAAAGTTTCAGAAATTCTACGAAGCAGCAGAAGAAAGCTTTGAACTTCAGTTTGTCCTCAGATTCAACTAGGTTACCGCTACACCTCTACTCAACTAGTAAAGACCCAGTGCTTCCCAGACTCCACTTGCTGAGCTGGTTGCCAACCTCCAGCACCCCATTATTGAGGATGAGTTTTTCAGACCCCTCCCAATCTGCTGTTGGCCTCACCTTGTTGCCTTCATTATGCAAAAACTAAGCTCAGGAATTACTTTAAGTGGATCACATGAAATAGTTTGTAGAACCATTAAAAGTGAGTTCCAATTTATATGCCAAATGAATAATCTGGTCTGAGAACCTGAGTGAGTTCATTATATTGGATAAAAAGGGGAAAGAAAATTATCTGATTTGAAGGAAAATAACAAGAATTACCTCAGGATTAAAAGGAATTCATTCATGGGCCCTCCTTGGTGGCACAACAGATTAGGATGCAGCACTGCAAACTAGCCTGCAGCCACTTAAATGTGAGTTCAAAACCCACCCCGGAGGTGATCCACATGGAGAGGCATGACCCGCCCGCTGCTCCCCTCAGCAGTGTACTTCACTAGTCTGCCTGTTCTGCTCCTCACTCTGTCTCTAGTGAAGCCTCTCACCACCCCTGCACCTCTGGCTTGTACCCCAGTTCTGTATGCATAAATAAATAAACCTTAAAAAAAGAAATTCATTCATATAAA
>NW_004567106.1:58197895-58201365 GCF_000260355.1 Condylura cristata
GGAAGTGGTTTCAGCTTCTTAGTGCAGTGCTTTAACCCGCTGCGAGACCAGGGAGGGCCCAAATACATCTTTTTTAAAAAATAAAGAACTCTTGCTTCCTACTCCATCATCTTAAGCATAATAAATGCCCTTTGAAAAAGTTAAAGGTGTGAATACAGTGCTTTGTATTTAGCAAAGAATATAAAAAGGTAGAACTTCTGGCTTAGAGCCAGAGCCACAAGGTTGCTGCTGGTGATGCCTTTCATGCAAACAACGACATTTTAAAACGCAAAGACCTAACAGTGAGCAGAAATAAAGATATGCTGCTTACACACAAAAAAGAGAAAGAGAGAAAGAGAAAAGAAAAATGCATTTATTCTGACATCCTCACATAAGAAAATATTTTGAAAAATCATCATGCTAAATTTAAACTACCCTTGAGTGACTTCAAACTAAGCAAATTGCACTTAGCTTTTGCATAATTGTATCTGAGAAGAATTCCTCTAATTCTTATTCATGTCAATAATCCTGTGAAATTTACCACAGATCTAAACTCCTTGCAAAGACTTAAGCACAGGTTAATAACACTAAATCAATCATTTCTTCATTTCCTCTTTTCACCTACTTTCTGCGTAATGATTCCCTTTCTCCTAGAGTACAAGGACTTCAAGTCTTATTTACATACAAGCTGTATTTTTCCCAGTATCTCTTTATTATCTTTATACATAAGTTCACATGCATTAACACTGAGAGAAGAGTCTCTGTGTTCAAGTCTGTCTATTGCATTCAATCAACAGAGTACTGGATGACATTAATCTGGTGTTTTGCTTGTACCTACACCACGTGTGTTTAGCGCTGGTTTTGGTACCTGGGGAGGAACACACTTAGGAGTCGTTGCATCCAAGAAACTTATATTCTAATGAAAAATATTCAAAAAGTAAAATGGAGGCCCTCCCTCGTGGCGTAGTGGGTTAAAGCACAGCACTAAAGAAGCTTAAGCCGCTTCCGCAAGAGTTTGATCCCTGCCTGCCCGGGAAGTGATCCACAATGCGCGGCAGACCTCTTCTGACCCACCCGCTGCTCCCCTCAGCAGTGTTTTTCAGTCAATCTGCCTGTTCTGCTCCCCGCTCTGTCTCTGGTGAATCATCTCACCCTCCGCATCTCTGGCCTGTACCCCGGTTTTGTATGAATAAATAAATAAATCTTTAAAAAAAAAAAAGTAAAATGGTGATGCCAGGTAGAATAGAAAAACTTTAGTAGATTTCAGGAGGCACTGGATGGCAAAATAGAGATCTAATCTATATTGCCAAGGTGAGATTTCAAAAGGATACTCTGGTTTCCCCAGGGGAAAACATTACAGCCACAAAATTCAGAAGTCCAGGTTTCTCCCAAGGTAAGAGGCTTAATATCTTCTTCACAAATCAAGTCTACAAAGGGCCATACCTTCAATGGAAGAGTAAGCTAGGACAAAAATTCTCCCACTAAAGGAACAGAAAACAAAATTACCTACCCAGAAATTTAGCCTGGTGTGGGTGTGGACTCTGTCCTCAACGTTCTTAACCATAAGCCAACCTTTGCGTGGTTTTGCAGGCAAAATCAGGCTACCTGAAAAGCCCAGTAAGTCTCATATAAGAAGTCAGTTCAAAGCTGTCCTGGGCTGGTAGAACCTCCAAGTTCATAGCACAGATAAATTCAGATCCTCTCTAGAGTGTCAGTCTCAAAGAAACCATGTAAAAAAGTCCCCAGAGGGCCCTCCCTACTGGTCCAGCAGGTTAAAGCACAGCACTAAGAAGCTAAAGCTACTTCAGCATGAGTTTGAACCCTGCCCCACCTGAAGGTGAACCACATAGTGTGGCAGACCTCTCCTGACCCCCCGCTGCTCCCCTCAGGAGTGTACTTCATCAGTCAGCCTGTTCTACTCCCCACTCTGTCTCTGCTGAAGCCTCTCACCACCCCTGCACCTCTGGCCTAGACCCCAGTTAACCTTAAAAAAAGAAATTCATTCATATAAAATATATTTTGAAATCAAAGTTCTTAGTCTTAAAGAACATTATATTAATTCTTTATAAAAAGATAATATTGAAAGGTATATAAAGTGATATTAATTCATGAATGCAAAACTGTAGAATGAAATTAATTTAGAAGACAAAACTATAAAAAATAGCCACAAAGGTGAATAAAATTTATAAATGAAAAGCTTGAGGTAAATATGGTTTGGGTGAATACATTATAAAAATCTCACTTTTTAAGATGGACAAGAATTAAAAAGAGTATGATAACATGAACAGATATATCCTTCATTTCTTCCCCCAAATATTGAATAATATCATGCCTCCTGGGATAATTCATGGATTTACTACATGATTTGAAAGAAGACTCTGCTTCTCAATTGGAGATGTGTTTATTCTGATATTAATAAAAGGCAAATTAACCAGTCTGCTGAGGTTTTGGCTTAAAATCCCAAAGTTTAATTTTAAAACTAAAATGTTCACATCTGAATGTTATTTTGTAGATGGCAATAAAACTGACAGAAAGCATCTGGAATAAATAAAGTGAACTGACCTCAAGTCATATGAAGAATAACTGAGTGTGATGATGTGAGGTCATTACGGAAACTGGCTCATCCACAGAGTTCAAATACGGAGTCGATAAAACATGCAAATTCATAAGCACGTTTTCTCTGAACACAGTGACACTCCTGCAGCCCTTTGTCTACACAACAGAGCAAGCAGTCACAGTGTCTCAAGCAGCTCCACGGAGTTGCATTCAGTGTTTGCTCCAGTAGAACTTGTGCACCCACATAATTTTCACTCACAAAAGGAAAGCAGCTCAGGCGAAGGGGCACATGCTCCCTGAACTCTTTTTTTTTTGTAATTTATGTATATTCAGACCGTCCCTGGTGACGCAGTGCGTTAAAGCACAGCACTAAGAAGCTGAAGCCACTTCAGCATGAGCTCGATCCCTGCCCCTGAGCTGACCCACATGGCAAGGCAGACCTCTCTTGACCCGCCCGCTGCTCCCCTCAGCAGTGTTTTTCAGTCAATCTGCCTGTTCTGCTCCCCACTCTGTCTCTGGTGAACCCTCTCACTACCCCTACACCTCTGGCCTGTACCCAGTTCTGTATGCATAAATAAATAAATCTTTTTTTAATTATGTATACTCTCTAAGGCTCATTGTTCTCCTCTGTAAAAGATGGGGAGCAGAACCTTTGCTTTCTGGGGCCCTTCTGGGTGGTACAAGATTAAAGCACAGCACAATGAAGCTATCTGAAACCACTGCAGAACAGAATTCAATCCCCAGCCAGGGAGAGACCCACATGGCGCAGCAGACCTCTCCTGGATCACCCTCTGCTCCCCTCAGTGTGGATTTCAGTGGATTTGTCTGTTCTGCTCCCCACCCTGTCTCTGGTGAATCCTCTCACTGCCCCTCCTTCCACACCTCTGTCTGGTACCTCAGTTCTTGTATGAATAAACAAATACATCTTTTTTTTT
>NW_004567106.1:58201605-58206697 GCF_000260355.1 Condylura cristata
GGAAGTGGTTTCAGCTTCTTAGTGCAGTGCTTTAACCCGCTGCGAGACCAGGGAGGGCCCAAATACATCTTTTTTAAAAAATAAAGAACTCTTGCTTCCTACTCCATCATCTTAAGCATAATAAATGCCCTTTGAAAAAGTTAAAGGTGTGAATACAGTGCTTTGTATTTAGCAAAGAATATAAAAAGGTAGAACTTCTGGCTTAGAGCCAGAGCCACAAGGTTGCTGCTGGTGATGCCTTTCATGCAAACAACGACATTTTAAAACGCAAAGACCTAACAGTGAGCAGAAATAAAGATATGCTGCTTACACACAAAAAAGAGAAAGAGAGAAAGAGAAAAGAAAAATGCATTTATTCTGACATCCTCACATAAGAAAATATTTTGAAAAATCATCATGCTAAATTTAAACTACCCTTGAGTGACTTCAAACTAAGCAAATTGCACTTAGCTTTTGCATAATTGTATCTGAGAAGAATTCCTCTAATTCTTATTCATGTCAATAATCCTGTGAAATTTACCACAGATCTAAACTCCTTGCAAAGACTTAAGCACAGGTTAATAACACTAAATCAATCATTTCTTCATTTCCTCTTTTCACCTACTTTCTGCGTAATGATTCCCTTTCTCCTAGAGTACAAGGACTTCAAGTCTTATTTACATACAAGCTGTATTTTTCCCAGTATCTCTTTATTATCTTTATACATAAGTTCACATGCATTAACACTGAGAGAAGAGTCTCTGTGTTCAAGTCTGTCTATTGCATTCAATCAACAGAGTACTGGATGACATTAATCTGGTGTTTTGCTTGTACCTACACCACGTGTGTTTAGCGCTGGTTTTGGTACCTGGGGAGGAACACACTTAGGAGTCGTTGCATCCAAGAAACTTATATTCTAATGAAAAATATTCAAAAAGTAAAATGGAGGCCCTCCCTCGTGGCGTAGTGGGTTAAAGCACAGCACTAAAGAAGCTTAAGCCGCTTCCGCAAGAGTTTGATCCCTGCCTGCCCGGGAAGTGATCCACAATGCGCGGCAGACCTCTTCTGACCCACCCGCTGCTCCCCTCAGCAGTGTTTTTCAGTCAATCTGCCTGTTCTGCTCCCCGCTCTGTCTCTGGTGAATCATCTCACCCTCCGCATCTCTGGCCTGTACCCCGGTTTTGTATGAATAAATAAATAAATCTTTAAAAAAAAAAAAGTAAAATGGTGATGCCAGGTAGAATAGAAAAACTTTAGTAGATTTCAGGAGGCACTGGATGGCAAAATAGAGATCTAATCTATATTGCCAAGGTGAGATTTCAAAAGGATACTCTGGTTTCCCCAGGGGAAAACATTACAGCCACAAAATTCAGAAGTCCAGGTTTCTCCCAAGGTAAGAGGCTTAATATCTTCTTCACAAATCAAGTCTACAAAGGGCCATACCTTCAATGGAAGAGTAAGCTAGGACAAAAATTCTCCCACTAAAGGAACAGAAAACAAAATTACCTACCCAGAAATTTAGCCTGGTGTGGGTGTGGACTCTGTCCTCAACGTTCTTAACCATAAGCCAACCTTTGCGTGGTTTTGCAGGCAAAATCAGGCTACCTGAAAAGCCCAGTAAGTCTCATATAAGAAGTCAGTTCAAAGCTGTCCTGGGCTGGTAGAACCTCCAAGTTCATAGCACAGATAAATTCAGATCCTCTCTAGAGTGTCAGTCTCAAAGAAACCATGTAAAAAAGTCCCCAGAGGGCCCTCCCTACTGGTCCAGCAGGTTAAAGCACAGCACTAAGAAGCTAAAGCTACTTCAGCATGAGTTTGAACCCTGCCCCACCTGAAGGTGAACCACATAGTGTGGCAGACCTCTCCTGACCCCCCGCTGCTCCCCTCAGGAGTGTACTTCATCAGTCAGCCTGTTCTACTCCCCACTCTGTCTCTGCTGAAGCCTCTCACCACCCCTGCACCTCTGGCCTAGACCCCAGTTCTATATGCACAAATAAATCTTTAAAAAAAAAAAAGACCCCAGAAATATGAGGTCATAGTACATACATACACATGTACACATACACTCACACACATGTACCACCACCAGAAATAGACAATACCATATGCAAAAAAAAGTATAAAAGATATGCCTAAATCAATGTGATTTGTAATATGAAGAGAAAGACACTGTAGAAACAATAAAGTAGACCTTTTAGACACAAATATACTTTTTTTATTTTTAGAAAAGAAAATTCACTAAAAGTTTAAAAGTCAATAGGCAGACTAGAAGTTGAAGTGTTCAATGGGATGATGAACTCGAATAAGCCATCCAGAATATAGCATAGAGAGATCATGATAGAAATTTTGAGGGACCAAGAACTAAACTAAATCAGAGCTCTAAATACAGAGAGAGAGAGAAAAAAGGAAAATACTGATTTGGGTTGATGCCTGAGAATTTTTCAGAAATGATAGAGCTCCTCTCTCTAACTCGAAGGAACCTAATGAGTCCAAGTTTGAAAATGAAAATAAAGCCACACTTAGACACATAACACAGAAGAAGTTAAAGAATAACAGAACAAGGGAAATACCTCAAAAGCAGCCAGAGCAAAAGACAGCTAACTTTTCATGACAAAGATAACCACAATGAAGAAGCCTGTGAAAAATTAGTGAGATAAATGGTGATATTTGAATGACGTTTATAGATCTGGTAATAATCTGGATTCAGTATCCATTTCCTGGTAATCCCTCTGCCATCAAGCACATGCCCTGTCACATGCATGCATGAAGTGGGGAGGTCATTTAATACGTAATATAACTATCAAGAGGGAACATATTTGTTTTAATACTAGGAATATAGTTAGGTTGAGTCATGTGACATGAGTTCATCTATAGAAACAGCTATTTTATGTGGTTCAACCTAATACATTCTTGCTTAAATTGGAATATAATTGACACATAACATGTATATATTTTTTAGGTATACCACAGTGTTCTATATCAGTACACACTGTGGAATCATCACTACAATAATCACTATAGTCTATTTAACATCCAGTACTTCTTAAACAACATATAAAAAGCACAAACAGTAACAGGACAGGTTGATAAGTTTTGTGATGTTAAAAAAGAATGCATGTTCATTAAATGACACCATTAAAAATGAAAATGAGGGCCTCCTGGTGGCACAGGGGTTAGGTTTCAGCCTTATAAAGCTATCGGCAGCTTCTGCAACATGAGTTCGATCCCCAGCCATGGAGGTGACCCACATGGCACAGCAGACCTTTCTGCTGCTCCCCGCAGCAGTGTATTTCAGTCACTCTGTCTCTGGTAGATCCTGTCAACCCCCTCCCTCCCATGCACCACTGGTCTACACCCCAGTTCTTGTATCTACAAATAAATTAATCTTTTAAGAAAAGAAAATGACAAGTCACAGAATAGGATATGATACAGCAAAGGACTAGTATCCAGAATAAATTAAGAGCTACAGTTGACACAAAGAATGAGATTAAGAAAGAAATTTCAACAAGCAGTATAGAAATTAATAGATTTTCTTTTTATTTGTAATTATAGAGCCTTGGGGCTCAATGTTAGTTAGAGATCATCACTAAGTATTTAATCCTGTTATTTCTCTGGGGAAGTTACCAGGACCCAGGAAGCCCCAGCTGACTGTGTAGCCTGTCTTGTGTCAATTTTTCAGTATTATGTCGGAGGAAGATGACTTCATCTATGCATTCGGTGAACACCTCCTGAAGGGGTCATAAACACTAGGTTCTGGGTTATTATGAAGACAAGAGACAACAGAAAATACCAGAATAGCATATCTCGGCTCAGATTCCCTAAAAGCAGCACCTAAGACAGGGATCCAGATGATTTATTAGGTGCTAACTTAAGGAGAAAGAAAAAGAGAAAAAGAATAGAGTTGAGGAAGAAACTAAGCTAGAATGTACCAGCAAGAGTTTAGCTTCAGCTTGGTTTTGTGAGGATTTCTAAAGTATGGATAATTTCCATGGTCTTGGTGGCACTTGGAGACAATAGGAAACGCCTTCCAGGTTCCCCATCAGGCAGCAGTTGGCTTGGGGCTGCCTCTAGGGGGAGCATGGGAGTTATTTACCAAATGGGTTAGCTCTAAGTAAGGGCAATTCACCAGACAAGCCAGTAAGAGTGAGATGTGGCACCCCATGCTCCTGGCAGTTGAGGGGTGGGTGCTTTAGCCTAGAAAAGGGGACCTTAGTAGGACACCAACAGTGTAAGCAAATGTCTTCAAATTATTAAGATAAATTAATTGTGAGCTTAGCATCCCATACCTAGCCCTTAATACTCCCACTAGAAGAATTACTTGAGAATAATATTGCAATAAGCAATTAATGAGTTCAAGAAAGAGAAATGCATGGTATATGAGGAAAATAAAAGATAAAGAAACATGTAATATGTCTACTTAAGTCTAATAATTGCTAATGTAGGAAACAAGAAATTAATTGGAACTAGGATTCCAGGTAGTTACCATATACCAGAAAATAGCATAGGAGAGAGAAGAGAGAAAATCAAACTACCCTAAGATGAGGAACAATGCTTTGGGGTGCTCAGGTGGTGGGTGTGGTGCAGTAACATATGAGTCATATATGATTTTGTATAGCAATATCGCCCCTGTGAAAGATGATACAATTGTTTAAAATGAAGGAGTAAATATAGATGAATTCTAGGTTATATTCTCCAGTACGGTAGTTATGAGCTGAATTGTGTCCCTTAACTATGCTGAGGCATGAATGAGAAGAAATTAACAAAAATGTCCCTCCTGCAGCAACATGGGGAAACAGGTCTTGGGATTTACCATTATTCCAAGACAATCCACAACGGGTAACAGATAATTCTACACAAAAAAATAATCAATGAAGATGCTGTTAGAGAAAAGGATTTTGGGGTGGTGGAGAAATTCTTCCAAATAGACTTGCCAGTTGCAATATGACAAAAATAATTTTTAAGATAAAAGTGGCAAAGATCTCAAAGGAAGAAATTAAATGCTCATTATTTGAAAATTATATCACTGTCAAGTACAAAAATCCAATAGAATCAACTAAAGAATATTAATATATTATATAAAAAGTTATTATAAGTTTAATATGACTTATCTGTG
>NW_004567106.1:58206797-58220328 GCF_000260355.1 Condylura cristata
TCAGTAAATCCCAATTAGAACATGTAATGGAAGATATCCATTCACAGAAATAGCAAAAACTATGAAATTTCAGGAATAACCTTAGCAACAAATGTATACAATTCATGTATAAAAATAGAAATTTTCTGACAGACATCTTAAATAAAGCCTGAGTAAAGGAAGAAATAGACAGTATTTCAGAATACATACTTCAGAAACTCAAAATTGCAAATCTACCCAATTAAGTTATAGTTTAATACAATCCTAATCAAAATTCAAGTATGGATCTTTACGGGAATTTGTAAGTGCATTATAAAGTTCACCTGGGAGACAACATGTTTAAGAATACACTTGAAAAATGACAATGAAGAGGAATTTACCAACCAGGTTTCAAAACATAAAATTTGGATGATTAAAATAAGTGTTACAGTCAACAGAAAAGATGAGAGAATCTAGAAGAAGCTGTATATTGATAATTTCGGTTATGATAAAGACAGCATTTTATTTCAGATGGCATTAGTACAATTGGCTAACCATCTGGAAACAAAATTAGATCCCTACTTCCTGTGTTGCATGAAAAATTAATTCCACATAGATAAAGAGCTAAATGTAAAAACAAAACTATAAAAGCGGCCTAAGAAAACACGAGATCATTTTAATACATATCCTTGGTGTAAAACGTTCATATCAGACCAGCAGATAATTTAGTGAGTGTTTAGCTAGATAAAAAATTTAAACATTAAATAATATCTACCATTAAAAGGGAAAAAAGTAAGCAACAGTCTAGGAGAAGAATTTGTTGTTGTTGTTTTTATAGATTTATTTATGCATACAGAGCTAGGGTACAAGCCAGAGGTGCAGGTGCGGTGAGAGGATTCACCAGAGACAGAGTGGGGAGCAGAACAGGCAAATCAGCGAAGTCACTGCTAAGGGGAGCAGGAGGTGGGTCAGGAGAGGTCTGTTGCGCCTTGTGGGTCACCTCCGGGGTCGGGGATCCAACTCACACTAAAGCAGCTGCGGCCAGCTTACAGTGCTGCATCCTAATCCGTTGCGCCACCAGGGAGGGCCCAGAATTTGTAAAAAATCTTAGAAATCAGTAAGAATATGATAAAAGGGCCCTCCCTGATGGTGCAGTGGGTTAAAGCACAGTACTAAGAAGCTTAAAGCCACTTCAGCATGAGTTCGATCCCCCGCCACGGAGGTGACCCACATGGCATGGCAGACTTCTCCTGACCCTTCCACTGCTTCCCTCAGCAATGTACTTAGTCGATCTGCCTGTTCTGTTCCCCACTCTGTCTCTGGTGAATCCTCTCACCGTCCCTGCACTTCTGGCCTGTACCCCAGTTCTGTGTGCACAAATAAATCTTTCAAAAAAGAATACTATATTAAAAAAAATAGATTTAAAAATAGGTAAAGGATGAAACAAGTATTTCACCAAGATTTCACATAAATGTGGAAATACACTCAACTTACAGGAGCTATTGCTCAAGAGGATGCAAATAAAAGCAACAATCCAGCAAACAAAAAGTTGATGGTCTCAATAACAAAGGCTGGAAGTACAGGTTAGCAAAGAATTGACTGGTGGGCTCTATAACATGGACCAGAAGCAGATTAGCAAAAAAAAACAGTGGTCAGGCTCAAAAACAATAAAACAAAGACAGCAAACAAGGAGCTGATTTTTTTTTTTAAGATTTATCTATTTATTCATTCAGAGCTGGAATATAGGTGAGAGGTACAGGTGCAGTGAGAGGATTCACCAGAGACAGAGTGGGGAGCAGAACAGGTAGATGGATGAAGTACACTACTAAAGGGAGCAGCAGGCAGGTCAGGAGAGGTCTGCCGCGCCATGTGGGTCACCTCTGGGGCTGGGGATGGAACTTATGCTGCAGTGGCTGCAGATAGCTTCATAGTGCTGAGACTTAACCCCAGTGCCACCAGGAGGCCCTACTTATACAATCTTATTACAATTTCAGAAAGAAAAAATTCCAGTGGCAGAGTAGAAGACAGAGCAGAGCAAGACCACTCACAGCAAGATCAGGGAGCAAATGCCGTCACGTTCAAGCAAGGAGGGATGGGCACCCCAGAGGGCATGGGCACTTGGAATGAAGAGGACAAAGATTTCCAAGAAGGATGTGGAATTGTTCATAGTTCGGGTATGAATATGAAGGAGGAAAATTAAAAGAAAAGTTTACGTTGCAGCTTTATAAAAGTTTCATCCATGAAGATAGAAAACCTGGAAACAAAATGAATTCAGCCTTGGCATTTTGGAGGGTGACTCGGAGCATTCAAGTGAAGTTGCTTGGACTCTGGCCTAGAGACAAAGATGAGTATTCTGGTCATGGTGGCACCTAAAACATCATGTCTAGGAAAGATATCCAAGCAACAGCCTAAGGAAACACAGGTCTCAAAGGGGATAGCCAGAAGAAGAAAGAGCCATGAGGAAGAATGAGAAGGAGTGACCGAGGAAATAGGAAGTAGAAGAACAAGAGATGATGTAGAAGCTTTTTAAGTGGGGGAAAAAAAAAAAAAAAACTTGGAGAGAAGAGAAATGATCAACAGGACTTTCTCTCACCAAGACAAGAAACAAAATCCACAAATTTTAGGTTGCTGGTGAGAGACAAGATCCAAACCACAGAGGCTACTGAGGTGGATGGGCTGTGAAGAAAGGGCAGAAAGGTGTGACAGCAAATGGAAACTTCTCTTACCCAATTACAAGAAAGAAAGGAGGAAGAACAGTGGCTAAGCTGAGGGCAGGAGGAACATAGTGTGGTGAAGGACTGAGTGGACTTTTAGCGGTTACGGAGTACATACACATGCTAATGCTGCGCATGGCTCCAGGGAAGGCAGGACCGTTCTAGATAAAGAACTAAGGAGAAGACATACCATCCACGGAAAGTACCGCAATAGGGTAAGTGTGAAAGGGAAGCTCTGTTGTTCCCATTTCCTTTGAAGTTGGGCAATGGTGCCTGTTTTATTTAATGGAATGGTAAGTACACAGAAATGCCCTATAGAGATAGAATCCTTGATCTGATGAGGAAAACATAAAGGAGGGCACATGATTTAGAAATACAACGTACCGGTGCATATTCCCATGAATGGAGGGATCCCCATTCAAGGGGGTGTAAAGCAACAGTGCTTCCTATAACCACTGTCATACATTGGGGAACCTTATGAATGATATGGAAAAGAGATGGAGGAACACTGAGGATTTCATAGAGGGATATAAGGAGAAAATTTAAAATACTTCAAAGATTTACATAAAGATTTACTTGCATATTTATAGCTCTTCCTGTTATGATTTTCCACTTATTCCCATATGGTTTAAGTGCCTTTCGTTAACTTTAGGAAATTCAGTGATCATTAAAAGTTATCGCATATTTTGCCTCAAACATTATCTCAGCCTAAACTGAAATATAGTTCACCAAGCAACTGCTTCCCCAGGGTGGAAATATCATACAATGAAACATCTCCCAGGTTGTGTTATCCAGGCAGAAATTCTTGAACTATAGAGAGACAGGCTGTCCTTTGTCAAGTATACCTGTAGGGAAACTGGTGAGCCTCTGAACATGCTGTCCATATCAATTTCAATGGCTCTGTGGCATCCTCCATGCCATGTGGAAAGTGTCTTAGGGCAAGAGTCAAGCTTTTATGAAATTAGACAGCAAAAGGAGAGATTTCCCCCAATAGGTTCTAAAGATGTTGATTTTAAATACTATGTCTCTTTTGGACAGATAGTCCAGCATCTCCTTTTCTTAGTTTTTCCTTGCTCAGAGGCCATCCCCTAACATTCTGGTGTCCTACAACATTGTCTGTAAAAGCAATCCCTTTTCAAAATGGAGTTCAGCCAAATCTTACAGTTCTAACTTAAATCATAAAACTTCTTTAAGAGCAATGCTATCTGTCATCCATACAGTTCTCTTGTTCCATCTCAGAGTTCCACTCTGTTGAATGTGTGATCAGATGAGAAAACTGCCAACCAGAGTAGAATTCATAAAGGTCACTTAAAAAAAATGTACTAATTTTCAGCCCGCTATGCTTTGACATTTACTGGGATCATACAATTTAAGAAAGAAACCCCATATTAAATCACAGGTGGAACTACAGAATTACAGAATCACTCCATCCGCTAAACATTTACATAAGTGCAAATCAGTAAAGCTGGAGCACTGAATTCTCCTTTTCTCCATTCCCAGGAGCCAACCTGGTTCGGTTTCTGGTTCTTCACTTTCTCCCCATTACTACCCTTTTTTTTTTTTATACTTGGCCACTACTTACAAAGTAGATAGGAAGAAAGAAAGATAGGACTTAATAACTTATAGACAGTGTACTATGTGGTATAAACACGTTTTATAAAATTAGGTGGCTCTTAGGGAATGGAGGTTGGTTCTACATAATCACTAAACACTTTTGGACCACCCTCTGCATCACTGACCTCTGGCAGTGCGTCCTCAGCAATACAGATGACCACAACCAGCAGCTATGATCACACTTGCAGAAAACTGCCTCCACCTCCAGCACAGTTTGTCCCTCAGCCATCCTGCCTTAACAGCACTCTGTTGGGTACCTATTACATACTGTAAGTTGGTAGACTGTATTTAATATCAATATTTTCCAGGTATGTCTTATCCTCTAGTCTGTGGAGTGCCTCAAGCATGAGGTTCCATCTGTTGCTTTTAGATCACACAGTAACCACAGTGCTTGATATATTGGTGATAAGTAGAGTTTGGATGGGTGGGTGGGTGGATGAATGGATAGGTGGGTGGGTGAATGGATAGGTGGGTGGGTGGGTGGGTGGATGGATGGATAGATGGATGGATGGATGGAGTAACTTTCATTCCACAGTTTACTGCCTTGACCAACCCTTTCTGTGTCCAGTAAGCATACCCCCTCTTCTGCCCATGGGAATCCAAATATATCCCTTCCTTTTTTGGTTACTCACTTTCTTACCCCCTTACTCCATTGGAGACAGACTTTCTTCCCAGCATTCCCTTTCCATTCAAATTCAAGGAAGAGGAGGCAGAAAGGGGCAAAGGAAATATAGAACTTAGTCCCATAAATGTCAGAGCCAAGTGATTTAGAAAATAGCTATAATGTTGGACTAAAAATAGTCTGAAATTTTTCATGGCTTAAGTTTTGAAATTCCAGTACTAGGGAAAGAAGCAATCCTTGTATGCAAAGCCAAGTCTGGGTGTTCTCATCCCAAACAAGGTTGATTATGTGGCCACAGCCAATCAGATATTGTATTGTTTTTTCCTGGTTCTTTACTCTGTATCCAAATTTTTTTTTAATTTAAAAAGGAGCAGACCCTGGAATATTGCAAAGCAAATAAACATTGAAAGTATATGAAGATTATTATAATAACAAATATAAGCACCTCTTCTAGGTCAGCCACTCCTCTAAATAATTTTAATTTTTCTTCAGTTTTATAAATGGCCCTGATATATGGTGAAATAAGTATCCTATCTTCTTATCTTTCAAGAGTTTTGTGGCTATTATTGGTTACTACTTTTCCATGTAAATTTTATAATCTGCTTTTCAAGTTCTAGAAATTAAAAAAAAATCCGTTGATATTTTTATTAGAATTGCATTTAATTTATGAATCATTTTGGAAAGAATTGTTTCATGATATTGAATCTTTCAACACAGCAATATAATATATTGACCATTTATTTAGATCTTTTTTAATGTCTCAATATAAAGTTTCATAATACTTCAAAAAGACCCTAGATTTGTAGATTTACTCATAAGTGACATGATTTTGTTGCTATTATAAATAGAATATTCTTATGCTACATTTTTTGTTTGTTAATGTTACACAGCTTGTATGAAAACATTATTTCCAATCACCTTATTGTTAATTCTTCAAGAAGCATATAGTACCTTCAAATTTTGCAGATAGAAAATCATATTATCTGCAAATGACTAATTTGTGTCTTATTTATTCTTGTCTCACTAGATAGCCAGCAAAATGTCAAAAAGTACTGAAACAACAGTTGGTGTCCTTGCAGTTCCTAGTTTTAAAAAGAATGCTTCTAAGATTTCACCATTCAGAATAATGATTCCGGAAATACAGATCAAAATAACAATAAGAACCCACCTCACTCCTATAAGAATGGCCCATATCAAAAAGACCAGAAATGAATGCTTGCAAAGGTATGGGGAAAGGGAACCCTGGTACATTGTTGATAGCAGTCCAGCCCCTATGGAAAAATGTATGGAGGTTTTTCACAATATTAAAAATCGATCTACCACAAGATTCAGCAATTTCATTCTTGAGTCTCTAACCAAAGAATGCAAAGAATTTCATTAAAAGGGAGCTGTGCACACCTGTGTTCATCGCAGCATTATTAACAGTAGCCTAGGTATGGAAACAACCTAAGTGCCCAATAACAGATAAATGAATAAAGAAGATGTGGTATAAATACACAATGGAATACTACCTAGCTATGTAAAATACTGAAATGTTGCCATTTGTAACAACAAGTGGAGGGAATGATGGTAAGTAAAACAAATCAGGAGAAAGACAAATAGATACTAGATGGTTTCATTCAACCTAGTTCTTCACTCAACAATTCAAACTACTTTCATAATAAGAAAGGTCTTGTTTGCATTTGCATTGCATTGATAAGTATACTGATAGGACAAAATGGTGAGTAAAAGTTCTAGTATCTTGGGCCCTTCCTGGTGGCACAACAGGTTAGGATGCAGCACAGCAAGCGAGCCACAGCTGCTTCAGTGTGGGTTCAATCCCCTGTCCAGGAGGTGATCCACATGGTGCAAGAGATCTTTCCTGTCTTGCATGCTGCTCCCCTCATCAATCTGTCTGTTCTGCTCCCCACTCTGTCTCTGGTGAAGCCTCCCACTGCCCCTGCACCTCTGGCTTGTACCCCAGTTCTGTGTGCATACATAAATCTTTTTTTAAAAAAAAGTTCTGGTATCACCTCACCCCAGTGAGAATGGCACATCTTCAAACAACTAGCAACAACAAATGTTGGCGAGGATGTGGAGAAAAAGGAACTCTCCTGCACTGCTGGTGGGAATGCAAACTAGTACAACCACTATGGAAAACTGTTTGGAGGTTCCTCAAACTGCTAAACATGGAGCTTCCCTACGACCCAGCAATCCCACTCCTACCCAAAAGACACAAAAACAATGATTGAAAAAGATACCTGCACCCCCATGTTTATTGCTGCTTTATTTACAATTGAAAAAACATGGAAGCAGCCCAAATGCCCAAAAGTAGATGACTGGATTTAAAAGATGTGGTACATATACACAAAGGAATATTACTCAGCAACCAAAAAAGAGAAACACATGTCTTTTGCAGCAACTTGGATGGAGCTGGAAAAGATCATGCTTAGTGAGATAAGCCAGAAAGAGAAAGAAAAATATCAGATGGTTTCGCTCATTGCAGGAGTATAATGGACCCGGCGAGAAAATAATAAGAATAATGAACAGCTATATACCAGAAACATTTTATGGGGGTGGAGTGGGGAATGAGATCAAAAACGGTGCGGAAAGGGAAGTGCACTGGACTCTAGTTGATGGCACATGAGTGACTTGGTGATGGGAAACACATGGGGATTACAATTGAGATGAAAAAAAAGTACAAAATGATGTAAAAATAAAGTATTGTATTATAAAAAAAAAGTTCTGGTATCTTAGCACAAATCATAAACATCAACCTATGCTACTCACAGTTAATTTTCTAAAATTTCCTAAAATACCAGTTTCATTCAATAGTGGCTTAATGAAGCAGAAGGGAAAAAAAAACTTCAATTTTATTAAATCTTGACCCTTAAGCAATGTCTTTTTAATATTCTCTGTGACCAAATGGGAGTACAAAAAGCACTTCTGCTGAATACCAGAGTATGATGGTTGTCTCGAGGAAAAACACTTGTGTGATTGAGTTGCAAGCTGACGTAACCAGTTTTTCCATGGAAGCCCATCTTTATTTAAAAGAATGACTGACAGATGAACTATGGCTATTCAGACTTGGATAATTGGCAGACATTTTCTCAAAATTGAAGTGAGCCTATTCCTTTAAGGAAAACAACTGATAGGTTTTGTTGCCAATGATAAAATTCAAGTTTTCAAGCAAAAATTAGAATTGTTGAAAACTTGTATTTCTCACCACAAACTTGATAGCTTTCCAGAACATGGACTTTTCTAATGAGAACAGAAGTGGGATTAATGAATGTGATTTTTGCATCCATTTTTAGGAGAGCTTCATGATTCAATGAATTAACATTTTCCAAATCATCAGTCCATGATCTTCCAAGTCATACATAGTTAAAAGATCCATCTAAAGTTTAAGCCTGGCAAATGAATTCTAATGTACCAGAATATGAAAGGTACATTAGAATTTGAAAGCTTTCAAATTCCACTCTGCAGCTACCTATTAGAAAATTACCATTTGTTGAGTTTTGGTGTAGTATCAAGAATAATATCCACCATGATCTAAAACGATTGTCAAAATACTCCTTTTTCCTGCTGTACATCAGCGTGGGACCACTTGTCTTCAAGCATTTCTACCAAAACAACAGGTAGCTACAGAAGGAACACTGAAGGAAAGAGGAGCATGGAGCTGTATTGTTTACCAACAATAAAGAGATTTTCAGGGGTCTCCCCAATGGCTTAGAGTTAAGTCTCAGCACTATCACCACTATCCCCTGGTTCAATCCCCGGCCAGGCATCTAACCAGCAAATGGCACAGCAGACCTACCTGTCTCACCCACTGTTCTCCTCAGCAGTATCTTTCAGTAAATCTGCCTGTTCTGGTCCCCACTCTGTCTCTGGTGGATCCTCTCACCCTCTGCACCCCAGTTCTAATAAATAAATACATAATTTTTTTAAAAAGTCAGGTTGTTTTAACAGCACTAATCTTTATTTTTTGAGATTTATTTACTTATGCATGCAGAGCTGGGGTGCAGGCCAGAGGTGTGGTGGGTGAGAGGATTTACCAGAGACAAAGTGGAGAGCAGAACAGGCAGACGTTCTGGAATACACTGCTGAAGGGAGCAACGGATGGGTAGGGAGAAGTCTGCTGTGTCTGTGGTCACCTCCCTGTTTGGGGATCGAACTCATGCTGCAGTGGCTGCAGTAGCTTCATAGTGCTGTGCTTTAACCCATTGCACCACCAGGGAGGGCCCAATAAATAAATATTTTTAAAGAGAGAGATTTTCAAAAACATAAAGCAAACACTATTTTGTTTGGAAAAGCAAGTTATACTTTCTCAACATATTTATGTTGATATCAAACGATGTTTTTAAAAGAATTAATAAATTTCTTTAAAATTTGGATTTAGTTTTTAATACAGGAAATATCAACAACAAAAGCACAATAATTTTTAGGGCTTTAAAAGGGTCTTAAGACTAACACATTTTTGAGGGCCTCTTTCACATTTTCCATCTTTCCTTTCTGCATTCTGTATTGGGTGGTTTCTTTAATAAACCCATCCATAATTTTCTCTTCAACTGTTTAATCTGCTGTTTAACCAACTCATTCATCTTCTCTTAATTTCAGCAAGTACATTATTCCATTTGGAAATTTCAACTGGTGTCTTTTCAAATCTTCTCACTTAATTTGAATAACTCCTTGTTGCTTTTTGTTCCTGGGAGATGCCAGCTGATTTTCCTCTGTCGTTTTGGTGATCTCTGGCTGTGAGGTCTCTGTGGCCCACTCTCCGTCTGTGGGAGTCCCGAGGCCTGAGTGAGGCTGGCTTCCTCCAGGACAGGTGCTCTCCTGCTTTGGTGACATCACTGGGGCGGAACTTAACAGTGAAATCTCGTGTTTCATTCGCAGACTTTGCAAAGCTTCATTCCCATCACATCTGCCTGCTGCTCATTGTTCTGCTAATTTCAACAAACTTTTTTACACCATTGGCCTTTCCTCTCCTGTCCTATAAACTTAGCACTGCCTTGGAAATTGTTACTCAAGCACATATCATAATGTAATCAAAACACTTTATTTTTACCTTTCACTGAGTCATTTAGTTTTATTTAACAGGGATAATGCTTTCCTCTGCCTAGATAAAAAAAAAAACAGTACTAATTCTGAAACTGGAATGTCCAATTCTGTAAAACCATTATAACTCTGGGTTTAATTCAGCAGTAATTCTTTTTCCAGCTTGTTTCTGCTTCAGGCTCTTACAATAAGAGAGACTGATGGGCTCCTTCCCTAATTCACCGCCTCCTGCTCCTCTTTTCCTCCTACCTCTTCACCCTCCCTGGCAGATGTTTTCACTTCCTCAGGGTCAAAGGAAGAGACCAGGAGAGGAATGGGACAAAGAGTTCTTTCTTGAACTGATAGCCTCTTGATCTGCAGGTTAATGAGCTTTTTGAACTTAGTGTCTGTGAACATCTTTCTCTGCCAACTTCCAGGCCCAGATGGGTGTGTTTCTTGCTGGAGTGGTCATTTACAGTCTTCTCCACCTTAGTCTTCGTGCACCAGCAGCGGTACCTAACCAACCTCTCTGTTTTGAGATCTCACCTGTTTAGACAGCAGACTCCAGAGAAGTGACCCTACTCTTTCTCCCAAGTGCCCATGTCTTGTCTCTTTGAATAAAATGGGACGGACTTTGTCAAAACAAAGCTTAAAATGACTTCTCCCGGGTCCTCCCTGGTGATGCAGAGGTTAAAGCGCTACACTGCAAGCGATCGATCCACAGCCATTTCAGTGCCAGTTCAGTCCCCTCCCAGAGCTGACCCACACGGCTCTGCAGACCTCTCCTGTCTCACCCACTGCTCCCCTCAGCAGCGTACTTCATCCATCTGCCTGTCCTGCTCCCCACTCTGTCTCTGGTGAATCCTCTTGCCGCCTCTGCACCTCTGGCCTATACCCCAGTTCTGTATGAGTAAATAAATCTTTTCTTAAAAATGACTTCTCCCTGTGTCCACCACAAAAGTTAGGCTTTCTTCTGCCCCCTAGATGTCCAATATCAGAGTCAGCCTCCAGCTAACACACGTCCAAGCTTTCCCGTGGCGCCAAGGAAGCCCTCTCCAAAAACATAAGTGGAGAAGAAAGTAGCACCCCCTTTTATTGGGGAAAGCAGTGGGATTTTCCCAACAATGTTATCTCCTCCTTACTAACCCTTTCCTGTCTCCACGTGATGACGCCTCCCCGTGATGATCTACTCGCTCACGCAGGTGGTTCTCAGAGTTCTCACACTTCCTTCGGTGTCCGTCATACTGGTGTTTCCGTTGAAACTCAGGGGAAATTTCAGTCCAACAGCCTGTTACTCATCAGCAAATTTGCCTTACCCAGGAAGTAGTTGGATGTTTAGCCCACCACACTGGAGGAAGCAGAAACATGTTCTAGTAACTTAATGAACTCATTCTGATTTCAGAAATGTGCGGTAACATGCCTGAAAAATAGACTGCGGCACTTAGTAACAAACCAAAGGTCCTGAGCTGGGAAGAATAGTGTAGCCACACCCACAAATCAATGTCATTTCTGGAAATAATGATCAAGTGCAGGGCAGTGCAGGACCCACCTTCTTCATTATGCATAATGCTCCGTGTGCCCCAACTGAGCGCTCCCAGCCCATTTACCTCATTTGAATGCACATGAGGCCATGTATTCCTCCAGATACACGTTGCATAATTATTTTCCGCTCTAGTAAATGAATAGCTTAATTAGCTCTTTAATTTGATTTTAAGAGCTGAAAAATATAAGTAATAGTGCATTCTTTTGAAAATATATGTTCTAAATGACCACACGTTGTGACTAAATCTTAAATATGCAAACGGTACAAAAAGAACAGCAAAAAATAGAAGCAGCAGCATCTACTAAAAGCTATTTTTGACAATTAAGAGATTTCTCTTGTTTACATTCGGGGAGAAATAGTACCAAAGTAATTGAACACATGCCAGAATAATTAGCAGCTCTTGGTTCATTGAAATTACGCGCACATTGCCATTTTAATGCATTTTTTAAACACCCACTTGCAATCCTATTTTATTCATGGAAGAAAATTAATAGCTTTCTACTAGCAGGGCTAGTAAAACCAAATTTATCTCCCATTTTCTTGGAAAACATTTATCTTCCTGGCTTTATAGACCCACTTTTAATAATAATTAAAAACATAAAATAATAATTGTACTTTGGTTTTATACCATACTTCGGAACAAAAATTGGAGCATTCTTTCACGTCAGATAATTCTTCTGTAAGAGTATCGTGTTGATTCTCCAAGCACACTGTGTAATGTGTTGGTTCTAACGATCATCTAATATTGATAATAAGGGGATTAAGACTGTGGTTTTCTTTTCTCAGAAAAATACCCCAGTGGAGCCTTAAAAACAAATGCAACGGATGAATTTTGTACATTTTTTTCCAAATTTAAGGTCACCAATGATTAGTCGCAAAGTAGTGATTAGCAAGAAATGCCTCTATGAGCATGTTTCACGCCCTAGGTGATAAAAACAAGGAGTAAAGAGAGGAGACAGCCACTTCACTTTGAAGCTGTAAAAGCAGAAAATTTGGTGATAAGGACAGCAGACCCGCTAATCTGAAAACTATGACCCAGATGCATAAAAGCTTTGTCATCATCTGGGCCCTCCCTGGTGGCGCAGCGGGTTAAAGCACAGCACTGAGAATCTAGAGCCGTTTCGGCATGGGTTGGATTCCCACCTGCCTCGGGAGGTGACCACACTGCGCGGCAGACCTCTCCTGACCCGCCCGCTGCTCCCCTCAGCAGTGTTTTTCAGTCAATCCGCCTGTTCTGTTCCCCACTCTGTCTCTGGTGAAGCCTCTCACCGCCCCTGAACCTCTGGCCTGTACCCCAGTTCTGTATGCACAAATAAATAAATTAAAAAAAAAAAAAAAGCTTTGTCATCAAATGTAGCTCAGCTGTATATCCTGAGAACATGAACAGACCTGCCTGCTGCTACCTGTGTCTTATCAGCTCTGGGCTCCAAGTAGCAGCCGGTGACACCACCACAGTAGCTAGGACAACCCAACCCTCCCGGGACGCCCAGTCCCTCCAGAGCTGTGCTGGGCACAAGTAATTATATATCAAGGAGAAGCATTAAAAATTATTATATTGAGGAAAAGAGTTATAAACCGTCCAAGATACTATCTGACAGCATGTTGAGGAAGTCCACAGAAGCAGCTGTTACTTCCCTTCCGCAAGGAAGGGCCAAGAAGGCAGGTGCTGTGCCGGTCACCTGGCCAGGTCCAGGCATGGAAAAGTACAGGGCTCCTCAGTGGCCATTGCAAGCTAACGTGAGTATCTGTTATAGTGGATCATTGGGCAGGAACACGGTCCGGCTTCATTCATGCCAGTGTTTGTCTATGTACACAAAAAGCAAATACGGACATACCTAATGCAGAATGTCTAGAAGTAAATGAAAATGAAGTTCAGAAAATATGATTGGTGATCCAAAAAGACAAAAGCAGGGACTCTGGTAGGACAATCAGACTGACACAGGCTGTTTTACATTGGGCCTGTAGCTCTAGATTCAAGTCTTAAAGAGGATATTTTAAAAAGTATGAGCTTGGGCCCTCCCTGGTGGCGCAGCAGCTTAAAGCACAGCACTGAGAAGCTAAAGC
>NW_004567106.1:58220441-58255782 GCF_000260355.1 Condylura cristata
CACTCTGTCTCTGGTGAATCCTCTCACCCTCCGCATCTCTGGCCTGTACCCCAGTTCTGTACAAATAAATAAATAAATCTTTTTAAAAAAAAAAGTATGAGCTGGTCATGTACTGACTGGTAGGAGGCTGCCTGTGAGAAAAGAGTCTGCACTTCACTGAGATCCATACTTCGTGTTCTCTGATGCTGAGAATGAGGAACAGCCAGAGCCTCGACTGAGATCAAGGGAGGGGTGAAGGAGGCCATACTGCTGGCCCCAGACAGCCAAAGATTCCTGCCTTCCACTAGTCTATTCACTTCCTATTTCCTATGAAAAGACTAATTATAATAGTGCTATCTTTATTTTTAGAATCTCATTTCTTTCATTTATGATCTACAATCAAGCTATAATTGTGAAGACCAGATCCATCACCAAGATCCTTGAAATGATACATTCATCATTTTCGAGATATGTCTGCAGTAATAATAGTCGTGTTATTGTACTGTATTTTGACAACAAAATAACATGTTTAAAATGTTCTCTTTAAAAATAATAATTTTTGCACAAGTATAAAGATCTGATTACATTTTAAAAATAGTTCTTCTAGCACATGTAGCAACTCGTTTGAGAGCTGATTTAATTTGACATGTGAAAATTAATCAGCATTCTGTCTTTGATCCTTGCATGTAATTTCATTGATTTCAATGGAATCTGTCTTGAAAGGTTGAGGGTAGAATCACTCCATAATTATCTTTATCCATCCAATCACTATAGTTATTATAGAAGCCACTCCATTTTCTATACTGAATTCTTGAAATTCAGAGTATAAACATTATATTCTATTGAATTTATCCCTTCCTTGTGCACAATATCAAACCTATCGTGAAATTTGCAATATGAAATAACCAGAACAAGCATATATCTGAATTGATGACAGACTGCTGAATATTTACATACAAGTTTTCATTTACTTCTTTGGTACATGATCTAGGGTGGGATAAAAGATACTCCCTCAAAGTGTAACTTATTACCATTCAGTGTTAATCCTGTTAACTTTTCTGTTTCATCCTCTAAGAGACTGGTTTAAGCTTTTACAAGTTTCTCAAATCCCTTTCCAAAATTCACTTTACTTGCAGCCATAGTCCAACAACATAACATGGAATTTAATCATATGTGTACTACAGAAAAAAGGCACTTCCCATTTCTGAAGCTAGAAGAATAGATAATGAAGCAACTAGTACTGAGAAAATTAATCCAGCCCACAGAGCTCTTTTCTGATAAGTTAAAATTATTCAAACCCATAGCAAAGTAAATAGAGCATGGATTTTTTTTTTATTATTTTTCTCCAAAAAGAACTACAAAGTCTGTATTCCTTTTTTGTTGTACACATGAAAGCGCCCTGGGGAAATCAGAAATGTTTTAGATTTTCTTTGGTATTAAAACCTGCCATCAGGCATAGTTTATCTGCAAAGTAGATACCGATTCTAGCCCCAACTGACAGTCTTCCTAACAACTGACAATACAGTACACTCTTCAGGAGCCAAAAGACTCTGACGTCAGCTCATATTACCCAAATTTTCTAAGCACTTATTTCTTATACAAAATTTAACTCAAAGTGGAGCATGGACTTAAATATGAAAATGTTACAAACAAAAAATAGGGGAAAACTCTGAGTTTAGGGGTATACATAAAGCTCTCAGACTAGACACAAAAAGCATAATCCAAAAAAGGGAATATTTGATAAATTAGACCGCATCAAACTGGAAAGTTTGGCTTTGCAAAAGACCATGTGTTGTAAATCAGCATTACCTCAACATAAATAAATAAAATAATTTTGCATTTGGTGGAGAAAAAACAAAGACCATGTGGAAAGGATGAAAAACAAGTTATAGACTGGGAGAATACATTTGCATGACACATAACCAAGAAAAGTCTAGTGTCCAAAAAATGAATGAACTATACACTAGAAGATGGACAGTAGACATGATCAGGTAATTCAATGAAAAGAATATACAGGTGACAAATAAGTACAGAAAAAAAAGTGTTCAACATTATTAACCATCAGGGAAATAATAAGTAAAGCCAATAAGATATCATACCAGACCTATCAGAACAACGATGATGAAAAATCGTAGTAGCATCAATGCTGGTGAGGATGCAGAAAATAAAGGATCTCTCATCCATCACCAGCAGAAATGGAAAATATTTTGGTAGTGTGGCAGACTGAGTGATACCTGCACAAAGTAGTCCGTGTCTTGGTCCAAAGCCTCTGCAAATGCTGTCTTATATGACAAGAGATTTTGCAGATGTGGCTAAGTCAAAATCTTGAAATGGGGAAATTAGCCTGTATTATTCAGCAAGTATAATTTTATCACAATGTCCCTAATAAGAGCAAGGCAGGATATCAAAGAATCAATCCTGCCAATTGTATAAGGCTCATTTCAGACTTCTGACCTGCAGAATTCTAAGAGGACAAATCTCTATTGTTTTAAGCCTTTAAATTTGCAGAGGCCTCCCTGGCGAAACAGGCATTAAGTCTCAGCTCTATCAAGCTATGCCAGCCACTGCAGCGTGAGTTGGATCCCTTGCCAGGGAGCTGACCTACATGGCACAGTGTGCTTCTCCTGGCCAGCCCTCTGTTCCTCTCAGCAGTGTATTTCAGAATGCCTCTTCTGTTCCACCCCTCTGTCTCTGGTGAATCCCCTTACCCCCCACCTCTAGTCTGCACCCCAGCTCTTGTATACATAAATAAATAAATCTTTAAAAAGTTAAGTGGTGCAGTGGGTTAAGGCACAGCACTGAGAGGCTTAAACGACTTCTGCATGAGTTCAATCCCAGCCTGCCCCGTAGGTGACCACATGGCATGGCAGACCTCTCCTGACCCACCCGCGCTCCCCTCAGCAGTGTACTTCGTCGATCTGCCTGTTCTGCTCCCCGCTCTGTCTCTGGTGAATCCTCTCACCCTCCGCATCTCTGGCCTGGACCACAGTTCTGTATGAAAAAATAAATCTTTAAAAAAATTAGATTAAAAGAGACATTTACTGAAATGTCTAAAAAGCATACTAAAATAATGCCTTCATCTTATAATCAACATTTTATGTCCCTCATACAACCATTGTTATCATTTTAGTGGAATTACTTGTGAATCCACTACAAATACAGTCCCGCAGCATTTAATAACACTTTGGTCTCTGGAACACTGCATATGATTGTGGTACCAATAGATTGTATAGCCTAAAAGTGTGTCTGGCAATACCATCCAGGTTTGTGCAGTTACATTTTATGATGTTCACATAAGATTGCCTCGCAATGCATTTTTCAGAATATATCTGTTGTTAAGCAGAGCATGACTATAGTTATATATTAGTATATTAAAAACTTTAGTCAGGGCCCTTCCTGATGGCACAATGGGTTAGAATGCAGCACTGCAAGCTGGCAGCCTCCCACCCCCCTCACTGCTGGCTTGATCCGCCCCCCCCCAGGAGATCCACATGGTGCCTCAGACCTCTCCTGACCCGCCCGCTGCTCCCCTCAACAGTGTACTTCGTCGGTCTGATGTTCTGTTCTGCTCCCCACTCTGTCTCTGGTGAAGTCTTTCAAACCCTGTACCTCTGGCTGTACCCCAGTTCTGTATGCATAAGTAAAAAAAAAAGCATGCATAAATAAATACAAATCTTTAAAAAAAAAACTTTAGTCAGAGGAAAACGACTCAAATCAATGGCTTAACAATCTAAATATTTCTTTTCTTTTTATGCATATACTTCTGAAAGCCCTACTCTACCAAATCCTTCCTATCTCCTGCTTCTACCAGAGTGGTGGTTAAAGCCTCAGGCGTTACCTACAAGTGATAGCAATGAAGAAAATAGCTACTGTGTACGGACTTGAGCACACATCCAGCAAAACCTACCTATTCTTTGGTTACATATCACATTACTCATGCTATTTTCTCACCATCAGGACATACACATGAGGGCAAACAGGCAGGATCCACACATCTAAGTGGGGTGTAGGCCTCTCATGACAAGGTGTCTCCCTTTGTTGATGCCATGAAGGGGACCCCTAGTGCCAGTCAAATAAGTAATTCCTGGAAACTTCCTTTATGCTCCATACAAAAAGTCACTTTGCTCTCTTCCCTCCCTCCTTGATACCCAAGTTGACTCCCCAGAATCCAAACTAACCTCTTCAAATAAAGGGAATTTGGGTACTTTCAAGGAGCAACAGTTTGTGTTTCCACTTTTCACTTTACCTTAGGTTTTTGGTGTAGTTTTGTAATAAGAGAAAAGGCATCAAGCTGTTGTAACTTTTTTAAAAATTGTGGCAAAAATATGAGGTTACCATTTTATTCATTTTAAGTGCACAGTTTAGTAGTAGTAAGTATATTCACATTGTTGTGCAGAAGGTAGCCGGAACTTTTCCTCTTGCAAAAGTGAAACTCTATTCCCATTTGAAAAGATTCACATTTCCCCTCCCACCAGTTCCTGGAAACCACCACTGTGCTTTTTCTTTCTATGAATTTAACTTTAGCTACCTGATATCAGTGGAATCATATAGTATCCATCTTGCTGTGACTGGTGTCCTTCACTTAATACAATATCCTTACCATTCATCCACGTTGTAGCAAGTGAAGAATGCCCTTCCTTTTTAAAACTGAACAACCTCCTGTTGTATAGATATGTCACATTTTCTTTATCCCTTCATCCACTCATGGATATTTATCTTGCTCCCATCCTTTGGTTATTATGACTAATGCCGTAACATCCACATACAAATGTCTCTTCAAGAACCTGTTTTTTTTTTAATATTTACTTATTTATGCATACAGAACTGGGGTACAGGCCAGAGGCACAGGGACAGTGAGAGGATTCACCAGGGACAGAGGGGGGAGCAGAGCAGACTGACTGACTAAGTACACTGCAGAGGGGAGCAGTGGGCGGGTCAGGAGAGGTCTGCTGCGCCATGTGGATCGGACAGGGATCGAACTCATGCTCAAGTGGCTTTAGCTTCTTAGTGCTGTGCTTTAACCCACTGCACCACCAGGGAGGGTCTCTCAAGAACCTCTTTACATTGTTTTGGATAAATACCCAAAATTGAGATTGCTGGATCATAAGGTAATTATATTTTCATTTTGGGGAGGAATTCCCATACTGTCTTTCAGTTGCTGTATCATTTTACCATGCCACCACAGAGTACAAAGACCCAGTCCTCCACATCCCTACCAGCACTTACTCATTTCTGTTTTATTCATAGCCACCCTCGTGGACGTGAGATACTCCTTCAAGGTAGTTTTGAGCTACAGTTCACTTAAGACTAGTGATGTACAGCATTTTTTCAAATGCTTGCCGGCCATTTGTACATCATCTTTAAAAAAAAGGTCTATTTCAGTCCTTTGCCCATGTTTTAACTAGTTTATCTATTTTTTACTCAGTTGTAAAAGTGCCTTATAAGTTTTAGATATTAAAAGAATGTAACTTTGAGGGCTCACCCTGGTGGCGCAACAGTTTAAAGTACAGCAGTGTAGGGCCCTCCCTGGTGGTGCAACAGGTTAAGACAGTTAAGACGCAGCACTGCAAGCTAGCTGCAGAGCTTCAGTGCAACTTCGATCCCCCACCCCAGAGATGACCCACAGGGTGCAGCAGACCTCTCCTGTCTCACCTGTTGCTCCCCTCAGCACTGTCTTTCTGCCTGTTCTTCTCCCCATCTCTGGTGAATTTTCTCACCTCATCCCCCACCCCTGCACCTCTGGCCTGTACCCCAGTTCTTGTATGCATAAATAAATAAATCTTTAAAAAAAGAAAAGAATGTAACTTTGAAAACAGAAATAAAATGTGTTTTTTAAACCTTGCGAGTCAATAAATAATCTTATTGACTACATCAGCAGCCTGAACGCCTCTTATGTTCTCCAAACTTGAGGCTGTGTCTCAACGCTCTGTTGTTCTCCACCAGCCCATCAGTGTTTTCTCCCAGGACCCACCCACATTCTTTTTGTCAGTGACTTCTCTCTCCTTTGTACTGGCCCAGCCAGGAACTCCACTCTCTTCCTTATCTCCTATTTCCAACCAGCTTCCACATACCACCCACTTCATCCTTGTCTAGATAATACCACAGGAATAATAAAAGCCTTCTTAGGGTGCCAGTGAGGCAGGGGCTCTAAAGCAGGAAAACAAATAACAGGGCTATTTGAGGGCTTTCCCTGGTGGCTCAACAGGTTAAGGCGCAGCACTTCAAAGCCAGACACAGCTGCTTCAGCACAAGCTCCACCCCTGGCCAGCGAGGTGATCCACGTGGTGCTGCAGACCTCTCCTGGCCAGCCCGCTGCTCCCCTCAGCAGTGTACTTTGTCAGTCGGCCTGTTCTGCTCCCCACTCTGTCTCTGGTGAATCCTCTCACCACCTGCACCCTAGTTCTGTATGAATACATAAATAAATCTTTAAAAAAAAAAGAAGTAGCTATTAGATATTTTTCTAAAAATATCAAAGTAATTGATAAAGGAAAAAAACCCAGAAAATTACTAGGTTTTGTTGCATATTCTGTTATTGTTATTTAAAAAAAAAAAAAAAACATGAGAGCTAGAGGAGACAACGTTAGTTTGTCAGTTCTTAGGGTCTTCTAAGAACTTCTCAGTCTAACACAAATTTTACCCTAAAATATCTTCCATGCTTCACTAATCTCCCCCAATTAAAATAACTGCCTGAGTTCAGTCTCCCGATTACCACTTAGAACTTTCTCTTTTTAAAAAAGAGCCCTTGCCTTGAGCTTCTTCTCCTTTGACTCACACCTCTGCTACCTGGATTATCTTTCTGAAAGACAGACCTGTTCACGTCACTCCCCGCAGAGAAGACACCTTGACTTCCACCACCTGCAGCCAAACCTAGATCCTTAGTGTAAACCTTGGTTCTCTGACATCAACCCAAGCTGCCTTTAGAATAGCTTTGTCTTCTACCATGTACTTTCATGTAACTTGCCAGGCTGGACAACCTTCTTTCTCCCATACAGGTCATGGCCCCCAGAATTCCCCCTATGCTCATCCTGATCCCTTGATCTGGAATTTCTGCCCACCTCCCTTCAGCACTTCCCACTAAAAGAATGATCCCACTCATTGTTTAGATCAATGGAAAGTTTGTGGATTGAATTCAGTGACACCGTGCTCAAGTAGCCATTATACTCTTCGACTGCTACCTAAACCTGGCCGTGACATTCACAAACACAAGAATAAAAGGTTTGTCAGGTTTTTTTTCCAAGATACATTCTAAGGCTTCATGATATGTAAATCGTAATTACTCCACACCTGCTCCCCAGAGCACTCCACCCCAATTGCTGGCTTATGCTCAAAAGGCAACAGGATAGTATTGATAGCTTTGCACTCACAGCCGGCCTTTGACCTCTGGCATCCAATCTGAACTCTTTGTGTCTCCCGAGTCTGGCTTTCTGAATCAAGATTAGAATTTGGGCACTTCCTGCACACTTCTGGCAAGTTACTGGGCCTTCTACTATTTGCACAGCAAAATTCCTGGTGCTAAATATGTGCAGTTGTAGTTTAAGATCTATCTTCAGCATCCAGCTGACAAATTTCTGGTTTCTGTCACAAGCTCAGCCCTTGACAGTAAAAATGACAGTGTGACCCTATACCACATTCAGTAAAATACTCCAGAATGCCCATGGCATCTGCCTTGTGTGCTGATGAGGTTAGCCCCTTAGACTTCAAGGTTGTGTCCCTCCTACCAAAGGAAATATTTGCTTGTCATCATGACCAAGTCACTACCGTGTACAAAATCCTTGCAACTGCTGCTAAGTATCATCTCTGTAAGTGAACTCAGTAAACATTCCCAAAAATCAAGATTATTTCTCCAGTTATCAATACAATCCAGGTTTCCTTCCCTTCTGATAGAATGTTGCTTGAAAGCTCAGTTGGCCATATCTAGAAAGCCAGACAAGGAATGGCGGGTCCTGAACTAATTTGAGAATACAGGATGACTAGGCAGATATAGGTTTTCGTGAGTATAGCTTCTCTTTCCTGGACCTTGACCCCAGTGTCAGCCCCTTTCCTTACCTGTGATTTCACACAGGTTACTTATTCCGTCAGCAACTCTGGCACATTTGCAGGGAATAAGGAAATTAGCCTAGGTCAAAGAAAATTCAGTCTGCAAACTCATCCTCATTGAATCAAAAGCTTAACATCCAAGTCACCACTTTGAATAATAGTCTAAAAAACAGCAATCTGCTGAGCTGTGTTCAGCCCTAACACCATGTGCTTTGAGTCAGTGTCATGTTCTTCAAAGAAAATGAGGAATCAACCTATTACCCTACTCAGAGCCCTCTCAGGGTGGCCAGAATGCCGCAGAACAGCTGGAGTGCAGCCTATGTAACATCTAAGTATGAAGAGAGGAGGATGGAGCATATAGGGCTGTTATCTCTCTTAAATGAGCAACATTTTTCAAAGACTACAATGGAACCTGATGAAAGCGTAAATATGGCATGCTTCAGAGTCATGACTATGTCATAAAAAAGATCTGTAGCCAATGTTTCCAAGACTTTCATTACCAAACACTGTTTTATTCAAGTGCGATCATTTGCAATTGGTTGCATAAAGATGCATTGAAATGATATTAACTCGGCCATTTTCACTATCAGATGAAAGTGCCAGGTGTGAGAGCAGTTCTCTATAAATGAAAAATGTCCATTATAATGCACTTTTCCAAACAAACAAACAAGAAGCTTCAAAGGGGAGAAGAAACTGACAATGTTCATGCAATCAATTAAGGCTGAAAGGATGGCTAGAGAAGAGACATCCAAACTCGGCTCTGTATCGCATCACAACACTGACATCTGTTGGCTACAAATGTACTTCCTCTGTCTTTCCTTAATCTGCAGCTGCAGAGCTCCTTATAAAGCAAATCTCTTACTGATCCCCAATGACCTAAGATCGGCTGTGTCCCTCCTCTTGACTAAATTGCAAACTCATGCTCATGTTTCTCACGCTAACCTTCAACTCCTTATGAGACAAGACTTTCTGCCATTTTCATTCTTTTCTAAAACAAAAATCAGACATCCCTGCACACAACCCCATTCAGCCAAACCCAAGCTACATTAATGAAAACTGTCATTTTACTGATATGCTTTTGAAATATAAACTATGAGGAAGATTACAAAGATGTTTATCAGTATCTCACATGTCCCCCATACAAATGCTTCCTGACATTCACCCTACGTAATATTCTCTCTTCCCTAACTCTTCTTTTCAATCCACTTCTCTTGACCCCAGCCTTCACTATGTTCTCTTGTCTATGATCCTACATATTTCTTTTTCTTGCTCTGCCCATTAACTATGCGAATCCATTAAACTCCTATCCAGTCTTCTGGAGCTGCTCCTATCAGTCTCTAGGAGGCTGCTACCTAGAAAAAGAATTCATGTTTTTTCCTTTCCTGCATCTCCTGAGGTTTCAAAGACTTAGGATAAGAGGTATTACCTCCAAAGTCCCTTCTTCATTGGTGTGATTTCATACCCTATCAATATCTATGGGTTTAGCATCATAAAAACTGACTCACTGTCCTCCCTCGAAATCATCACCCTGTTTTCAACTTCCTTACTTTTATTAAATGCAGCCCTCACGGCCCCTTTATTTGCTAACTGGATGTGGTATTGAAGCTGCTCTTCTTTCTTCTCCCCAACAACATTCCAGGTCAGTGACCACAGCAGAAGTCCTGGTCTCACACACACACACACACACACACACACACACACACACCCTCTTTCATGGTGCTAATTGCTCAGCGTTTATAAGCTGTTCTCTGATGATGGAGGGCAGATTATTCCTTTTTTTTTTAGGTTAAGCATCTTGCTTTTTTTAAAGGACTTATTTATGCATGCAATACTGGGGTACAGGCCAGAGGTACAAGGGTGGTGAGAGGCTTCACCGGAGACAGAGTGGGGAGCAGAACAGGCAGATCGACGAAGTACACTGCTGGGGGGAACAGCAGGAGGGTCAGGAGAGGTCTGCCTCCCCATGTGGGTCACCTCTGGGTGGGATCGAACTTGCAAGGAAACAGCCAGGGCCAGCTTCACAGTGCTGTGTTTTAACCCACTGTGCCACCAAGGAGGGCCCAGGACAGATTATTCTAACATTGATTTATTCTTTTGTTTTATGTACCTTATCTTAAGTCTCTGCTTGCATTCACCATGAATATGCTGTGTCTTGTGTGTATTCTTCCCCATGCCCCAACTATATTGTTCCCTGAGGAAGAGCAAAAGTCAGTCTTTCCAGAGTTCCTCAGTGAAGGCCCAATAAATGTTACCCACTGAATCCAATAATTTTCTTTGTATAATCCTCTACCTAGCATCTTTTGAGATCGCCGAGTGCTTCTAGGTCCAACTCTCTTTCTTTCCTATACTTGTGTCTGCGGAATTTTAATGGAAGTTACATATAAGATCTAAAATGAAGCATGATATATACAAAGAAAAATATCTCATACCTCCTTTGTGACTATGGCATTTTACATGAAAGGAATATAGATTGCTAGAGCATGAAATAATCAATGAGGTCCAAAGTAGAATTATAATTAATCACAATGAATAATAATAATAATAATAATAACTTAAGCCTGCAAGCCAGGACCTAGTACACAGCATATGCTGTAGAAACATCTCATTTAATTATAAAAACACCCTTACAAGTGTTCTTCTTGCAATGTCTGAATTTAAGCACTTTCTTCCCCAGTTTTCCTTTCTAGAAATAGTCCATAACTGAGGGGCAGGAAGCATGGACTGGAGCTATCTGAAAGACTCACTGCTGAGATCCTCCAGAAGAACAGAGATCTGGTTAGCCTGCCCGAGTCAAGCAGAAAAAGTTCCAACAGTGATGGTTCTCTACTGGCTTCACAGAGGCTGCTGGAAAGTCACAGGGAAATCCTAGAGGTGCAGAGCCTATTACTAATGCAGATATCATTCTCATCACCTGCAATTCATCTGCTCCATCTGCACCACCGTCACCTGCTCTATAAGTCAATGAGGGACACCGGGCTGTCAGCTGCAATGTCTTCCTAAGCACATGGAGGTGGTGAGCCCAGCATTCCTGGACAGACACACAAACCAGTGCCAGACCAAAATCTCTTCAAACCATTCAGTTTAGCACCCCTCAAAGAGACATAACTAGCTCTCAAGCAAATTTGTTAATGCTTTCAAGCGTGCTGCACCACAGTTCTGAAAAATGATTTTTCATTTATGTGCTGTACATTATCGCTTTGTGTGCAGGCGTCATGTATATTGTGCTGCACAAAAATAATTGATTACTCATGAGTGACAGAGTAATTGGCACTACCCTGGTTATTCAGCTATTTTTATGCATTATAATTACCAGCCTCAGTACACTAGGCAGAATTTAATGTTCTTGAAAATTAATATTAGGTAAGGACTTGATAAAAAAGAATGTAATGTTCTTAAATTAAAAACGTACCACACACTGATAGGGACTCACATTGTTGGATATTTATCAACATCTTGTTTTAATCATTTCAACCCCCTTTATCAAGTTTCAGAGACTGCAGCTCATGTCAATTCACTACATCTGAGTTCCAGTAAATGTACAAACTGAATTGGTTTGCAGCAGTAATGCTACATGTTTTATGCTTTGTCAAAGACCGGGAATCTTATGCCTACTGACCTGCATAATAGTTGTGAGGCTCTAGAAAGGAAAAGAAAAAAAAGAAGTCATTTTTATATGACCCAAATAAGCATCCCATGTGCTAAGGTTGTACCTCTAGCCTGCACCTCAAATCTTCTACACACAAAAAACACACAATTCAACAATAAAAAACAACCCAGTCAGTCACACTATATGTTGCAGCAGACTTTCCTGACCTGCCCACTGCTCCCCTCAGCAGTGTACTCATCAATCTGCCTGTTCTGCTCTCCACTCTGTCTCTGGTGAATCCTCTCACTTCCCCACCCCCCACTGCCCACACCTCTGGCCTGTACCCCAGTTCTAATATGCATACATAAATAAAAATACATATATATTTTTTAAGTTAAGCATTAGGCCCTCCCTAGTGGCGCAACAGGTTAAGAGGTGGCCACCTCAGTGTAAGTTCAATCCCCAGCCCCAGAGATGATCCACAGCAGCAGACCTCTCCTGACCTGCCCGCTGCTCCCCTCAGCAGTGAGGAACACTTCATAGATCTGCCTATTCTGCTCCCTACTCTACTTCTGGTGGATCCTCTCACTGCCCCTGCATTGTACCTCTGGCATGTACCCCAATTCTGTATGAATAAATAAATCTTTTTTTAAAAGTTAAATATTAAATAAAATGTTTAGATACAGAGTTACCATGTGACCCAGCAATACAGTTCATGGGTATATACCCCCCAAAATATGAACACATGCATCCACACTTCTATATGAACGTTCATCACAACATTATTTACAATAACCAAAATGGAAACAATTCAAATGTCCCCCAGTTGATGAATAAACAAAATATGGTATATCCAGGCCATGGAAGATTTTTCAACCATTACAAGCAACTGATTTCATACTACACCATAGATGATCCGTGACAACATCACGCTAACTGAGTGAAGCCCGACACAAAAGGCCACGTATTGTGTAAGATTCTATTTGAGTGAAATGTGCAAAACAGGCAAATCCATAGAGGCAGAAAGCAAATTGGTAGTTTCCAGGGACTGGAAAGGTGGGGCCAGGGACTGTAATGCATGTAGCCTTTCTTTTGGGAATAATTAAAATGTTCTGGAATTAGACACAATATGGCTGTGCAACTAACTCTGAACGCACAAAAATCCACTGACTTTGAAAGGGTGGGCAGCCTGCTATGGAAAGCATATCTCAATGAACTGTATTTGTTTTGCAAGTGCTTAGTGATAAGGAAGTGCTCTGTGTTCTGAGGTGGAGAAGTTTCCAGAGATGAAGTCAGAGGCCTTTCTAGAACCCCAGATTCTTCACCCAAGCTTTCTCCCCACCTCTTTTTTTTTTTCTTTTCTTTTCGTAATTCAGAAAGTCAGCTATTTGCTGATGTAACTTCAGGTAAATCAAGTTCTCTTGACTTTAGTTTTCTCTTCCAAGAACTCTGCCACTCTGAGTGTACAGTAGAGTGAGGGTATTAATCCCAACTCTACCAAATGGAAAACTTCAATCATTTTTTTTAAAGATTTATTTATTTATACATACAGAACTGGGGTACAGGCCAGAGGTGCAGAGGCGGTAAGAGGCTTCACCACAGACAGAGTGGGGAGCAGAACAGGCCAACTGACAAAGTACACATTCTGAGAGGAGCAGCGGGTGAGCCAGGAGAGGTTTGCGTGCCTCCAGGGTGGCGGGGATTGAACTCCATGCTGAAGTAGCTTTAGCTTTTTAGTGCTGTCCTTTCACCCACTGCCCCACCAAAGAGGGCCCTCAGCCATGTTTTCTAACTTTGCAGATCTCATTCCTCCTCACTGCAAAGTGGGGATATTATACCAAACTTGCAGGTTGTAGAGAATAAAACAATGAGTAGCACTTCCTGGGCCCTTGACACAGAGTAAGCACTCTGAAATTGCAGCTACGATGAATTCAGTAGCCTATCCCAGTTCTAAAATTCTCTGAAATATCTAACACAATTACAATTTAAGTATAGTCTATGTAATAAAAATAGTAATGAACACATAATAGCTCTATGAGCTTAACATAGACCTTAAAATAATAAGAAAAAGTTGAAGTCTCCTCATCACTCACAAGCATATCCATTACAACTGGGGGTCTCAAACTCTTTCTTTCACCTTCTGCCAGTTGCTTGCTTCCTTCACTCCTTCCTCCCTCCACTCCTCCCTTCCTTCCTCCCTTCATTTTTTTTTTGTTTGATTTTTTAGCTAAAACAGCATGTCCAGTAAGGTTTGATGTGTTAGTTCAGCTGTTCCCAAATACACATTTTCTCACCATCATCTGGCTAGATTCTGGATCACAACTTTCTTATCATAACTACAATTGTTCTGTGGGTTACATACCTGCAAGTGTAAGTCTATGGTAATCCGCAATGACAAATAGTTTTGTGAGTCTAAATGAAGATAGTTTGATGATGGCTCAAGGGACTTACCTACTCATGTTGACATTTGCAGGCTTGGTATGCTATTTCTTAAGATTACTAAGCAAACATTATTGGCATCATTCGCAAAATGACAGGACACTGTCACCAACTGTTCTGGAAAGACTGACTTCTAGTTCTCAAGGTGTCTTTCCTTCTCTTCACACAGTTAACTATCTAAAAGTTAGTTAATCACCATTGGTTCCTCCACTGAGTCAGCTCAGCCATCTGAAAGTGACGAAAAAGGGGAAATCACATCACTTGATCTCAGCAATGCAATTGTTTTTTCTCAGAAAATAGAGAAACAGAAATGTCTTGGCAATAATCATTGTAATGGCAACAACATGAAATATCTGTGATGAAAGTCCCTGTTTCAAAATAATTAGTTCTCATCTTGGTTTTAAATAAATACATACTACACCAAGAAACAGCAAGCTGTGGTTATATGTCCCTAGAGTCATTCAAATCTCTACAAGCCTATCGACATATCATAAAATAAAATTAAAAATTCCAGTGTTCCTAGCTCAGCCCATCTGTGGTAAATTTTCATGGGTATGAAAGGGGGTGAGGAGGTTGGGGAGCCAGACAATAGATGTGCATTTCAGATGATCCCTCTAAAATTTATTAGGGTTTCTATAGCAAGTTTGTCCTTCATCTTCAAAGAAGCCCATGGGGATACAATAACCATGAATATAAATGGCACATTGTATTGAAAAGAATGCTTGGAAAAATGAAAATGACACAATTTAACAAATTATACCATTGTACCTGCACTGGTAAATTATGTGGGCATCATCAAAACAGTTGATGTGCACAATGACACTTAGAATACATTGCTCCATCTTGATCTTTTTTGTCATCTGCAGGATTCCACAATAAATGAATCCTACCAAGACTTAATATTCTGTCAAAGTGGAATATTGAATGTAGGTCCACAGGCTCTGTGACGTATATACATAATAGAGACCTTGATTCCAAAAAGGTGGCCCTAGCAAATTATAGAAAATTTTGGATATATTAAAAATATTTGGCATTCAAATAGATGATCTATTATAAAGTCTACACATCTGCACACTTTTTTTTTTTGAAAGGGAGTGGACTCCAGAACCAGAGGAACTGGGTTTGAACTTTGGTTCTGCTAAGCTGTATTGCAGTAGGCAATTTAATTGCTCTGTGTCTCAGTTTTCTCATCAGTAAAATGGACATAGAAATAGTGTATTTTGCAGGGTTGTAAGGAGAATGACATGAGCTTGTTATGTAAAACAGTCCTGTTGCAAGGGAAGTATAGTATAAGAATAAGCTAGTATTTCTTTAGTAAAAATAGAGATGGGGTGTCTATAGTATGGCATTGTAGCATGACTGAGATAAAATGAGCCCATTGTATTGGCACATCAGAATGTTTGGATCCCAAGATCCAATCTGACTGAGATCTGAATGAACAGATGAACCCCTCTATCAGCAATGTCATGAGGTGCTCATGAGTTCTCTTTTCTCTATGTAACTTCTAAACACCCAAAACTTTGGGAAAAGCATGCCTGTATCAATAAGCATAAATTAATTGAAATGCCACTTTGCAGAAAATTGTGATACAGTAGTCTATCTATCATAGCATTTATAACTCTTTTGATGACTCCAGAATAGCATCTCAAGATCCAGCAATCTTCCAGAGTCATTATCATGAGCATGAATGACGACTACACTGTAGATGTGCAAGCATAAATGAATAACTAGTTGAACGCACACCCATTATATTTACCAAATATCCTGAAATGAGTATATAAATACTATGCCAGTTACTAGTTGTATGTCTTCCTACTTTGTTGATTTTCTAGTTGTTTGATCTCTAGGCAATTACAGTTTTATCATGTCCTCTTTTTCTATAATAATGCATTATTTACCCAGCCTCTGCCAATTCACATACACTTATTATGCTCTGAATTTGCACCCCAAATTCAAACATGCAAGCCTAGTAAGCACTAGGGTAGTTGTTCATGGCATTTTCATGACTAAGAATTCCTTGAATTTCCTTTCCTTACAAACAAGGTTTTGAAAGATTTTATCTACAGAAATATAATTATTGGCTAATGATTTATGTTGAAGGATATCTAGATTGTCTACCACATTAAACTACTACAAATAAAGCTGTTATGTGCACTCACATACAGATTTTTGTTTTTGCTACACTGGGATAAATATCTAAGAGTGCAATTGCTACAAGCATAGTAGACTCAAGTTTACTTGTAAAAGAAGCTTCCAAACTGTTTTCCAGGGCAAATGCATCATTTCACATTCCCACCAGCAATATGTTAATGGCTCATTTTATCCACATCCTCACCAGCATTTGATGGTGTCCTTATTTTTCATGAAATTCATTTTGATAGGCACGTGGTAATGTTTCATAACAATTTTAATTTGCATGTCTCTAATGGCTAGTGGTGTTCTGCATCTTTTCATGTGCTTATTTGCCATCTGTGTGTCCTCTTTAGTAAAATGCCTGTTCCTGTCTTTTGTCCATTTTCTAACTGCATGGTTTAATTTTTGCTGTCAAGTTTTGAAAAAAAATATTTACACATTCTCGATACTAGTCCTTTGTCAGCTAGATAGTTTTCAAATATTCTTTCCTGATTTATAATTAGTCTTTCATCTTCTTCTATTGCAACAGGAACTTTTTGCTGTTTTGGGAATGTGATGAGGGACATTGTAGTCATGGAGCAGGTGGGCAAAGCAAGACTCTGCTGTTTCAGCTGAAGTTCTTGTGCCATTTATTGAAACCATACAGGATAGTAAAAGCTGATCATGTGACAATAGTATGAGGAACAGAGTCCAGAGGGTAGGGTAGGAATGGGGAACAAAGTTTTACAAGGGGCAGGGAAGGGGACATCTGACCATGTATATGATGGTATCATAGGCAGAGTTTTTCCAAGACCACCCCAGAGATAGTCACGTAATCAGGTCAACAGCAGCCTAGGCATCCCCAGGCCTGCCTCATGGTACAAGTTATACTCCATAGGTAGTCTGCTGTGAATTGTGGATAGCAAATAGGTCACAGTTGCCCATAAATGGCCAGCTCATAGGAACCCACACACTTCACATTCTCTTTCACAAAAGTTTTAAATTTAAAGTTCTAATTTATCAATTTTTCTTTTGATCAATCATATTTTTTGTCACATATGAGACTTTGCAACTGGAGACACTGACCCAGCAGCTCATCTGGGCTTGCCCAGAACTTCCTGGGTTAGCACGGAAAGGCCCATACAAACTGGGACAGTTGGTCAACCTAACTGGAAGCGATGGGATCCCGACATTCTTTTTGCACTTAAGCAGCCATAGCTCACCCCTGAAGGGGCTACTGCTAGAAGACACCGCATCCTATGACTCAGGATCAGAATGTGATGGCACCTGACACTGAGTGGTTATGATGTTACAAAGTTCTGATATGCACATATAGTAACTGACATCTCCTCTCTCATTATGACAGGTATGATGCTCTGGAAAGGCAGACTTGCAGGGAAATAAAGTTCTACTCACAGGACACCCCAGTGTCCTCTGAGTTTTAGAGTATATGTTTGAGGCAGCTTATCCCACCTGCACTCTTCCTTGTCTAGTTCAATACCTTGGGCCAGGAATTTCCATTCCTTCACATTAGACTTCCCTGGAGAGTTCTGCAAAAATGCTGGTGATTGGACCCCACCATAAACTAATTGAATGTGACTCCCAGGAGAATGTGAGTGGGGCCCAGACACCTCAGTGTGCTGTCAGGTTTCATACTCTCTGCACGAGACTCCAAAACAGGGATGACATCACTTTGCCATCTCTGTGCCCTAGTGTCTGCAGAAAGTGGGCATCAGACATATATGTGGTAAATGTTTAGTGAGTGGATAATTTAGAAATGCTCAAGATTGGGACCAAATGCCACTTATTTTGACTGAGAATCAAATCAGGTGCAAGATAAACCTCTCTAGAACTAAACTAACTCCCAAATCCTTCCCAATCTCCAAAAATTTACTTTTGGAATTGAAAAAAAAAAGTAATCAAGCAATGCTTGATTGTCTCAATGGGCATTTTTTTAAAGATTTGTTTATTTATGCATACAGAACTGGGGTACAGGCCACAGGTATGGGGTGGTGAGAGGATTCACCAGAGACAGAATGGGGAGAACAGACAGATTGACAAAGTACACTGCTGAGGGGAGCAGTGGGCAGGTCAGGAGAGGTCTGCTGTGCCATGTGGATCACCTCCGGCAAGGGGATCAAACTCATTGCTGAAATAGCTTTAGCTTCTTAGTGCTGTGCTTTATCCTGCTGCACCACCAGAGAGGGCCCTCAGTGGGCATTTTTATTACCATCACCTTTGCCGACAGAAGTTTGGCTTTGGGATGGTGAGACCTGTGCCTGTCTCCAGATAAGTCAGGCTGGATGGTGGTTAGAAATGCAGGCTTTTCAGGCTCCTCCAACCTAGAGCAATAGAATCAGAACGTGCACTTGTTAAGTGTCCGTTCACAAGTGATTTAAAGTTGGAAACCCCACCCCATGGGTATTTAACTCACATGGCTGAGCAGTAACTATGGGAGAGAATCAGATGACTCCACATGAAGAGTCCACAACACCTGGGAAATGGGTGGAGAGAGGAGACCCTTGGGTGCATTCGAAGGAAGGGGTAGAGTCACAAGGAGGCCAAGTTACAGAGCATTTTGACCTTCACAAAACTCCCCAAAGCATTTAAGGGCTGGAATCCTTAACGTGTCACATCTAAGTCTTGAACTGGAAAGATCAGTGCACAGACACTCTGACACAGCAGACGACAGGAGCCTAGATGCCTTATAGTGTGTTTATTTTTATTTCCTGAGGATTTGGGGTGGGAGGTAAGAGGCCATGAGCTTAGTATCATCCTGACGCAGATGTGAGAATATAGTCGTGTCTGAACTCTCCAGTGACTGAGGCAAACTCTTTGAGGTTTGCTCACAGAGCAGGGTGGGTGGGTCTCCCGTTCCCTCCCCCAAGTGGCCAGAATTTTCTGATTCCCACATGACGTCCACTGTGCTGGGCAAACCCCTCTGAGCACCAAAGAACAGCACCAAGATTCCTTAAAAACCCTCTCTCTCCATCTGACATTTAGTTATACTCCTGGCATCCTCACCAGCCTCACCAGTGGATGGCTATTATTTTCATCATTTACTTAATTCTAAAAGCAGCCTTCTCCATAGTTTGCTGTAATCTTTTCTTCTGGATCACAGAAGAACTTAGACCTACAAGGAAATCATTGGTTTTTTGCAAATTCTATAGTCTGAGTATGCCCTATAGGAAATTCTGTCCAGATTCTGGTCCCGCCTATGCAGAGACCATGGTTTCTTGCAGAGACCATGGCTCAAGTTCACTGAACACAGCTCCCAAACCAGGGTGAGCCAAGAACAGCCAAAACCTCAGCTCACTCCATCCTGAGTTCGTCTCTGCCCTCTACATAACCTGCTCAGAGGAACACAGACACACAAGCACCAGAATGCACCATGTCAGTAAGAAACTACACTGAACAATTAGGCTTTGCCCTTGATGAAATAGCTTAAATTACTTTCTGCTTTACAACATCATACACAGAAAACATTTTTCATGCCACTGGCCATGGTTCAAGGCAGTTTTTGCATTCTGCATCAGGAGAAAATTGATTAATGTGAATGTTTTAGCTGTGGTTGTTGTTTGTGTATAAACTTTTGTTAAAACAAGTACGGCAGAATAAATGACCTTTATGTAGACACCTATTAAGGCACTAAAAGGCTTGGCTACATTCATCTGAGACGCATACACATAAGGAGTGGAACAATGAGGGGATCAGCAGCTGCAAGGGGTTGAATTGAATTCTTCAACAATAGAAAAGTTTTTCAGACCCAAATACCAGCAATCAAAGAGAATTTTTGTAGATAATCCCAGAGAAAGAAAATAATAACATTAAAAAAAAAATGCTAGCCAACTTTGCACCCGTTAGCATAAGGTCGCCATCTGAAACATGTCAGCTTAAGACCAGACCAAACCACCATTCTTTTGCCTAACTGCAGTATTCAGAACTGTTTCCCCCAAATAATCCCAGATGGCGTGCCACAAAATTTCAATTCATTTTAAAAGCTTTCTTTGCTGTTATTATGTGATTGAAAGTGCAAAAGCAAGTTGCCATTCTCATGCCACTATTTGCATTGGCTATTATCCCCTAAAATCCCCTTTAAACAGCTACATTGTCAGCCCATAGGCCTCATTTAGAACTACAAAAAAGCCCAGATTAATTCGATCAAAGAAAGAGCCAAGTACAAAATGCACTTTTCAAACTGTATCAGAGTGGGTTCGCTTTACAGATCGCTTCGGGGCAAGAACCGCAGGGGAAAGAAAGCCCTGAAATAAAGCTTGGTTATGAAGCGAAATAACTAGGTTTGGCTCCTTCTCTGATTTATTTGAGCACCTCCAGGCAAAATCTCCAATTAAAAATTCTTAGAGGGAAATATATTTAAATATAAATGCCGAAACAGACCCCCACAAATTGCCGCATCCCGTTTGTGCGCCTGGCTTTGCGCCACCATTCTTTGAAGGGGCTCCCAAGCCTGGCGTGGGCACCCTGTTTAGCAGCGGGCATTTCTGAAGTCTCCAACACAGGATGAAGCCAAAGGCTTGGCACTTGCAAACATTTACATCCCACTTTTCTCACCCCTTCCCCAGAGGAAATGTTTTCGTTGCCACAAGAATATTAATTGCTGAAAAGCAAAGGAAGACGGAGGTGGCAGTATTTCTTTTCACAAAACAAAACTGGCTAAAATTCTGGGGGAACTGCGGAATGCCAAGCGAGTTGCGAGCCCGCCTTCTAGAGGCAGGCTCACTGGGCTGTCTGCGGATTGCAAGGTTTATTGGTTTGTTTTCGTCTCACCTGTGGCTCTGCAGGTGGGGGAGAAAGCTGGGACAAGCCAAGCTGGAGTTTGGGGTTCCTAGGGTCGCTCCATTGGTTTCCTAGGCTGGGTGAGCGGCGACCGATTCCACCGGTTGGTGCAGCTTCGCTGCAGCGGGCCAGCGCCCGCCGGGTCTGCCCGAAGCGGTTCCCTTCAGCCGCTGCTTTTGTGCGCTGAGAACATTTTACTGAACTGGGAAGGCTGAACAGAGGCAGGCTGCGGGACTCGATCACTGGAGGTGCAGTGGCTTCTTCCCGCACGGAGCTGGGCCAGGAAAGCGCAGAAAACACAGGCAGCTGCAGCAAATACGAAAGTCCTTAGCTGGAGGGAGCCAGGCACGGCTGGAACCGGTGGTTTCAGTTCAAGCTTTAGCCCCTGAAGGATGAACTCAGGTCCAGGGCTGTCTCCGGTTCCCCAGACTCACCCCGGAAACAAAAGCACCTTTAGCCGCTGTAATCACACCACCTATAACTTTAAGAAAGGGCCACTGACCGAGGGGCCCCGAGCATCAAACGCGCTCTGAACTTCAGGGTCACATGGTCACAGAGCTGGAAAGGCACGGACTATTAAAGTTACTCTAATTGCTCATAGGTGCTCACCAGCCCCAAGCCTGCATTCCTGCAGCCAACCTGGGAATTATCCCGAGTAAACAAATGTGCACGGGAAACGCTGCAAATCGAAATTGTCCCCTCCCCCAACCCTCCCTGCACCCCCCTCCCCCCTCCCCCACCTCCACGTCGGGAAGACAGGTTGAGAAGTAAAAGGTGAATACATTCAGGAAAGGGGAGAGGGGGTCGATTGTTTTCAGAGGAGCAAAGCAATGACTTTACCCCTAAAGCCTCCAAATGAATGATTTGCCCTCTGTCCCGCCCCCCACCCCAATGTCCCAGCTTTTAAATACAGCAACACCGTAAAAAGAAAAAAATAATAATTGTGGGTTTTTTTGTTGTTGTTGAGACTGTATAAACTTTCGGAAATTCTGCAAAGGAAATGAACAGCCATGTCATTGATTCATCATAAAACTATGTCACGGAGAGAAAATACAGTCACAATAATTTCTTTTTAGTCAGATGGTTAACCAATTCAAAGGGGAACGTTTGAATTGACTTTGTGTGTGGGTCTCACTGGATCCCTAAATGAAAATGCAATTACTTCCTTTGCAGGGTAATCTGGTAAATACATGTTTGATGAGGATGAGTCAAGAATATTCCAAGCAAAAGAAAGGAAGACGAGACCCCTCCCGTCAGCTCCCAGAACTCAAAACTTCACTGCTTCAGGCAAGTCCTTTAAGTTGATTTTTTAGGGGAGTGGAGTACTAAGAGGTGCCAGAAATATAAGGAAAAGGTGCCAGGTATATAAGGAAAGTCTCAGTCTTTGCCAGGAGTTCTCAGTCCTGGTCCTGGTTCTGCTTCTAACAGAACAGCCTGGGCTTAGTCACTTGCCCTCTCCAGAACTCACATTTCTCATCAGTGAAATGAGCTGGCTAAATGAGACCGTTTCCAAAGGTCACCTCGGAAGGAACACCACAGTACTGAGTGGGCTTCTCCAGAGAACGCAGACCACGGAACACGAGGTCCCTAAATTGGGCTTCTTATGTGAGGGGCTTTCTACATAACAGAGGGAGCCACTGGCCAGGACAGGGCTCCAGCGGCTTTCGCTTACCTCCTAGAGGATCAGGCCAGCCCCGTACTGCACATTTGCTTTGACTTCAACCTGGTTAATTTGAAATTTCCAGGCACATTAGCCATGAAGTGCCTGGCAGCTCGCTACACCAGCCAAATCGGAATCTGCCATGGGAAGCCTGTTTTGGTGATCCAAGCCACTGGTTCCAAACTCTTAGTACTTTACTAAGCCCCTCTGTTCCCTTCTTCAGGGAAATGCGAAAACGAGATACTTTTTTTTTTTTAAAGATTTATTTATTTGGGCCCTCCCTGGTGGCGCAGCGGGTTAAAGCACTGCACTAAGAAGCTGAAACCACTTCTGTATGAGTTCTATCCCCGCCTGCCCCGGAGGTGGCCACATGGCGTGGCAGACCTCTCCTGACCCGCCCGCTGCTCCCCTCAGCAGTGTACTTCGTCGATCTGCCTGTTCTGCTCCCCACTCTGTCTCTGGTGAAGCCTCTCGCCGCCTCTCGTACCCCTGGGGTACGCCTCTGGCCTGTACCCCAGTTCTGTATGTACAAATAAATAAATAAATCTTTTTTTTTACATACAGAACTGGGGTACAGGCCAGAGGTGCAGGGTTGGTGAGAGGATTCACCAGAGGCAGAACAGGGACCAGAACAGAACAGGCAGATCGTGGAAGTACACTGCTGAGGGGAGCAGCGGGCGGGTCAGGAGAGGTCTGCGGCGCCATGTGGATCACCTCCAAGGCGGGGGATCGAATTGATGCGGAAGTGGCTTTAGCTTCTTAGTGCTGTGCTTTAACCTGCCGTGCCACCAGGGAGGGCCACGAGATACTGTTTTTAAAAATGATTTGACAAATACTGCTTTTAGATGAGTTGTATTTCAACCCAAGTATCAGTACCGTGCATCATTCATTCCAGAAATGCTGACTGCTTCTGCCAAGAAGCACAATAAAAATTCTACTATCCTGGAAACATGCACTCCAATTTGGTCACTGGCCTGTCCTCATTCCAGGAGACCAACATGAGCTTATTTTGAATTACCAAGAGAAGCTCGGGTGAGTGACCCGCAACAGGACATAAAGGCGTAGATCTGAAACCCAGGGAGCTCTTCACTTCCACACCTGGTGATAACAATGACGCACAAATGAGCAAGTGATCACTGACCCCATGAAGGGAGCTGAGAACTCAGATCCCCCCCCCACTCCACACCCTCCACCCCATCCCTCCCCGAGAGTGAACATGCCATTAAAGAAACTCAAACCAATCATGCTGATGAACAAGGGGGAGGGAAATCTAGGCTGACCAGTGAAGGTGAGAGATGATAATATCTGTTACAGCCAAGGGGCCCTCTGTGGTATCAAGTACTGTAGTCCATTTTGCTAACTCTCTTAGCATAAATCTGAGAAATGATGACTGGTCAGCCTCCCTGGTGGCGCAAGAGGTTAATCTCAGCACCATGAAGCTGCCAGCAGCCACTGTGGCATGAATTCCATCCCCAGCCAGGGAGCTGACCCACATGGTGCAGCAGACCTCTCCTGTCTCACCCGCTGCTCCCCTCAGCAGTGTCTTTCAGTAGATCTGCCTGTTCTGCTCCCCGCTTTGTCTCTGGGCAATCCTCTCACACCCACACCTCAATTCCTCTGTGCAAAATAAATAAAATAAATCTTAATAAAAGACTCACCAGGTGTGGAATTGAAGAGCCCTTGGGTTTCAGATCTACGCCTTTATGTCTTGTTGCGGGTCACTCACCCAAGCTTCTCTTGGTAATTCAAAATAAGCTCATGTTGGTCTCCTGGAATGAGGACAGGCCAGTGACCAAATCGGAGTGGATGTTTCCAGGTTAGTGGAATTCATTGTGCTTCTTGGTAGAAGCAGTCAGTATTTCTGGAATGCCTGGAATGGGTCTTGAAGGGGACTTTGGATTATTTCTCAAGACAGATTAGAGATCTCCCCGTTGCAAGAATAGAAGTCACATAACGCAGTGGGAGCACCAGGTGTAGAGGGAGGGCAGGGCTGGTTTGATAGACGCTGAGAATGAACCGTCTCAGCACTGCCCATGTCCAGGTCCGGTCTCCCTGACTTCGCCATCCCCAGGGCCTGGCCACTTGTTCCCAACATAACTACAACTGCAGTGACTCCCTCCATGTGACTGCTGACCCCATCAGGCAGGGAAAACCTGGCAGGACCATGCCCACGTCCCCACCCTGCCCCAGATGTCCCCGCTGACACCAGCACAGGGGCTGCCCACACCTACCCGGTGTCCTTTAGGGCCAGCTGCAGAAGTTCCAGGATCTAGTATAAAATGCACGTGTGATGTTGCTAGCTCAACAAGCAGGAAACAAGCATTTTCCTCTCTTCCGGTCTATCTCTTGCCCTGTCTTGGTACATTTTAGCTGTTTTTATGGTGCATTCCTTGGGCACAGATACTCACCCAGTAAGCTCAGAACCCCACCGCTCCCTCCCCCAGTGCCCAAGGTCCCTGCCCCTTGACTCAGGACACAGCACTGTCTGTGACCCAGCTCTGCCCAAGCCCCAACCCTGCCCTTGCAGGGGGAAGAGGGAAGTAGTAGGGTGGGGGAGCAGGCAGCTAAGAACCTCTTCCAGGGGTGCAGAAATAGATGAGAGGTGGGAGGCCCTTCCTGGTGGCGCAACGGGTAAGGACACAGCCTGCAAGTGAGCTGCAGCCACTTCAGTATGAGTTCGATTCCCAGCCCTGGAGGTGACCCACATGGTGCAGCAGACCTCTCCTAACCCACCCACTGCTCCCCTCAGCAGTGTGTTTCATTGATCTGCCTGTTCTGCTCCCCACTCTGTCTCTGGTGAAGTCTTTTACAGTCCCTGCACCTCTGGCCTGTACCCCAGTACTGTGTGCATAAATTAATAAAAAAAAAAAGAGGAGAGGTAGGGAGGGACATCTATCTGTGAGCAGAGCAGAAGCTCTAAAGCCACAGCTCAGGCTTCCTTGTCTTTCAGACTTCCCCTGCAAAACACAGATTCAGATATAAAATGATTGTAATGTCAGGACAGTGTTTGCAAAGCATCAAGGAGTGACTGTCTGCACAGCTGCCCTGGTCTGGTGCCCATGAGCTGGGCCCCAGCCATACATGCCAGGAGGGAACACAAGAAGTCATGTTCCAGGGAGAAAACATACAACCAACAGGAGATGGAGACAGAAAATAAATCCTTCGCTCTCCTTTCTCTAGACCTACGGTTCTGAAAATCAATCATTTCCATAACCCATTGGAGGAGGGTCCTATAAGACCAAGAAATCAGTCTGCCCTGATTTCCAAGGCGGAGCATTTCTATCCTTGTGCTCCCTGCACCTTGCCTCACCCCTGGGTTTCCACTCATGCCCAGACTGCTCTCCTTACTAGGAGCAGAGGCCAACCCGCCACTGCTGCAGACTCTGGACTGAGTGACCCCAGGCTCGGACATTCAGCTAACCGGAAGACAGGGAGCAGTGAACACACTTTATTTTCTTTTAATTTAAACATTTTATTTTCATTTCTAATTTTAATTTAATTTAGAACATAATTAAAATGTTTATGCATACATAAGTTTAATAACTTTCCAAAGGTTCTTTAAAAAAAAAAAGGGTCAGATTTGGAGGTCTCATACTTCTTTTTTTTTTCTTTTTAAAGATTTATTTATTTGTGCATACAGAACTGAGGTACAGGCCAGAGGTGCCGGGGTGGGGAGAGAATCCACCAGAGAAAAAGTGGGGAGCAGAACAGGCACACTGAAGTACACTGCTAAAGGGAGCAGCGGGTGAGACAGGAGAGGTCTGAAGCACCTGTAGAAAGCTCCCCGGCCAGGGATCAAAGCTGTGAGTCATTACGGCTAGCTTCATCATGCTACACTTTAACCTGTCCCACCACCAGAGAGGGCCCAATTGACTGTATTTATTTAAATATAACAGAGATAGGAGTGGAAGGCCAGAGAGTAAGTCATAAGGTGAGGAAATTAATGACGACTCTCCATAGAAACTCATGCTTTTTTATCAACATTTAAGAATTCTACTGGTCTGTGGCCCAGATGCTGATTACACAGTGCCTCCCAGTTCACTGTCTACTATCCCTAATGTGCTGTCCTCTTCCTCATGGTCCAAAAGAGCTGCTGGAGTCCCAGCTACTGCATCTACATCCTGGACAGCAGAAAGGAACAAAGAAAAAAGCAAAACACTCTCTCCTTTTAAGAAATGAGTCTTTAACAGAAACCCCATATGCTTGCTTTGAACCTCTTCATATCTGATAGTCACTTGACCATGCATAGCTGTAGGAGGCTTTTAGCTTGCATTAGAATATTCCCATTTAAATGTTGAGCTGCCATCCGCAAGGGAGATTAGGAGACTAAATATTGGGAGACAATCACAGACTATCACACAAGTGTAGCTATAAAATCATACCTGCCATTACCAATCTTCAAATAAAGCAACCTCTTGAGTAAACATTTCTAAACATTGTTATAGTACACACAGATTCAGCTTTTTTCACAAATGAGAATTCACATTTTATGATATTTTATAATTTATGAGAAGGAAGGAGAAAAATATCCTTCCCCCAAGGCCTATCACATGCCAGCGAGTGTGCCTTGCACCTGCCATCTCCTTGGTGGTCCATCACAGGGGTGGAGGTGGGGGAAGATCTAACTACCTGGTGTAATGGGAAGGATTGGCTAGAATTGATGCAGTTGAAAGGAAAACTCCCTGGTTAGTAGTCAGGAGGTTCTGGAATAGGGAAGTAGGGCTTCACCCAAGACTTCCTGTAAGTCACCTAACTTCCAGCAGATAAGCAAGTCCTAGGAGAACCAGCAACCTCGGGGAGGAATGGCTCAGGGTTAGGAAGGGGCTCCTTGAGGCCAGAAGCAGCCCTGAACTTGGCTGCCTCCTGCATCCAACCCACCAGTCCAAGGAGCCAATCAGTGTTTCATCTGAACTATTTGCCAAATGGAACTTTAACTGGTCCCCTCAAATCTCTCATGTAAAAGTCAGTTCTCTTTCTACAACCACACATTTCCCAAAAGAACTAGCTTCTACATTTATTCCTAGGATTCATCCATGCAGTGGAAAAATAAGAATTTGCTGGAAATTAGCTTCTGCTCAACTCTATTCCACACTGCCTGCCTCGGGGGAGACTTCCCAGAGGTATGGGATCTCTAGAGCAAGAAGCACTTATTTTGGCTTTCACGCTGCAGTACAATTTGATGTGTCAAAATTCCGTCTTTAATCTACCCTTCTACCAGGCAGTAATAATAAATGTTGTTAGGGGGATTACATTTTCCCGATGACTAGGTTATATAGCAAACTAATCACTTTTGCTTTTATGAAAAATAAAGTGCACCACACTGCTGGCGTTGTTATGGGAGATTGTCAACTAAATAATTTAAGCTGTGCTGTTTATGTAAGTCTCTAATTACTGCTGGGATTTGTACAGTCAGATAGAGCTAATGGTCTTTTCTGTCATTGCTCTTCTGTAATGTGATGACTTTTGTGAGCTTCCTCCTTCTAATTACATAAAATAACTTAAGCACTCTGTTAAGGAAAAATGGGTAACTAAATAATGATGAGTCAAAACCCACCTAATTAAGACTCGAGTGCCAGAGCTGAGCCCAGAGATACTTGGGGGCATACTTCTAATCATTATTGGATGATTCAAAAGCATTAATATTCCAAAGGAAATAGCCAGTACTATCCAGCCAAGCATCTCCACCCGGGTATTTCTAAGCTTCCAAAGTCAAGATTCTAACATTGTAAGCAATGAAATGCTGGAATGAAGCCATTTTATGCCACCCTTGGAAATAAATCTCATTATGTGGGTTCTTATCCTATCTCTCAATGCCTCAGCCCACTTCTGGATCCATAAACATTCTCAGTTTAAAAAAAAAAAAGTGGACCTTGGACCTTTGCAGACTTTTGATCTTATGATTTCATGGAGGTGTTCGCTGACCTGAACTCTGACCCAAGGCAGTTCATGTGAGCAGCAAGGGGGTTGGAATGGAAGTGCAACAGCTTCCAGGCACAGACTCAGACAGTGGGTCAGACAGAAGGTTCTAGGCTCCTCAACCCACTGGAGCATACCACAGCTGGGAAAGGTGTGATCACAGAGGAAGTGTAACAGGGTGGTCCCCAGGTAAAGGGGAGGTTCCAGGTTCCCTGCCCCACCCAAAGGAAAGTGGAACCAAGCAGAGAGAAGAATCTGGAGAGGAGACTGAAGAGGAAGGAAGCAGGATGGAGAGCTAGAAGGAGACCTGAGGAAGCCACATGGAGCAGAGAGACATGTGAAGAAGCTGCTCTCATTCAACCATAATTCTATGTGGGCATGTGTGTGTTTACTTGTTCCAAATCTTCTCACTAGCCATCTTTTAAATCATTTTTTAAAATAATTAATTTATTTATTTATGCTTACAGAACTGGGGTACAGGCCAGAGGTGCAGGAACGGTGAAGGCTTCACCAGAGACAAAGTGGGGAGCAGAACAAACAGGCAGATTGACAAAGTACACTGCTAAGGGGAGCAGCAGGCGGGTCAGAAGAGGTCTGCCACGCCATGTGGGTCACCTCCTGGCCGGGGCTCAAACTCATGTTGAGTGGCTACGGGTAGCTTCATAGTCTTGTGCTTTAACCCATTGCACCACCAGGGAGGGCCCTTTCTTTTAATTCTTAATTAAAACTCTGCATGAATTCCTCCTTTTGCAAGAATAAGGGGTCTGGGATTCTAGCTGAGGAAAGAGATAAAATTCAACACAGGGCTTAGAACACAAGCAGTCTTGAGGGCCAGGTACGTTAAGTCCCTGTGTTGACCACAGGAAATTGGAGTTCAAGGGCAAGCTTGCATCTGGAACACAGATATGGGAGTCATGTGACTGGTGGCAGTTGAAATAAGGAAACTAGATGACGACCCAACATAGTTCAGTATTAAGATCAAATACAGAACCCAAGTGAGAAGCAATATTTTCTAATGGGTCAAGAAAGAAGAGAATTAAGTCACAGAGGTAAGAAGAGAGGTGTTGAGGGCGCCACCACACTGATAAAGAAACACTGGAAAATGCAGGATGTTGGCCCAAAAGCACTTCTTGTCTGTTGAAAGCTCAGTGTTGTGATTGAAATCAAGCCTCAGATCTCCAGCCATGGTTTCAATCTTATCAACGGATGTTCCACTGATCAGCCTCTGGGGCCCTTTGTTATACTTTAGCCAATGCCCACTCCCCACCTAGGTGCGTCCAGGCATACCTCATGATGTGTAAGTCTGGAGTAAGCTTATACATCCATCATCAGTCCCTCAGGGACACCCCCAGTCATACCTTGCAATGCGCACTCTTCCCCAGGGTAATGAAGCTTTCTGCTCTTGATTGATTTAAAGGGCGCCTTGTGAGTTTGACTCCTATGACTGACTGCTGGGCAGTTCTGACCTTGTACAAAAATGCAGAAATACCGGTAACAAAAATGGCGGCTGAACAGGCTGCTTAAGATTAGCAGATCCACAGAGAAGGAGTAAGAAGAAAGATGTATTGCTCCCCAGGAGAGAAGTTTCAGGAAGGGGTGGTCCAGTGTCTGAAGACACTAATCAAGCAGACCACAGACCTCCAAACACACTTTTGTTTGGAGGTACAGGAAAGGTAAATCCAAAAGGGGAAAAATAGGCATAGCCCACAGAACCAAGGGGCAAGATTTGGAGGAAGAATTTACACCTGTTGGTTCCTTTAGCTGGCAGGACAAAGATTTCACAGAGAAATTCTACCTGGGGGAGTCTTCCCTATGGGAAGTAGAAAGTGCCGGGAGAGAGGAGTCAGTGTAAATTGTAAATACCTATACTGATTACTAACTAATTTCTGGGTGATGTCAGGGTTCAAGAACTAAAGTTCCAGTTCCAGGCCTCAAGTCTTGCAGGAACCAGGAAACCCCACGGCCCCACGCCTTCCAAGGCACACGTGCAGCTGGGAACTGCACATACCCCTGGCATCATCCTCACCAAATGTGCTAGGTAACTCCTCAGAGCCGCCTTTACAAAGCATCACCAACAAGCTGGCTTAAAACAGTAGAACTTAATTCTCTCACACTTCCAGAAGCTGCCAGTCCGAAGTCAAGGGGTTGTCTCATGACCTCTTTCAGCAGCCCCTGGAGTCCCAGGCCTGGTGGATGCATCATCACTCCAATCTCCATGCCTCAAACATCATGGCCTTCTGTCCCGTGTGTGTCTGTATGTCTTCTCCTCTGATAAGACTACTGTCCAGTGTGAGTTCATGTTAACTGATAACTTCTGCGAAGACTCTTTCCAAGTAAAGTCACATTCTGCTCTGGGTGCTCATCCATCACATTAAATATATAAGCACCTCCCGAGGAAAAGCTGTCGCAGCTTGTAAAATGGACTGCCAAGTCATTTCTCTCCTCTCCTACCACCCCTGCAATCCCTCACATTTCTCAACAGTGGCACCTGGAAGGTGGCAGTAGTTCCAGAAGCATCTTGTCTGGCCAGGCAGTCTACCTGTAACAATCTGCTGTGAGCAGTGTGCCCGCCTGTGGTGCACATGATTAGGGGTTCTGGGAACCAGAAGCCCTGAACGTACTCAGGATAGACCCACCTGACACCCTCAGCTCCTGCCCCTTCTCAGACTTAAGAAAGTACACTTTCTGCCCCCACCTGCAGCTCTGTCCTGGCTACAAAACTTCCCTCAACACCCTTTGTGGGCAGAGACCCCCTTACTGCCCTTGGGGCCCTCCATGGCCCAGGGTTAATGCAGACGAGTTGTTACTCAGTGTCCTGAAGGTCCCACTCGCCCTCCAGCCAGAGTCCTGAAGGTCCCACTCGCCCTCCAGCCAGGACAGACACTGCGGTCCAGTGCTCTCGTTTTCCCACCACCTGCACAGCTGTGTGGGAGTTTTGGGCTGCCCTGGGGACAATGTACTGTCCTTTCAAGGGTGATCATATGACACTCTTCTTTGAAAGGATCCAGTCAGCTCGGAGATGAATGTGTGATAGGGGTAGGGACCCTGCATTTAGGGAGAATTTAACGAAGTTTTAAATGTACAACAATTTTTGATAGACAGGAAATATTCAGACAATGCGGAGTTCCCCGATACTCCAAACCCTTCTTCCCCATGGCAAACATCTTAATGTGCCACACAAGATTGTTCATTTATATGTATTTATATATTCTTATAAATATATTTATATAATCATATGTATAATTCATTTTTTAGAAAATGAATTTTTGAAGATGTATTTATACATACAGACCTGGCCAGAGGTGCAAGGGGGTGAGAGGACTCACCAGAGACAGAGTGGGGAGCAGAACAGGCAGCTCAACGAAGCACATTGCTGAGGGGAGCAGGGGGCCCGTCAGGGGAGGTCTGCTGCGCCAGGTGTATCACCTCTGGTGCCAGGAATCAAGCACTGAAGCGACTGCAGCCAGCTTGCAGTGCTGCGTCCTAACCCATTGCGCCACCAGGGAGGGCCAGAAAATTAATTTTTTATAGAAAAATAAATTTTGTATATGATTTAATTTACATACGATTTTCTATATAATATTTTATATAAATTATATGTTGATGTATCAATTTAAATTTCTTTAAATACATTTAAATATCTTTTCCGCAATATATTTAATGCTATTAAGTGAGGTCCACGCTTCATTCCTACGTCGTCATTGTTACCAGCTCTCCCTCTGTTGCCCCAGATCCCTGCCTGAAGACCACAGTACATTTAGCTTCCACTTCTGGCTGGGACAGCGGGGACCCAGCGGCTTACACTGGCCCTGCAGGCTCCTGCTCGCGGCTCCTGTGGCCACACACTCGGCGCCTGGGACCGAGCCCTGGAGAGGAGGGTCGCGGGGGCAGAGTGGCTCGGGTGACACAGCTCCTGATCCCGCGGCATTGGAGACGCCTCCAGAACTAACACCGCCGACAGCCAGCGAGGAGCCAGCGAGGAGGGGCGATGGTCCTGCCGCAACTGCACTTGGCACAGCGCGAGGGGAACAGGAAACAGATCGCTAACACAGCGTGAGGCGGGGAGACTCAGCGCCCGTGCCGGGGCCCTTCTGGCCATGGCATTGGGACTAAGAGCGAGTGGCCTGGGCCCAGAGCAATCAGCCGGGGTTGGGGACGTCCTGTGGCGATGAGGGCCTCGGCAGCTTTTCGCATCCCACCCCAAGGTAACCATGCTCCAAACAGTTGGGTCAGCTGCCACCCAGAGCCACCCCCACCCCCACCCCAACCTGGACCGCTGACTCCGAAGGACATTGGTTCTTCAGCACCAGAGGTGCCTCTCAGGTCTGGGCACCATCAGGAGTTGGGGGTGAGTTCTACCCCAGTGAGCACTATCCCAGTGAGTTCTATCAGCACGGTCCCCATTTTCTCTCCTTATGGGACATAATGACCATGGCCTTCCTTGGCTGGGGTGGGGTCAGCCCCACATAGCCACCACTGCAAGGACTTGATTAGAAGAGGGGGGTATAGAAAGGCCAAATCATGGCAAAGAAAGGGGTGACCCCACTAAGGCCTAGGTAAGGAACTCGGGGACAGAGAAAATACTAGTAGGAGGCACATTTCCTGTGTCTTCTTCATGTTCTGTAATTATTCATCACCTATTTTTTTTTAAGATTTTTATTTATTTATTCATACAGAACTGGGGTACAGGCCAGAGATGCGGAGGGTGAGAGGGTTCACCAGAGACAGAGCGGGGAGCAGAACAGGCAGATCTACAAAGTACACTGCTGAAGGGAGCAGTGGGTGGGTCAGGGATGGTCTGCTGTGCCATGTGGTCACCTCCGGGGATGGCGGGAATGGAAATCATGTGGAACTGGCTTAAGCTTCTTAGTTCTGTGCTTTAACCTGCTGTGGCACTAGGGAGGGTCTCATCACCTATTTTTACCTCTTTGACCCTCCTGTTTTCTTTTGTTTTTCCCCACCCTCACTCCCCGCAGCTTTCAGATATCATTCATATACTAAACAGTGTGATGGCTTGAAGGGATGTTAGCATATTCACAAATTTGTTCAACCATCACCCCTATCTAATTCAGAACATTTTCATCACCTTCAAGATTAAAAACTCTGCTCTTTAAGTCACTATCCACTCTTCCCTCCCTGCTCACACACACACACACCCCCACCGCCCCCACACACACCCCACCAACCCTCAGGCTCTGGCAATGACTAGCCTGCTTTCTGTCTCGCTGGCTTTGCCTTCTCTGAACATTTCTTTAAAATGGACTCATACAACATGTGGTTTTTCGTGTGTGGCTTCTTTCACTCAGCATGTTTTCCAGCTTCTTCCATGTGGTAGCAAGCAGCAGTCCTTTCTTCTTTTTTATGGTTGGGTGTCATTCATTATGCAGATGATGCTCTAGTGATGGCCAGCCCACATTTTGTTCAATCCCTCTGTCAGTTGGTGGGCAGTGGGTCATTTCCACTTGTGGCTATTATGAGTCATGCTATTAGGAACATTGCCGTACACATTCTGGATGTGAGTATGTTTTTAATTCTCTTGGAGATATACCAAGGAGCAGAATTGCTGGGTTCTATGGCACCCCTAGAGAATTATGCTCAGCAAAATAAGTCAAAAGGAGACAGACAAATAGCAGATGTGTTCACGCATACGTGGAGTATAAAGAAACAGAGGAACAGACCCAAACAAAACCTAGAAAGATGACTGTAGAATTGAAGCTTCTGGGTGGTAGCAAAAGTGGGAGGAAATTAATAGCCTATTGAACTTTTTGAGGAATGACCAAACTATGGCTGCATTAATCCTTTCACAAGATTAGAATCAATTTCTCTGTGGTTTAAGTCAGTGTTCTTTTGGGTGTTGATGTGCATGAAAATGAGTGTAATTATAACTGGTACACTTGGCCATTAAGTCTTGGCAGTTTTCTAAGTGTGTCCATACACTTTAATTGCCAGGCTGTGTCTCTTCTACCCAATAAAACTAGAAGTAATTTGAAGATGAGGCTCCTCCTCTTATCTTCCTGCATCTGTCATAGTGTTCAGGATATGGTGATACCCAAAACAGAATTAATTTAAATATTTCTGAATGTATGCACAGAGGGTGTGTTTACATTAGGTCTGAAGAAACTACAGCGAAGAGAATCACCAGCTTTCTCCCTCGGTGAACAGTGAGTTTCCTTTCTCCACCATCAGTCACGGAGCTGCACTGCCTACCTTTTTAATTACAGTACACTTTGTTTTCTGAAGTTTATTTGGAGAGACACTAGATGTTGCTGCTCTCCCATGAAAAAGAATATTGGCGGGAATGATCCAGTAGTAAATATATTACAAAGAAGTTAGGAAGATTTTTGATTTTTGCTTTGGCCAAAGTCCTTTCCAGAGAGAATATTTACAAATGCTGTGTTTGGCAGGATAAAATCCCATACAATATGTCCTAATCTCCTGAACCAAAAAATGATGAGGCCATGTCACAGAACACAGAAATGTGAAGGGACTCTTACAAATCTGGGGGAAATTTGAACAAATTAAGTAAAGTAGTGAATTATAAACTATTGAAAAATAGGAATCCACCAGTCTCTACTGGTGGCAAATTCAGTGATTTACTAGTAACTGATGGAGGCAGGGTTCTTGCCTGGAGAACACCACCTAGGAAAGTAGTTAAACTTGGATTACCAGCAGTTGATGCTAATACAGAAAGGAAATTCTGATGAGGACATTTGATGAACAGGACATGATCGTAAAGTGTCTCCCCATAGATTACTTATTAATAGCAAGGCAGAAAACATTAATATCACACAGCGAAGAAATCAGACATGTTGTTC
>NW_004567106.1:58256352-58269895 GCF_000260355.1 Condylura cristata
AGGAGATGTCCATTGAAAGGGGGCAATGTCGTGAAAGACCATGAAAAAGTGATGAAGTGTTTCAGGTGAAAGATTTTTAAAAGACGATAATTAGTATGTGTAAATGTAAGCCGAATCAGGATCTGAGCTAGCAGGTGGAGCAGGGAACACGGTTTTTCACTGAGATGGATACCATCCCCTTCCAGCGACACAGGTTGCAGCCTGGGAGTCACCGCCTTCGCCAGGATCTGGGGTACAGAAAGCCACAGGTCCTGCTGGCTCTGGAGCCATTGACCCCTGCTGGAGCCACTCTGGAAGGACAGAAGCCTTCTGTGCCATCTCTACCCCAAACACAGTTCCTGATGCCCCTCTCTGATGGAGCCTCAAGTACCCCTGAGTACAGTTGCAAAGGGAACTCACAAACATTATTTTCTGCTTCCTCACCTGTGCAGTTCAGAAAGGCTGAATCAAAAGGGGATTTCTAACAATCACTGAAGAAGCTAGTCTGCTTTATCAGTTACATGTCCCATGCCCATTCTCACAGCTGCCCTTCCATGTGGTGAGTACTAGCTGATGCCAGTTCTGCAAATGCAAGTGTCACCTTCCCTTTGGTTCCCTGATTCCTCAGACTGAGTTTAATGTCCTGTCCCTTCCTTGTACTCCTCCACTACATTGCCTGCCACATTACATTATAATCATTAATCTTTGGCCCAGATCAAAGCCAAGCATTGATAGGGTGTATTTCTAGTGCTTAGTTCAGTGCCTGAAATAGAGTACTAGCTCACCATATGTTTGCTGATGAATTAATAGCAATATACCCTAAATGTTCAGGCTTCACCCATAGATGGGTGAACATTTAGATCCATAAACATTAGCCCTCATGAGTTGAGTATTCTTGGGTAAGTAATCCTCACTTGGACAAATCAGTATCATCATCCTAGTAGTTCTCTCCCTTTTCCCAGATACAAGAAGGGAAAAGGCAGAGACCCAGGAGTGGCTGCAGGAAGGGAGAGAGAAGATTCACAGCTGCTGTCTGCTGTTCTCACTGCACCCCCCAACTCTGTGCCTGTTGCTATTCTGCTCACAAACACCCACAGTCCACAACCCCCCCAAGCATCTGATGCCCCCTTTGCCTATCATCCAGCCACTACCCCTTACTCTGGACAAAAGCTTCTACTTCAGTCATAAACCACAAATTGTGGTAAAGCCGCTTTGTTCTGTGCAAGCCTTGGCTTCCTCTTCCGATAAGGAGGAGCATGATCAAATAAGCACTGATATATCCCTTTCATAGCTAACATCCTGTGACTCCATAAATGTTATACTCCCTTAATGTCACACCCAATGGGCTTGCACAGTCCAACCTTTTGGTCCACGCCTTTCTTCTTGTGGCATGTACTTCTCCACCTAAACCACCTGATCGAGGTCAGATCCTCCCTCAAGACCCCTTAGATGCAACAGCACACAGGTTCCTGTCTGAAGTTTACCCTCATTACCCCAGATCACTTCCTGCACTGTCTGCACCCATGATCTTTGCCCATTTCACTCAGTGTACAGAGTCCTTCTGATATCAGAGTTTGGATGAACATGTTGTGTAAACCCCAACAGGCTGTAAGCAACTCTGGGGCAGTTTACCATTTTTATTGGAGAAGCAGCATTGCTGAAAGGGAGAAGGAAGAGAGGATGCAGGAGCAGTGATCATCAGGCCAAGTCAGTGAAGTCCTGTGGCCAGTAATCAGGCTCTGGTCCTGTAGAAAGAACTCTCGGCCAACTCGGTCACAGCAACTTGAGAAAGATCACAAGTCACTTCTGGGGCGTTTACAGCATCTAGATATGGTCTGAGTCATCCTAATGGCTGACTGACCAGGGACTGCTGATGTGAGTGATTCTGGCCCAGGTGTCTGCAATGTATGGCTCATTCGCTGTCAAACGCTGTTTTCTTCCATATCCATGTGTGCACCGACACTGACCACCCTGTCATGCACAGGTACTGACCAAGGTGCTGAAGGGGCTTCTGGAACACTCACTCTCCAGTAAGACTTTTTTTTAAGCTTTATTTATTTGTGCATACAGAACTGGGGTACAGGCTAGAGGTGCAGGGGCAGTGAGAGGATTCACCAGAGACAGAGTGAGGAGAAGAACAGGCAGACTGAGAAGTACACTGCTGAGGGGAGCAGCGGGTGGATCAGGAGAGGTCTGCTGTGCTATGTGGGTCACCTCCGGGATGGGGATCGAACTCATGCTGAAGTGGCTTTAGCTTCTTAGCGCTGTGGTTTAACCCGCTGCACCACCAGGGAGGGCCTCCCTACTAAGATTTTAAAGAAAAAGTGCCACTCAACTCCTAGCTTCATTCCAGGCAAGCATATCTTGTTGAGTTCCTCTCCAAAAGTTGAGCTGATCTAGAGGACCAAGTATAAATTCAGTAAAAGAAATCAACTTTTTTCCTGATCATGATGAAACCTAGGGAGCAGAGAGAATACAGGGGTCTTTCTGAGTACAGGGGCTTCACAGATAACAGGGACACACTGAAGGACTTCCTGACAGAAGCTAGGGTCCTCACCAAAAGAAACACCTGGGGCCTCCCTGGTGGCGTGAGAGGTTAAGTCTCAGCACTATGGAGCTAGCCACAGCCACTGCAGCAAAGCACATAGCACAAAAAGCCCTCTCTGGTCTCACCCGTTCTTACCCTCAGCCGTGTATTTCAGTCACTCAGCTTGTTCAGCTCCCTACTCCACCTCCGGTGAATCCTCTCATCCCTAACCCCTGCTCTCCTGGCCTATATCCCAGCCCTTGTATGCATAAATAAACCTTTCAAAAAAAAAAAAAAGTAACACCTGAAGCTCAAGTTTGGCTTTGCACTCAAGCCTCAAAACACCTGCCTGCCACATCTGTATTTTCTCAGCAGTCATCCTCATGACTCTGAAGGGACTCTGATGGAGCAGGATTATTTTTCCAAATTCTCTAACAGCAAAATAGATTGATTTTTGCATAAAGTCAACTGTGGTCCTATTTCTAGAAAGCTAGAGTAGTCACTAAAGTGGCTAATGAGAAAAATAGCAGGTATGTCTGAAGATGCAAGGCTGGTATTTCAATCTCTTATTGATTGAGACCATAGTATGTGCCAGGTTAGGGAAACTCCCAAGAGCACAAAGATGAACAGGGTGTGAGGCATGACTTTGAGGGGTTTGTAGGATGGCCCAAGAAACAGAGAAGAAAATATTAAACAGAAAGTATTAACCATGGTGCCCAAGGTCATGTGAACAAAGTGCTGAAGAACCTCTGAGAAGGAAGTGCCTGAGCATTGCTGGGGAGCAGAAAAATCAGCATGGAGGAAGTGTCTTTTTTTTCTGCTGAGTCTGCCAGAATAGGACCTTTATTATTATTTTTTTTAACAGAATGAGTCTTTTAATTTACTTGCATTATTTCAATGAATAGGACCTTTATTTATTTATGCATACAGAACTGGGGAACAGGCCAGAGGTGCAGGGGTGGTGAGAGGACTCACCAGAGACAGTGGGGAGCAGAACAGGCAAATGGATGAAGTACATCTTTGTGGGTGAGACAGAAGAGGTTTACCACCCCATGTGGGTCACTCCCTGGCTGGGGATCAAGCTTGTGCTGCAGTGGCTGTGAATAGCTTCACAGTGCTGTGTTTAACGAGCTGCACCACCAGGGAGGGCTCCAGAATAGGATCTTTACTGCAGGGGGTTGAGATGGATGGGGGGAGGGACTTTGAGGGTAGAGACAACAGTGTGCAAGAGACTAGTTTCACAAAACTTAAACTTACCAGGTGTACAGCATTCAACACATACACAAGTAAGAGTAGCCTTCAGACTCCTTCAATCCTCTTCTCAGCTGACCAAGGTACCACATTGGGCGGACATCTCAATGGATAGTGCAGGACACCATCTGAGGCCTCATTCCCAAAGGCCTAATAGCTATTAAACTAAAGAAAGACAGTGGACCCACTCTATATACTAACCACACACACACCCCCCCCCCCAATATTTTGACCGTGGTCAACGCAGCCTCAGGTAATGAAACCTTTATGTAATCATATTAAACCAAACTCATATCCCGTATATCAGTATGAACTTTCAGAGTCATTCTCTCTATATGAAAGACAATGTGTGATCCATTGGCAGTGGACCCTGGAGGCAGATGAATTGGCACTGACCAGAGATGAGCTCCCTGCTAAAGTCAAGAGCCAGGCTTCCTACATGTGGGTCTCATTGGTCTCCAACTGGGCTGTATTTTGTGGGCTCTGTGCAGTGGGTTTGTTGCACTCTCTGACGTTTCAGTTATCCAGATCTGGGTCCCAAGGATTTCACTACTCAAACTTACATAAAACTGACTTGTGTGGCACAGGGCAGAGTATGCAATCTGAGAGAGCAGCTTTCTGAGAAATAAAAAAGCTGTTAACGCTAAAGAGAAGACTGTCTGGACAAGGGGTCCCTTCTTCCCCAGGCAATATTAGAAACGCAGCCCCTCAGCTTCTTAGCCAGCAGCAAGTTCTCCTCTGCCAGAAGGCAGCACAGGCAACAGAGGGTCTGGGCCACTTGGCTCACTTAAGCCTGTTCAAATCCTGGTACTGCCACTCCTGGCTCTGGGCCTTGAACGAGTCACTTCCTACGGCCAAACCTCCATGGCCTCATCTACAAAATAGACTGGCCGCTTGAGACTGTGAGAGAAATAAGTAAAATACTGTTGGGCCTCATGAGACTGTAAGAGAAATAAGTAAAATACGGCCGGAAGACGCCAGTAGTCTGCTTCACTATCAGGCACTTGCTAAAAGCCAGTGGTTAGTTTCTCTTTTGTTTATAGAAACAGTTGTGGTTCAGAAACACTGCACTCACCGCCAGAAGTGCTCAATCTAACTTCCAATTCTGCCTCTTAACATTCTTGGAAAACAAACCAAGCCGGTTTAGCACCTACTTTGTCTCAGGGACTCTGCTGGTTGTTTAGGTAACTCATTTTTCTTTCATCGGGGATTATACCCTCAAATAGTTACTAGTCCCCCCCTTGGGGGAAATTTTAAGTTCAGAGACATTATTTTCTGATTGCTTCTTTTTCTTTCTTTCCATTTCCTTTTCTAGAGTGGACTAACCAGTCAAATAGCTAGAAAACTTATTTGAGAGATGAGGAATGGGAAACTTTGAGGGTCTGCATTGATGTCTAGTTTGAGGCTCTACGTGCCCTTAAGGTTAGGAAGGACCAAGTCTTTTAATTTCACTTGGCAGCACCCATAATCTGTGTCCAGACAGTAAAGTTACTGAGAAATTGCTTCTTCCTGTCTGGTCTCTTCTCAAAAGTCAAAACATAGGAATGATTATTCCTAGGAAAGCAAGTATGACTATGAACCTTTTCATTCCTGTCCTAAGCCATCTAGAAATAACAGCAATCATATATCCAATGTTAAAGGAGACCAGGTAGGCAAATTAAAAAGGCATTACTTATTATTATTTAGTTTTGCTTGATGTTCTGTTTTTCCAAGATACCATCCATCCTGATTTTGAGCATAACAAGGCATTCATACACAGATTACTTCAAAAGCTTAAGACAGGAATTATGGAAATCTCAAGGTGTCCACCTAACCCATGAGAAGTGTTTTCTGGTGTAGCTGCCTAAATACACAAACACATACACACACTTCCAGAGAAGGAATAAGGAATACATGCTATAGTTAAAGTTGGGGGTGGGGGGGGAGTGGAGGGGGAGACTTGTATTCTTCCCCAGAATCAGGTTCCTGCCCTCAGAGTGAGTCAGTACTCCCATCCTTTACATGACCTCCCTGTGTGTGTCCAGGTACATTCACACCATTACAGCGGCAGACAGGTAAAGCTGTTCAAGTTTAATGATTCCATGGTTTATGTTGCTATCATTTGAACACTTCACTTTTGTTCCAGAAGTCTGCTCCCTGCTTTTAGATAGTCTAAGTCACCCAGTATCCCAATCAGAACATTTAATCAAAGTCATCTGCATCCCAAACCCTCACAAAACAGATCTCTCTGACAACATAACACAAAAGTACATGTTAGTCCAGTGAGTGGCAAAGCACTGATCTTTAGGTCCAAAGAGCTCTAAAACCAGGGAAATGAAAGAAGAGGGAAAATGATAGCTTCCACCTGCTTTTTCTGGCCCTTCCTTTCCAGACTTCCTGGATAAAACGCTTCCTAAGTTTCCTAAGTACAAGATGAATCCACTTCATAAGACCAAATACACAAAACTTCCAGGAAGGAGGAAAGAAGTGTCGGGGAGAACTGTGGCCTGAAACTCCCTAAGCCAATGACCCCCCCTCCAGGAACAGGCAAAATACCCCAGTGAAAGTAACAATGAGCACTTTGCTGCAGGGACAGGATATTGAGCCAAAATGCCTTGGGGCTGAAGGAGACCGGCCCAGGCTGGGCTGAACTTCCACCACTTTCCTGGGAGGTCATGACAATCTTCTGAAATCCTCTGCAGCAAAGCTCCCTCTTCTTCCTTGTGCATACTGAGGCAGAAACAAAAGGGGCAAATCTCTGCATCAATACCTCATCTCCTGCAGGATCAGAGCTTCCTGACTGGAACCCTTCTCGGAGAGGAGCTAGCGTTCTCTTAATGGAAGTTCAACACTGGGAGAGAACAAAACATTATTTACTCACACTCTCAGGCCAACTTTAGGTGGGCAGTTTAAGGCAGGGTTAAGTCCAAGGGATCTACTATAACCCAGGCCCAAAGCAGGTCACTCAGGTAACCCCAAAGATCAAGTTGGCACATGGGGCCCTTGGCTGGTCACAAGTGGTGTGCTTTGGTGACTGATAGAAGTCACCCTCAAACGTTTCCTCACTAGACAAGGAACAACTCACTGTTCTTTGGTCCTTCTGACTAACAGTCTTGTCACTATTTGAAACTTCTTGGTTCCCCCAGAGAATTGGGACAGCAGGGGATCAGACACGGACTGTGATGCGATGGAGTGGAAAGCCACTCCATGCACGTGTGGACAAAGTAACTGAAACTCCCCTGGGAGTCACATTTACTCCTAGCTTTGCACCAGGAGCATAGCAGTAAAACAAAAACCTGCATTTTAAAAGATTCTCACATCCTCCCAATAACCTTTCATAATCTTTCTCCTGAGAGCCCTCACAAACACCAGAAGATGCAGCCCTGGCAGTTCAAGTTATCTGTAGGGCCCAAGGATACAGTGGCATTAATGGCATTTGGCAGAAAAATCCCATCCCACACTGAAGATTCCTCCCAGTTGAACACAGTGAAGAAATAAACGATAAAGTGAGAGAAGAGGCGGCAGAAACCAGAGCCTGTCCCTTCCCACTTAAGAGGCACAGAAATTTCAGGAGTCAGTGACAATGGCATCATCTCTTGCCGGAAGGCCACCAGCCACCACCGGTTGGGAGCCGCATTATCACTTGTTTCTCCTCTGGACTGAAGTGTAGGATAGTCAGGATGGCGGTGAGCGTCTGCTGGCGGCCCAGCGTGTCAGGCAAGGTCAGGAAGCGGTAGATGATGTTTTTGAGGTACTCCAGGTTGGCTCCCTCCCTGCTCTGGTCCCTGATGTTCTTCTCAATGTGGCTCTGCAGGGCTCCAACCTCTTCTCGATGCCGCTCCCCCTGCTCCAGCAGCCGATCCTGCAACTGATGCACATCGACCTCCAGCCTGTGTTTCTGCTTCCTCAGCGAGGTGATCTCCACCTCCTTGCGGGCCAGCTGCTCTGCGTACAGGAAGAAAGTGGGCTCATTGGCCGCAGCAAGCTGTAGTGCGTGGGTCAGGCTGTCTGGGGAAGATGGGTCAGCCGTGTCCCCAGGACTGCTGCCACCCACAGGGCTCCTGCGGCCTGGCAACACAGATGCCAAGGCCACAGAACGAAGCTGCTCCAGCTCCAAGTCCTTCTCAGCCAGCACGGCCAGAGCGCGGTCCCTCTGCTTGTGCAGCTCCTCCTCCAGTTTCAGAGTGCGGTCCCTGAAGTCCAGCTGGCTCCTCTCCAGCTCCTGCCGGTGGAGCTGCTGCAGTCTGGCCAGCTCCTGCTTCCAGTCCTCGGCCTCCTGCTGGTGCTGCCGCTCGAGCTCCTCGCACGACAGCCGCAGAGAGATGTACTTCTCCTTCAGCTCGGCGAGCTGCTCCTGAGCTTCCTCCAGCTCCTTGGCTAGAGTGCCGTCTTTGGTGTTCTTGTTCTTAAGGACGACCTGGGCCCTTGTCTTGTACCTCTCAAACTCCTCCTTCAGCTGTTTCAGCTCCTGTTGGTAGTAGAGTGCAGTGGCCTTCTCGCCATCAGCAGCCTCTGAGCTGGGCATGATCTCTAAGTCACAGAGCTTCTCCACATCCAGGGTCACCTGGCTTTTCCTGGCAGCGACCTGCAATAGCTTCTTCAGCTTCTCCATCTTATCCCTCAGAACGTTGACGTCTAGCGTGGACTCCTCTCCATGGCTGTCTAGAGGGGACCGGCTAGAGGCTGCGAGGGCCAGCGTCTTGTTCTCCAGGTCCAGCTGCAGAATGCGCTCCTTCAGCTTCTGGATGGTCAGCTGGTCTTTCTGCTTGGCTTTCTCATAAGTGCCCAGCAGTTCTGACACTTCAGATATTTGATTCTCCAGGGCTGCCACCCTCTGCTCTTCCACCTGAGATTGCTGGCGCAGCTGGTCCTCGGCAAGAGCAGTCTGTAAAATAAGGGGACAGATAGAAATGCATCCAGAAAAGTCACACAGCCCTAGAGCAAACTTTGAGAAAGTAAAGAGAGTGAGATGATTATAAGTGTGGGTTAGCCTAACACGAATGGACACTGGGGGTTTTTCTGTTGATTCAGAAGCAAACTAAAAGTTCCTGTAACCTGCTCAGGTTCTGCTCCCAGACACACGTTATTCCAAGTAATATTAAGCAACTTTGTGGGGCTGGTGTTGTGCCTTAATGCCCCTACTTTATCCTACAATACACTGAGCTCACATATCAAGAGTGTCACTCTTGTTTGCTTCCCCAAAGCCTATTAAGAAATTGTATTATATTCTTTTCCTCTTCTGATATTCCTGGAAGTTCAAAAGTGCCTTGGGCCTCTTGTCACACTCAAACAGCATATCTTTGACTGAAAGTAATTATAAGAGGCATTTCTTCTAAGAAAATTACCCTTGCCCCCTTCAGCCACATTACCTATAGACATACATGTATAGGCATTTGCCTATAAAAATATATACCACCTGGAAAAAAGAAACACACACACACACACACTGCACAGCTGCCACTATACTGCTTCCAAAAGCACAAGTGGTCAGATGCTGATGCCCAGAAGCCAGAGCTGCCTGGCAGCCGCCCAGCCTACACCCTGAAACTCCATATCCTGTTGGAAGCACACTCTGGATACTGTCAACAATGCACAAAACAGGATTTCCCAGGAAACACATGTGGAACTTTTTGAACTGTATCAAAATTGTCAGTGCAGTCACTTAGTTGTAACTACCAAAGGAGAAAACACCCTAATTTATTTCCCACTTAAGGCTAAATGACTAATGTCTGAAGGAGATGATTACCTTCCTCATTTCCTGCTGCAACTGAGCCTGGAAATGGCTCTTGAGGCAAGCGGCCTCTTCTTGAAGCTCCTGCAGCAGGGGATCTGGCCGACTCTTCTCATCTCGAAGAGCCTGCAGCTCACCTTTCAGCTCCACCACCTCACGAGTCAGCTGTTTGGTCTGCAGCTCAAACCCTTCCATCTGATCAGCTGCAAATGTTCGCCCGGCCAGGGCTTCCCGGGTCTCCTCTAACCGAAGCTCCAAGTCCTGGCGCTGGGATCTTTCCTCCTGCAGCAGCTTCTGGAGTTCTCGCAGCATCACGGCATGGTCACTCTGCTCTTGGGCCCGATCATGCTGTTGTGTGATAAGACGCGCTTTGGTTTCTGCAATCTGCTCCTGCAGCCCCTTCAATTCTCCCTCCAGGCGGCTTCTCTCCTCCTCTGCCTTTTTACTAGCATCCTCTAAGTCCTGTTTCATCTTCTTCTTGTCAGCCAGGTAAGAAGCCTCCATGCGAGACTTCTCCTGGGTGACTGTAGCCAGTGAACTGGTCAAAGTAGCCAACTGAGTCTTCAGCTGGTGAAGCCGTTTATCTACCTCTCCACCCCCAGGTAGCCCATCCCCACTGCTACTGCTAACACCACTCTCTGACCCGCTGGCCTCTTCAGACTTTGGAGGTGGTGGTCCACGGGCCAGTCTGTCATCTTCTAACCCAAACTCACCCTTGGTGCTGGTGAGACTGGCTGCAGTATCCAAGCTGGTGGCGGTCCCAGTACTATCCTCGCTGTGAGTGGAGCACCGATCGTCCACGGAGTCAGGAAAGGAGAGGCCAGGAGGCTGGACACCTGCAAGGCCCAAATCCGCCTCGTGGGATACTGACAGCACCTTGATGCTGGCTTCGAGAGCCTCCTTCTCTTTCAACAGGCTTTTATAGGCACGGACCACATCCTTGAGACGTGCCTGGTACTGGAGGAGCTGTTTCTTCTGAGTCTCTATGGTCTCCAGCAGGTCTTTCTTGCTCGGGCCGCCCCCGAAACTCATCCCAAACTTCTCCATAGGGATTCAGAGCCGGGTGCTCCACGTCAGCGTTCGGGAAGCCCTGAGGAGGGTGGAAAGGACGCTGGTCGGGTATGTAAACCACCGACAGAGAGCTGGCTGGCTGCTCGCCAGCTCTCCCCAGCTGTCGGAGGCCGGATACGCGCCGGATACGCTGAGGCTGGGCAGCCTGGCCCGGACGGGAGGAGGCGGGTCCCCAACTGAAGGCGGGACTACGCCGGCACCGGAGGAACGCACCGCCGGGGCACGCCGGCACCAGCCCAGCAGACGCTCTGCTGTCCACGCTCCTCAGGCCACAGCAGGCCCCGCCCGGCTCCTGGGCCCACGGTCCGCCAAGGGTTTAAGGTAAACTCAAGCCCATCACGACTTCCTAATTACAGCAGCCAATGAGCAACGACGCTTCCGGGTCCGCTGGAAGTGACGACAGCTCCGCGCCGAGGGTCCGCCCCCCGTGGGCGGGGTGGGCGAGGTGGGCGGAGCCCTTCAGCCCCTACAGCCCCTGGCTGTCACGGCGTGGCTATCAGCGCCTGGCATGGCTTCCCGCTGACCGCTCTTTGGAAGAGTCGGGCAAGCAAAGTCAAGGATATGGGGTTAGTTTGGTGAGGGCGCCTGAGCTTGCTTTCGGGCCACGGTTAGCGAGCGATGACGTGTACTGGGTCCTTACGAAACGCTCGGTGAGCGACGCGTTTGACTCCTCAGTCCTTTTGTCCCTATGCACAATTAAGACCCCCGTTTAGACCACGAAAACTGCAACACTTTCTAGGACAGTGTTTAGAACCTAGTAGACATATAGTAAAATAATTAGTAGCATTCTTTTCTGAGTTCTGCTGAATTGATTAAACAGATACACAAGAGAGGGCATAAGAGGGCGCCCATTATTCAAGCCATTTATTCTCAGTGTCATCTGTATTCCAGGAGCTTCTCAGGCATTGTGCTAGTTAGACTTGACAGTAATTATGATTAGTGGGTAGTGTTAGCACAATTTTTTGCAGGTATGGAACAGGAGGCCTGGAGAGATTAATTAGGAATCCTGTCCAGGCCATTCCAACTTTGAACACACCAAGTATTGTTGCAGGCATCACCATAACGAGACAAGGTCCTGCCCTCAAGGAGCTCACAGCTAGTGAGGAACCAGACATGCAAACGCAAGTCCTGCTTTCATGCCGGCATCTCTGAATTTGCCTAAAGTGGTGGGGAACTTAAGGAGGTGTGTTTAGTGGAGGCAGAAAAGACTCTCAGGGAAAACTACATTGGAATCTGCAAGATTGAGTAGTGGCTGCCTATCTAACTAGAAATAAAGGAGAGCCTGATTAACCCAGAAAACATTAAGAATCTTCTCAAGGAGGTAGCTTTATCTACGTGAAAGAGTTGGTAACAGATGAGAGTGGCACAATAGGTAAAGACCTAAATCAGGACATTTAGATTTTATCTGCTATGATAATAAAGAATTTTAATCTCAAAAGTGCCACCATTAACACTTCCATGAAAGAGTCAGAAGACCAGGAGGTTGACAGTCATGGGAAGAAATGGTAGTGAACTAGGACTGTGGCAATGGGGCTGGACAGAATTTAAGAACTGACTTGGTGGCCAAGATAGTTATATGATTTTAAATACTCTCCAGCCTTCTACTAGAATTTGTAAGAATGTGAGTCTATGACTGGAGAGTAAAGGAATGCCATGCACTCAGTCATGCCTGGTGCACCAAGTGTTTATAGAATTTGCAGGTCAGACACATTATCTTCTCAATCTTCGCTATAATTTCAAGTGATAGGGCAGATATTAATCATCTTTTACAGATGACAAAATAACAGGATTGTTGAATACAAATCTTCAAAAAAGATAAAAGACAGAACTGACACTCAGAACAAAGGCACATAGTGAGTACTCAGTAAATACCTGTTGAATGAAACAATGAATGGATGACTCCTGGCTAACCTCACCATGTCCAATCCAAAAGCAACTGGAATCCCATTAAGAATCCAGAATAGGCAGAACACCAGCCCCCACTTTAACCCAGCAAGCATTTGTTACACATAATTCCTTTGGTAAGCATAATTGATCCTATCTCTACCACAAAAGAAATTTTCATTCCTATTTTACTGTCATTCCTCAGATTACTTGGATCTGGGGCAGCAAACGTCTTACAAAATCCTCAGTGGCGCTGTATTAATAATCCCAGTTCCCAGGTCTGTGGCAAAATAAAAAAGGGGCTTCGAAAGGCTGCTTGGGTCAACTGAAAAGCATTGTTCCACTGAAGTGAAGTTGGAGTTCTCCAGTCTGCAGATTGCGGTCAGTGGCATGTCTGACCGCAATCGCCAGTGCTGGTAATCTTTTGATGGGGGTGGAGTGGAGGGTAGGAAGCCGCCTTTTAAAAAAATATTTTTTAAAAGATTTATTTATTCATACAGAACTGGGGTACAGGCCAGAGATGAAGAGGGTGAGATGATTCACCAGAGACAGAGTGGGGAGCAGAGTAGGCAGATCGACGAATTACACTGCTGAGGAGAGCAGCGGGCGGGTCAGGAGAGGTCTGCCGAGCCATGTCTCCTCGGGGCAGGCAGGGATGGAACTCGTGCGGAAGTGGCATAAGCTTCTCAGTGCTGTGCTTTAACCCTCTGAGTCACCGGGGAGGGCCCTGAAGCAGCTTTTTAAGAAACCTCGAAGGCCAGCTAGCACCTGGGCATCATCTCCCACCTCTTGCATACTCCTCTTGAGATTCTAAGGCCACTGAAACACCTAATAGGTTCAAAGTCTCTTGCTGAGAGTTGAGAGGGCAAAAGGAAGGGTGAAGACACTTGCACAGAGCATCCCCTCCTCCAAAAGCGTCATCCTCCAGAAGGGTCCTCCAGAAGGGGCACCGCTAAGTCACGAAACATTAAACAGGAGCCCAGAGTGAGCAGGACGCAACACACCAAAGAACCACTGAAGAAGAGGGTGTAGGAGGCCACTGTGGAGCGCTGAAGGCTTTCCTCAATCCCGCTCCGGGCTGCGGGCTCAACAGCCAAAGATCGGGCCATACGCTAGAGACC
>NW_004567106.1:58270164-58299211 GCF_000260355.1 Condylura cristata
TCCTGCCCGCACCCTGCGTCCGTGCCCGCGCCCCCTCCCCCGGGCCCCGCCATGGGCCTCACCGTGTCCGCGCTCTTTTCGCGGATCTTCGGGAAGAAGCAGATGCGGATCCTCATGGGTGAGGCAGATCGAGCGCGCGGCCGGGACGGAGCGCCGGCCCCACGCAGCCCTCCCGCCCCCGCGTCTCCCCAGCCCAGATCACCCGGGTCTCTGATTCCCCCCAATCACCCACCTTCAAACCCCGCGGCCGCTGCCCTGGGGCGGGTCGCGGTCTGCGGAGCCGCCTCCGGGGCCTGAGACTAGGGGCTGCGGGCCTGGGTGGGGTGAAGCTTCCTCCGCCCCAGCCCGGTTGGTAAGAAGGGAGGATTCCGCCCTTGGAGACGACTTTTTAAAGGAGCGCTGCCCTCCTGCCCCTCACCCCCAGCCCTCTGCGGCCGCTTGCCCGCGGGGCGATAGGAGCTGGCTCTCGCCACCCTGGTAGCCCTCAAGGCCCGGAAGGTAGCTAACAGCGCGCACCTGGAGGCGCTCGGGCTCTCCGCCCGCATCCCCGTCAGCTGTTCTGGCCTCTCCCCTTCCCTGGTCTCTAGGGGGCTCCCTCGCTCCCATCTGCATCCCTGTGCCCCTCTCCGTTGCAGTTGGCTTGGATGCAGCCGGCAAGACCACAATCCTGTACAAACTGAAGTTAGGGGAGATTGTCACCACCATCCCCACCATTGGTGAGTCCGGGGACAAGGCCGGGAGGAGCGGGATCGCGGCCGCGGGCCTCTCAAGAGTCTGCACCCCATTCTGCCGGGCTGGGGGCGCTGACCCTGACATCAGATACCGGCACTTGAGAAGTGGGTCACAGTATCTTCCTGCAGTCGGCCAGCCCCAAGCTGGTGGACGTGACTGGCCCCGCCCCATCTGTGATCTGTCTTCTCGGCTACTTTCCTATGGGCCTTGATCATTTGTCTTCCGGGTTTGTGTCCCTAAGGAATCCCAGTAGTTTCAGTGACTTCCTTCCGCTCAGGACTTTTTCCTCATTTCCCAACCCTCTTCTCCTCGCCCCCCCCCCCCCAATTATTTACAGGCTTCAACGTGGAAACAGTGGAATACAAGAACATCTGTTTCACCGTCTGGGACGTGGGAGGCCAGGACAAGATTCGTCCTCTGTGGCGGCACTACTTCCAGAACACTCAGGTATAGGAGATAGTGGGGTCTCCCCTTCAAGAGCACTCAGGTATAGGAAGAAGTGGGGTCTCCCCGTTAGGAAGGTTAGGTGTTGGCCTTGGTTGGGTTCCAAGACCAGGAAAAAAATCCTTACACCATCTACTCCCTGCCCTTTTATAGGCTAGCTTTGCAGTTCAGAATTGAGCTGGGTCTTCTGAGGCTTAGCCGCCTTAGACTTAAAAGCAAAGCTCTGGGTCCACACTACCTGATAAGCTCCCCTCACTTGTCTTTCCTGTTTTGTTCTGTGTCTTTTAAGGAGTCTGCTTGCCTGAGGGCTGAGGCTGTCCTTTGCAGTGTCTATAGGTTGTGCCCAGGTCACCTGCAGAGCCTTAGTGACAGTTTGCTAGAGGAAAAGGGTTTAGACACAATCAGAGGGGGAGAAAAAAGGCAGACAGGGTATTCCCAAGTGGAAGCGATTGTTCTCCCTCCCTCCCTCCCCTCCTCTTTCCAGGGCCTCATCTTTGTGGTGGACAGTAATGATCGCGAGCGGGTCCAGGAATCTGCTGATGAACTCCAGAAGATGGTGAGCACCCAGAGCCCTGGGACCTGAGCCCTTGGTTTGGGAGAGATTTCTGTGCTGGTGGGGAATGTTCCACAGATTTTGAAGGCAGAGAAATGTATTTCTTTTTGTGGACACGGATGTGGTTGTAGCTCATCCAGTTTTGAGTGTGGGTGATGTTAAATAGTATAAGTTGGCTTTTTCCTTGAGTTATTTTACTTTTCCATCTGAATCAGAGAAATGATATGTGGTGGAGATATCATCTTACAGTCTTGGATTTTATTTAGTTATTTTTGTCATTTGACTTCATACTCAAATTTGAAACACCCCCTTTCCGGATAGAGGCCTGAATGTCTCAAGCTTATTTATGGCTGGGCGTCTTGTGTTTAGCACTACTCTCCACACCAATATGTCTTTCCCACAAATAAACTAGAATATAGGAGAGGAGACTCCCATACCCAGCAAAGAAGAGGAGGAAGCCTAGGGAACCCCCAGGGCCACAGATTCACCCCCTTTGCCTCTTTCAGCTACAGGAGGATGAGCTGCGGGATGCGGTGCTGCTGGTGTTTGCCAACAAGCAGGACATGCCCAACGCCATGCCCGTGAGCGAGCTGACGGACAAGCTGGGGCTGCAGCACTTACGTAGCCGCACGGTGCGAGTCCTACCTCTCCCCAAAAACCAGAGGCTGGGGCAGGAAAGTAAGAGCCCCCACTTTCTTTCCTGCTGCTGACCTCTTTCCTTCTCCCCACAGTGGTATGTCCAGGCCACCTGTGCTACCCAAGGCACAGGCCTGTACGATGGACTGGACTGGCTGTCCCACGAGCTGTCGAAGCGCTAACCAGCCAGGGGCCCGCCCCTGCTGCCCGGAAGCTCCCGCGTGCATCCCAGGGAGGACCAGACTCCCGGACTCCTCAGGCAGTGCCCTCCCTCGTACACCTCCCCACACGGGCCTGCTCCTGCTCCTCCCTGCATGTTCTGTTGTTGGAGCCTCAAGCCTCGCTCTCTGGGCATGGAGGGGCTGCTCTCCTGCCTTCCGGGACGTGTGGAAGCGGCTCCAGGGCCAAGGCCCCTTCTTCCAGAGAAGGAGCAGGGATCTGGGTTTTCTTTTTGTTTTTTCCATTTCACGTGTACCCTTGGGGCCAGGTGGGGAGGGAAGTGGGGGCTCCGGGTGGTGCTATGATGTGGCACTGGATCTTCAGTAATAAATTTGCTGTGGTTTGTACACGGTGTTGTCTGTAGCTAGAAGTGGGAGGGTGGTGTTGCCGGGTGTTTGGGTGCAACGAGACAGTACGAAGGTGCTCAAAGCAGCTAAAGCTGCAACACAATCCCCTTCTTCCACCACCCCCATTTCACCCCACTACACATTGATGCCTTCAGCTAGCTCAGCTTTTCTCCTTATTCTTAATGCTTGAAGTACCGGCATCAAGTTCCAGTGGAGGAAATCCCATTCCTTCTCCAATTCCAAGGGAACATTCCTGAATGTCACAGGATCTATCTCCATGGTTCTGTAAACCGCATGACTCCCACTTCCTGTCCATCTCCTAGCTTTTTAGAGCAGTGGTTCTTAGCAGTTCTTCGATTACTCCATTTGGCTCATATTGTAAACCACTGGTACAACTTGTTCTTCGATTACTCCATTTGGCTCATATTGTAAACCACTGGTACAACTTGGGGATTGTAGTTCCTCACTATGGACCACTCTACCTAAGAAGACACCCCCCCACCCCCCTGTGGGGAATAAGAAAGCATGCAGGGGGCCAGGAGTGTGGGTGTGTTCTCCAAGTGGGCTTCCCTGCCTGCTTCCCTGTTACCACCATGCCTTTTGTCTTTTTCCCTTTTCCTTTCAGCTTGTCAGTTTCTCCAGGTTTTGGACTGGTTTTCTCAATCAACTTTGTAGGATGTGAGTCCCAGAAGCTAGTAGCCACAGAGCCCTGGAGTGGGTGGGGGACATCTGGACCCTTAGACACAGCGCTGGCTGCTGCCCAGCAGCTGAGCCACTGGGGTCTAGGAGCTGGGACCTGTATCTTCCCCACTAGGCTGTGCTCCTTTCTGATTAAGTGAGTAATGGAGCCTTGCCTGTTACTGTCCAGGTCTTCCTCATTCTCCCTGAAAAGTATCTTCTTGACTCACTGTTCTCATCCCACCAAGGGCTATAAGAATTAACATGTTTTTCCTGACTATCTTGAATTCCAGTAACGCTTGAGCTCCAAGGTTGCCAGGCCTAACCCACTTCCTAGAGAGAAAAGAGGTTGGTTTCTATCTTGTTACTAAAATGAGAAACAGGAGAAGAGGAGGGGCTTGCCTGAATCCCAGGAAGTCTCTGGCATCAGCTGAAGTTCTGGTTCCCAGCCTTAGCTCAGGCTTCCTTAATGCCTAGAGGCATGGGGCAGCCAATGCCAGAGGCCCTGGACCCATTTGCTCTGGACATGGATTAATGATGCTGGGCCAGTGCCCTTACCCTGCTGGTGGGATAAGCTGAGGCCTGACAGTCACAATGCCCCCGGGTCACAGAGGCACTGGGCCTAGGCCAGTCTGCCTGGAAAGTTCCCTCTGGGAACGTCTTCCAGTGGGCACGTTGGGCCTTTATTCAGGCCCTATGGCCTGTGGGACCTCACCACTGGGGGGAAGGCTGGGCCGGAGGGAGTCATCACTTGTGGTGCCGGTCCCATGGATGAGGTGGAGTGGACGCAAAGACAACCCAAGGCTGAGGACCTAAGGGTTGGACTCATTAGCTGGGCAGGAAATTACCTAACTTTTGAGACATACAAGGGTACAGTCACTGCTACTGCAAAGGGTTTGGGCCGGAGACAGGTAAGCTGACCTATACTGGACCCAGTTTCCCAGTGGTGAGCTCTGTGCCCACAATTGTGTGTGTGTGTGTGTGTGTGTGTGTTGGGATGGGCCTGGGGGAGTCACACAAATGTTCATTCCCAGACTAGTGGTTTTTCTCCCCTCATCATCGCCAGACCAAAACTCTTGTACTCCAAATATTTGTGCACAGGTTTCCAGAGCTCAATCTCCCCATCTCTCCACCTGTTCCATGAGGTAACACCTCAGCCCTGATCTTGCTGCCTTGCCTTTCACTGGCTGCTCCATACCCCACATCCCAGCGCCCAGTGGTTGTGTCATTCACAAAGTGAACAGTGCAGAGTCCAGAGTGCAAGGCAGAATTGTGGGCATTTGGGATGAAGACACCGTGGTGTTGCTGCAAGGCCTGCACCTCTGTTCTGGTTGTAATTTGAGAATGGTGTACTCAGGAAGCCCTAGGAGAGTTGATTGCATTTTAGAGAGGGGTGTAGCTCCCTCTGGAATGGTGCTACAGAGGGTGGCAGAAGTAGGGCCTCTTACTTGTAACTGCTAACCAGAAGATAGCATCTGGGCTTTCTGGGCTCCCACCCTCACCGCTGGAGCCAAGGTCTGCCTTGTTGGCATGGTGGCTTTGGGGATGGCCATGTTGAGTGAGTGTGCTGTCCAAGAGCAATAGTGAGGAGAAAAGTAACCTCATGTCTTGTACCAAATCATGTCTTCGAAACTAGGTGTTGAAGGAAGGGGTCAAGGAAGAGAGGTTTGCCTTCTGTTAGCTGGAGGAAGTGGGCATCTAGAGCTTCTCTTAGCAACTTGAGAAACCTATAGTTCCAGTGGCAAAGGAACCCAAAAATCCTTACTGTTGGATGGGAGCATGGGAGAGCTGAAACAAGGAGGCCATTGTGGAGAGAAAGGTGGTTGTTCTCCAAAAGGGGCTGGGTGAGCTGGGCAGGGCTCCTCAGTCTCAAACTTGGCAGGACTGATGTCCCATTCTCCTCCCACGCCTCTAGACTTGGGAGGTCCTGGTGAGCAGTGAGCACGAGACCCAGGCTATAGTACGACTCAGGAGCTTTCAGGGTCTCTACCTTCTGTGCGAGGCAAATGGCTGTCTCTGCTACGGCCGGCCAAAGACCAGCCACCATGGCTGCTTCCTGCTCCGTTTCCACCGCAATGGTAAATGGACCCTTCAGTGCATCATCAGTGGCCGTTATCTGGAGTCTGATGGCGAGGACGTGTTCTGCACCTCTCGTGTCCTGTCAGCTTACCACATGTGGACGCCCCGACCGGCCCTGCATGTCCACGTGATCCTCTACAGCCCCCTCACCCGCTGCTATGTGCGGGCTGACCCCACTGTAGGCCGCGTCTGGGTGGACGCGCCAGTCCCCTGCCTGGAGGAATGTGGCTTCCTGTTGCATTTCCAAGATGGATGCTACCACCTGGAGACCTCAACACACTGCTTTGTGTCTCACATAGACCGGCTGGTCTCCCAGCCCTCATCACAGACAGCTTTTCACATGCAAGTACGGCCTGGAGGGCTCGTGGCGCTGAGTGATGGAGAAGGAGGCATGCTGTACCCCCAGGGGGCTCGTCTGCTCCTAGGCCTGGGCTCCAATCCCCGAAGGGGTGAGGAGTGGTTCATCCTCAGACATTGTCCTACCTGGGTCAGCCTCAAGTCAAAGACTCGCAAGTTCCTCTCTGTTGTTTACGGCAAGTAAACATGGTGTCAACATGGCAGGGAGGGAGGGAGCCCTGATGGCTCATAGTGTTTGGGATCAGTGAGGGGCTTTGATCCTGCTGACAGGGAAATCCTGGAGTCTCAAGAGGATCTCCTGTGCCGTGGAGAAGGGTAGAAAGCAAGGACATGGGCTTTGGAGGAAAATGACTGGGTGTTCTCCTAGTCCAGTAGAAGTGGATGAAGGCTGAGGGGGGAAAGCCAAGGGAATCCCAGCCAGAAAGTGGGGAGGAGGGACTCAGCCTTCTTCTGACATATTCTTCCTCTGCAGATGTTGAGGTATATGCTGCCTCTGAGCACTTAACCCCGATGTCCATGTTCCAGTTTGAATGTGACAGTGAGACCCCCACCTTGCAGCTTCGTTCAACAAATGGCTGCTACCTAGCCCAGGTGAGACCTTCTGAGCTAAACCCAGAACTGATACCTTGAGACACTGTCGTCCATCCTTCAAAGCAGATGACCAGATGGTGAAGCCAGCTGTGGAGGCCTTTGTCAGTCAAGTTTCATTTGCAGCAAGTGGGCCCATTTTCATCCAATAGGCCTCTCTATTTTCAAATCAACTGTATTGATTTGAAAATAAATATAGTATATATGCAATAAAATATGTCCATATTTTATGGTGATGGCACATGGGTAATTTGGTGATGGGAAGCCCACGGGGATTGCAATTGAGGTGGAAAAATGCACAAAATGATGTAAAAACAAACTATTATTTTTTAAAAATGCATCCATATTAAGTGTATAATGTATTAAAATGTATGTAACCATGCCACAATTGTGTCACAAGTCTGAGATTTCCATCCCCACAAAACTTCCATCTTGCCCCTTGCAGTCAGTTCCCTTCCACACCCCCACACACTACCACTAATCTGTATTATGTCACTATAGATTAATCTGCCTACTCTAGAATTTCATGTAGATGGACTCATAATATGTGAGATATTTATACTTCTTTCACTTAGCATAACATTTTTGAAATGTATTCATGATATTGCAGGTATTATCATGCCTTTATGTAGCTGAGTAATGTTCCATAATACTCATATTATGTACGTGTACAACTCTTTCTATGGTCCTATGTTTTCATTTGGGTAAATACCTAGAAGTGGAATTACTGGATCATATGATCAATGTGTTTCACTTCATCAGAAAATGTCAAACATTTTCTAAACATTTCTAAAGTGACAGTCCCATTTTAGCCTGGTAAATTATAATTATTTAGAGCTACTCTCACATATTATGTATGAGAGTAATATTATCAGTGTTATAATTATTCCACATCCTTATCAACACTTGGTGTTTTTTTTTTTTCCACTTTAGTTACTTTCATCAGTGTGTAGTGGTAACTTATTGTAGCTTTAATTTGTATTTCCCCTATAATTAATAATGTCAAACATCTTTGCATGTCTTTATTGATGTTTTATATTTTCTCTTCAAGTATGTGTTTTAATCTTTTGACAATATGATTGGATTATAAAGAGCTCTTCATATGTCCTAAAGTTGTGCCAAATTTATGTATTGTATTCATAACATATTTTCTCCCAACCAGTGGTTTGTCTTTTCATTGGGTAAGTAGCATCTTTGAGTAGCAAGTTTTAAATTTTGATGAGTCCATTTGTCCACTTAGAAATGATTAATGTGTTTAGATCCCAAGAAGTCACTGTCTACCCCAAAGTTGCAATAAATTTCTCCTATATTTTCTTCTAAGTGCTTTATAGCTTTGCTTTCACTTTTATGTTTGTGATCCATTTTTTAAAATGATTTGGGAGTCAGGGCCAAGAGTCATTTCTCTATATATGGATACCAGGTCCCTTTTTTTTTAACTGGGGTACAGACCAGAGGCTCTGGGGCGGTGAGAAGCCTCACCAGAGACAGAGTGGGGAGAGAACAGGCAGATGGATGAAGTACACTGCTGAGGGGAGCAGCGGGCGGGTCAGGAGAGGTCTGCCACATCATGTGGTCACCTCCGGGGCAGGCGGGGATCGAACTCATACAGAAGTGGCTTTAGCTTCTTAGTGCTGTGCTTTAACCCGCTGCGCCACCAGGGAGGGCCCCAGGTCCCTTTTTAACCCTGGACTTGAAGGGGTGGGGAGTCAGGGGAGCAGCATGGACTAGGGCAGCAGCAGAGGCCAAATCTTCCCCAGAAAGGATCCATAAAGCATACTTGGAGGAATAAAAGAAAATGCTGGTGGGTGGGAAGTGGGAAAAGTCCAGGAATCAAAATGATGGGAAGATGTCTGAGATTATTGCTCCTGTCCCTGTCACAATATTCTCTGCAGAGGCACCATAGGACTGTGATGGCAGATGGTCACCCACTGGAGTCTGACACCTTCTTCCGTGTGCACTGGAATTGTGGCAAGCTCATCCTGCAGTCCCCCAATGGCCGGTTCCTGGGGATCACAGCTGGGGGTCTGCTGATGGCCAACGCCAGCATTCCAGGTGAGCAGAGCAGCCCCTTTGACAGGCTATTCCAAGTCAGGGACCCTTTCAGAGGGAGCTGGGCTATGACAGCAAGAGCACTGAAGCTGAGGGCCGTGTGCTTGCCAAGCCACTGGGTTTTTGTCATCACTCAGGCAAGCTCCCGCTTCAAGTCCCAGTTTTAAGATATGTAAAACTGAAGGGGCTACCCAACCAGCTTGATTCACAGTGTTATCACGAGGACTACAGAGTTTATGCATATCAAAGAAAGGAAGAATATGAAGACTACTTGGACCTACCCTGAACCAGGAGCTTTGTACAAATGTGACCAGCACCTCCCATGAAATTGGTGTAGATGTTCTTCAGCTGTTACCAGATCAACAACACCCTCTGCCATTACTGTCCCCCCTTCTGCTCCCATCTGGAAAAGTAGCTGATCTAGATAAGTCCTTCCTATTTCTTCCAGGCCCCACTGAAGAATTTGGGGTTCGGTTCACCAACCGCCCTTTCATTGCCTTGCGTGGTCGGTATGGATATGTGGGCACCTCGTCGGAGCATGACCTCCTGCAGTGTAACATGGACCACCCCGACTGCATCCACCTGCTGCCCTGCCGCCAGGGCATCTACCACTTCCAGGGTGGGTAGCTCCTCTTCACTCCAGGTTCCTACTCTAGCCTCCACTTTGGCCCTATCCCAGATGTTAGAGTCTGACCCTCATGGCCCGCTGAGCATAACAGGCAAAATGGGGTTCTGCTTGTTCTCACACTTCAGAATGAGATGGCAGTGGAAATCTGTAGAGTATGCACTGGTCCTCCTGCATTTCCATGGAGGTGGAGAAGGGCCATCATGGAGCAGAGTGTGCCCCTGGGGTCAACTCAGATGCCTCCCCCTCCCCCAATGGCTCACCAACCAGAGATCTTCCCTCCCCAGCACAGGGTGGATCCTTCTGGTCAATAACATCCTTTGGCACCTTCCGTCCTTGGGGAAAGTTCGCCCTCAACTTTTGTATAGAGCTTCAGGGGAGCAACTTGCTCACAGTACTCGCACCCAATGGCTTCTACCTGCGATCAGACCGAAGCGGCACGCTGTTGGCAGACAGCCAAGACATTACCAAAGAGTGTATTTGGGAGTTTTAGGTAAGGCAAAGTGGGGAAGGCCCTGGAGGGGGATACCAGGCGCCTGAGGGGCAAGAGAAGGGAGGTGGGTGGGAGGGATATGAGCTCAACAAAAACCAAATCAACTCCAGCCATGGCATCTGAGGCTGTCATCTCAGCATTTCTAAATCTCCACTTGCTGGTGAGAAGGAAAATCTCACTATTCTCCCCCTTAGCCACAGGCAAACCTCCTAGGAACAGGAGAGGTGTGCTTATTTATCTGCCTCCATTAAGATGAAGCTTTACCCCATTTTTAGGGAAGATTGCTGCCTCTGAAGTTGTGCTTTCTAAACTCTACACTCTCTATTTCTTTCTCTCTGATCTTGGGGTATTGGTGATCCCTGTTATTTATCCGCAGCCCTGACCCTTCTCCTGAACTCTAACCTCATCTCTCTCCTCAAAGTCAACCTGCTCACCCTACAAGTGATTCTTCCCTGCCCTCCCATGACCTCTCTTTCATGTCCTTTAATAAACTCTGAAAGTTCTTGGGTACTTCCTTAGCAATAGCTCCTTGAGTGCCCGCTCTTGCCACTATATATTTTGTTTTTGACCAAAAAACCTACACTGCTCCCTGGGCTCCCCAGCAGCCTTCCCTGCTGCCAGGCCCATCCCCCCCCCCCCAATCTCTTTTGCACACCAAGTTCATGCTTCCAAAAGGCTGCTTCCTTGTGTCACTCCCTACAGCGTTGCTGGGCATTGTCCATTCACCATTGAACTTGCTGTCTTGGTTAAAAAGTCATAAAGATCTGGTAGAAAGAACTTTGGCTTTGATATCATACACCCTTCGGAAATGCTATTCAATTTCTAGGCCATGGTTTCCTTATCCACTAGTGGGAATGAGATCTACTTCCTCAGGTCTTGTAAAGTTTAAATGACAATACAAATTAAGTGTGGACCCCTCATATATGTTTGTACCTTTTTTCCTTTCTGCCAGTTTTCTTCACAAGCCCTTTTCTATGGCCAAACTGGAAAAAATAAAATGAAATCCCACTGGGCCAGTTTTCTTATTCCATGAAGGGTTTGAATTGAACTAAATTCCTCAGGCTCCTTCCAGGCCTAACATTCTAGCAGACAGCGTCTTGCAGTGATGAGGAGCTCATTTCTAGACTCAGTCCTGGGTCCTAATTAGATTCGTATTTGTTAAATTCATTGTTTGACCTTGGCCAAATGAACCTCTTAAAATGTGTTTCTTGTGGGTGAAATGGGAACATAACAATTATCTTACAAGATGCTTGTGTTACATGAAATAATGATTACATGAGAGAATGACCATAGAATGCATAGTTGGCAGCCTGGCAGCAAGTATATACTCATTCTATCAGAAGTCTTCCCCATCCAGTTTGAATTCTTAGGAACTCTTACCTGTCTACTGCAGTTTCCCTGAGAACTCTGACAGTTCTAATTTTTTTAATAAATTTTTATCATCTTTTCCCCATATGTCTACTTTTGATCCCTCAGCTAGAATGAGACATATCACTGAATTCTCTTTCTTTTTATATGATCTTACCAGGTTTTCCCCCCCAAAAAAAATCCAAAATCAGCCAATGAGCAATATAGGACATTTCTGTTTTCTTCTTGCCTCCCCAGGTCAATGGTATGTCACCTACCAAAATCCAGAGCCTCCAGGAGAAATTACTACTACAGGAAACAAAACAAAATCTCGAGAGTCAAGATCCATGAGAAAAATATCTGTTACACAACTTTTCCTACCCAGTTTAGCAAAACACCTGTTTCAATCTCAACAATACAACACAAAAGGCCACCCCCAAGGCCCTGGTGTGCATCTGACTCAGTCCAGAAAAGAGGGTTAGGTGTGGTGGATTCTGAAGCGCCAGGCCACCCTAACTTCTGTCCACACGAGGAGAGACCACCTGGTAACGGGTTCTTCCATTGCTCTTCCCCATCCCCACCAGAACCACTAGATTTTTCCTTGTGATTCCAAGAGGAATTAGTCTTGCCCTGAGGCAAGAATTCAGAATTCAAAAATGACTGGATGTCCTTTTGGTTTAGAAAGGCTGGCTAATCCTTGGGCACAAGATAATGAAACGAACAGCTTAGTCTGTCTGTGCTACTCACCCTCACCCCAAAGTTGACCAACATCCCACCTTATTATTACATTTGATCTGGTCTCCAGTAAGGGGAATGACAAGAACTTCCCCCTCACTGTCCACCTGTTACTGGGACGGAAGTGATTTACCCAAGGTTGAAAGCTCTTTCTATCAAGTGTGGATTCCTCGGTGACGGTCATTCTTTTTTTTTTTTTTTAAGATTTATTTATTTGTGCATTCAGAACTGGGATACAGGCCAGAAGTACAGGGGCAGTGAGAAGCTTTGCCAGAGTCAGAGTGGGGAGCAGAACAGGCAGATCGACGAAGTACACTGCTGAGGGGAGCAGCGGGCGGGCCAGGAGAGGTCTGCCACGCCATGTGGGAACCTCCGGGGGAGGAGGGGATCAAACTCATGCTGAAATGGCTTTGGCTTCTTAGTTCCGTGCTTTAACCTGCTGTGCCACCAGGGAGGGCTGGTGACTGTCATTCTTACAGTCCTCATGGCTTTGGCTCATTTGCTATCCACCCTATTAATGCTTTTATTGACATAGACTCTTAAGCAAATTTATTTAGAAAGGGATATTTCCATCACTATTATAAAGATGGAAGATCAAAATCACTGGCCATAAATAGAAGATCATAAAAATAAATACAATGAAAACAAAGTGATGTTATTAAATCCTAGTTATATTTCCTTTCCCTGCTCAAGGCACAGAGCCTGAAGATCCTCTTTGTTCAAAAAGGGGACAAACCTCTGTTTCAGAGGCACTAACAAGTAAGGCCAAAATAAAAAATTTCTCCTTGATACACTCAGGATTGAAAAGAAGTTGAAAGGGGATCTTTTTTTTTTTTTTCCCACTTCGGACTCAGTACTATTTAAAACAGCATCCACGTGTACCCTAAGATTTTCTCAAATGTCAGTGGGGCTGCTGGCCTCTCCCCTGGGAAAACTGCACCAGACCATAAAGTGTACGCGATTTTTAAGTCCATTTGAATCCAAGTGAAGTTGAAAGCAGAACATGAGAAAGATTCCTCTTGGACAGAGGAAAATAACATTTAGCTTTTGTATGTGGCTTCCTCAAGAGACATGAAAGAATTGTGTAAAAATTGTAATCCAATAGGTGAAGCTTGAGAACAGTGGAAATGAGGTTTCTCCTTAGGGAACATAAGAACTGATCACAGGTATACTTTGGGGTTCTTTTTTTTTTTTTCCTTTCCTCCAGACATGGAGGGTTCATTTTTTTTTTTTAAAGATTTATTTATTTGTGCATACAGAACTGGGGTACAGGCCAGAGGCTCAGGGGCGGCGAGAGGCTTCACCAGAGACAGAGTGGGGAGCAGAACAGGCAGATCTACGAAGTACACTGCTGAGGGGAGCAGCGGGCAGGTCAGGAGAGGTCTGCCACGCCATGTGGTCACCTCCGGGGCAGGCGGGAATCGAACTCATGCGGAACTGGCTTAAGCTTCTCAGTGCTGTGCTTTAACCCGCTGCGCCACCAGGGAGGGCCCAGAGGGTTCATTTTTAAGAGCGTTGGGTCTTTGGACATCATTTAACTCAGAACCTGTCCCTCAGCACTCCATAAATACATACACACACCACTCGCACGTGGGCATCTCTCCCCTTCTCCCCCTGCTGCACCCCCACAAGCAGCCACCTAGCTTCAGCCTGAATGTGTTCAGCCATGGCCTCAGCTGACAGCTCCTACCCTTGCTGACGTCCATCTCGTCCCTGAAGTGGATGCTGTGGGCAGACTGTCACCCCCATAAAGCCATGCCCACTTTCCTAGGCGGTCTGTCCAGCAGAGTCTGCAGCTTGAGGGTGAGGAGGCAGAGCAGGGACAGAAGGTGTTGTTACTGCTGGAATTTCATTCTGGGGCTGTCTGGTCCTATAGAACCTTCTGTGTTGATAGAAATGCCCTATCATCTTTATTGCCCAATACAAGAGCTGGGCCACATGTGATGATTGGGCATTTCACATGTGCTTAGTGTGAGCGAGATGCTGACTTATTATTTCTTTTTAATTACATGTAAATAGTCACATGCAGTTGTGTCTATTGGACAGCACAGCTCTGACAATAAAAGAGTGTCTCTAGAAGGAGGGGCAGGGGATCACAAAGAAGTAGCAAATCCAGGCACTTCTGGACCAGCACCTGTTCCAGATGGGAGTAAACAACAAGGCCCCTCTTCCCCCATGCACCCCATTTTACACCATCATCCCATCTCTTGCTCTTTAAAAAGAAGAGAATTCGGAGGCATGGGCCCATCCTCCGTTCTGAATATCCCCTTGTTCAACTGTTTTTCTGACTATTCCTCTCCCTGCATCCTGAGACTTCCCAGGAGGAGCCTCTAGATTTCCCTGAAGGAGGAAAAAATTGAGAAGATAGGGAATGTACTGCCAAGCACATGAATCCAGCAAACACACCCAGAAGCAAAGGGACAAGCAGACTATGAAGAAAAGGCATTTCCACTCTTGCTTTGCAAAAAATGCATGTGCAACCTAGGCACTTGTCTACTCTTTTCGATTAAGGAATTGTTAGAAATTTTCCCAGGAATGGTAATGTGGTTCTGTAAGAAAAGATGCTCATTTTTTGGAGATGTATGCTGAAGGCCTTCGGGGTGATGTGCCATTTGAAGGTGTGTGCCTGTGTGAGCACCCAAACACCAAGATTGGTACATGAATATATACAATACATATGTAGATAGCTTATGTACACAGCTACATAGACGGGGCATTGGGTAGATGGTAGATAGGTAAATATTACATAGATTCAATAAATGACCAATACATAGATTTCTAGATAAGGCAAACCCTCTATCATCACTAAATAAGGGTGGGAATATTACTACTCATGGAAAGCCATGGTGGACAACAGGGACTGATAATTAAAAATGACTTTATTGCTGCCAAGTGGCCTCGAGACCGGTGTGAGAAGCTGCAGGCACTGCCTCTCCAGCGCCTCCTGTCGGGACTGGCAGGGACAGTGAGGCAGGGTCAGGCCAGGGTGAAAGGGCACACAGGTGAGACAGGGGAGGAGGAAGGGGGAGCGATGCTTGGGCAGGACTATTTAGAACCCTCCCACCCCACTTCCTTCCCACTCCGGCCCTGTCCCCTCATCACTGGCCTTGTAGTAGTGGGGAACCAAGCCACCGCAAGTCCTGAGGGGCACCAAGACTGGGGGTGGGGGCAGTGGAAGCAAAGGCAGAGGTGATAAAGTACCAAATCCAGGGAAGTCAGATGTAGGGTGTAGGCAGCCTGTAGGGACAAAAAGAGTGAACTTGGGTCTGCTGCCACCACCCCACCCCTCAAAGTCATTGATGGGGAGAAAGGCAGACTTCAACTCTTCTTCCCTAGACACATACACTCAAGTCGCAATCCCACTAGCCTCTCCTGCCAAGGCTGTCAATGCCACTACAGACTCAGGGGATACTGGTCTCCCCCACTTTGTGGGCCATGCAAGGAGGAGGACCATATCAAGTTTCCTCTCCAAATGGAGAGCCATGCCTTCTTGTGGGCCAAGGAGTCAGTCCCTGGAGGCCTGAGCCCTGATCTGCATTCTTACCCCAGCAGGGCTTGAGACAGGCTTGGGCTGGGCTGTCGCTTAGACATCTGTGTGGTGCTGTCCCCCAGCACAGCTGATAGCAGGAGGGACCCAAAGATTCCAAGGCCGGCCGAGCTGCTGTGGGTGCAATGCCAGGGGGCTGCTGGAGAAAGCAAGCGGAGGCCCGCAGCTGCCAGTGCTGCCTCCCTGTTTAGCAGGATGCGACCCCAGGGGTCCCACTACGCACCCTGTGTTCTGTATCTCTCCAGAAACACCTTTCACATAGAATAGGAGGAGGCCACTTTCTGGAAGTGTGCACTAGGGAGGCCCTGGGGAGTCATGGGCTTTAGCTCAGGAGAAGCAGTGAGCCCTTCAGCCTTCCCAGTTCACAGTCTTCCCCTCTCTTCCCAGTTACCTGTGCAGAGATGACCCCCGGGGAAGCACTGTGTACAGTCAGATCCTGGGAAGCACCTGCAAGGTGAGTGTGGATTCACTCAGAGGGAGCAACAAGGGCCTGGGATAGCGGGCAGGCAAGTGAGAGGTGTGGAGTAGATGTAGGGAGGTTCTAGCAGCTTCTGCAGGAGTGGGAAAAGATGGATGATAAGGTCCTAAACTTCTCTCCTCCTAAGCATGGCTTCGGGAGACCAGAGAAGATAGATTAGGTCCAAAGCCTGGTAAATTGGGAACTTTCCAGCACTGAATAACAGCATCTTAATATGGAACCTGGCATATGGGAGGTGTGTAGATGGATGCATGGATGCATGGACCGATGGACAGATGGACGACTGCCTGGGTGGATGGACAGATGGATGACTGCCTCAGACTGCACGGATGGACAGGTGGATGGGGAGATGTACAGACAGAGGACAGATCAGTGGATGGGAGGGTATGTAGGTGAATGAGGTGCAGAGAAATCACCTGGTTGTTGCATTTCCCACTTAAGCTTCTCTTGTCGGCGCCATTTGGCTCTTCGGTTGGAAAACCAGACCTGAGGGTGGGCAGAAACAGCACAGCTGACCGTGCCTCTGGGTCCCTGGCACCTAGGCACTCCCCACAGGCTCCTGAGCAAAGCTCAGAGCACAGGTCCTTCCTCAGTCTGACACCATCCTTCCCTGCTCTGAAGGCTTGGAGTGGAGAAGAGAACAATCAGCAGAAGGGGGGTGTGGAGGATCTTATCCATTTCCCCTGCATAACCCCCTTCTCCACCTGGCATGATCCCAACACCCTGCCAGTAGACTCCTCGTGGGTCATGCATCTGCACACAAAGACACACTCACCCTTACTGTGTCCTCGGGCAGAGAGGTGGCAGCAGCCAGCTTGCCACGGGTCACTGAGTCAGGATACTGTCCACGCTGGAACTCTGCAGAGAGAGTCACATAGCCAGGACAAGACCTGGTCCCCCCAGCCTAAAGCCTGCCTCTCTCAGCCTCAACTCACCGGCCTCAGGACTGCGCCCCAAGCTGCATGGAGAACCCTCTGACCCACCACCCACCCAGCCTGAGCACCTTTCTCTAGAGCCTCGGCTTGGTCTGGGGAGAAGATAGTCCGATTCCGGTGGCTGGTCCCTGGGTGGGGACCCCGAGGAATCTCAGAGTCGCCATGGGGAGTACGAGGAACTGGAGCCAAAACAACTGCAAAGGGGAATAATGGTCTGTGGTGGCCTGTGAGGCTGATTCCTGGGTGCGAGAAGTCCCACCCCTCATCCCCGGGAGCTGTGAACAAGGACTGAAGGGCTCTTAGCACAGAGCCAGCCTGATCGGACGTTCACAGTTACTGGGCAGTTGCTGTAGGGGTACTTGGTGGGAATCAAGTTCAGTGCCATGGTGGAGTACATGCTTAGAGCTTTGGGGAAACAGAGGGTTTGTCCAATTTCTCATCACCCCATAGAAGGATGTTCTGAGAAGTGTGAGGAGGGCAGAGGCAAGGTGTCGAAGGCTTCGTCCTGCCTCTTCTTCAGCAGATCCTGTGGGCATGGGAGCTTGGAGAACTGCCCAGGACCTGCTAAACAGCTGGGGACCTTGGGAAACTCACTCCCATTCTCCGAGCTTCTAATTTCTTCTGCCAGCAGAGAATAAGACTCCCTGCTAGGCCCTCCTTATGGTCTTGCTGGGAGGTGATCCAAGAAAGATGGAGAAAGGGCCTGAGGAACTATGAACTGTACAGATGGACTCTGATTCTCCCAGGGGTAGTTTGGAGACGCACCTGGGGACCTGAGCTGTGTCCAGGGCAGTGGATGGTCCTCCTGCAGCGCCCGTAGAACTCGGTTGATAGAAGAGACCTGGGGGTGTCATTGGGTGGGGAAATAGTATACAGACTTGAGATGCCTCCTGAAAATATTTCCCCAATATCCCTGTTCCCCTTCATCCCGACCCACACATGTCCCCAAGGACAGCCTCCTCTCTCTCAAGCTTTCACCACTGCTACTTTTCAGAAGGGAAGCGTATGGGTCAGAAGATTTCCCAGGGCAACCACCCCTAGCCTGGTGAGACGAGATCTTTCTCTCCCCGGACAGCCAGTTGGCCAAGCCTGGTGCAGAGATGAGAGGCACTTACACTGGGTGTCTTGTCCTGTGTGCAAAGCCCTTCTGCACAGAGCTGGCGCTGGATCTCCCAGGCAAAGAGGGCTGGGCGCTCACCCTTGAGCTGGGCGATTCGAGCCACCACAGGGGGTGTGGCCAGACGTGGCTTGCTCCCCCCAATGCCCTGGGGCTCCAAGACACCTGTGCGGTAATAACGCCCCAGGATCTTGCTCACACAACCATTAGACACCTGGGTAGGTAAGAAAATGGGTCAGGAAAAGCATCATGGATAGAAAGAGGCGACAAAGTAACGTGAGACTTGTTGGACCAGGCCAGAGGGTCAAGAGTCCAACCTCACCTTTGGGGGGTCTCAAGTTTCCCCTCCCAGTTCCCAAGAGGGTCTTCTAGAAGGTATCCCCGATTCCCTAAGGCCCTCAGAGTGCACTAGATGCCTGTCTTGAATGGGACCCCTTCTCCCTGCTTCTTGTCCCCCTCCCTGGATGTAGGTCCCAGCTGGCCACCTTAAGGCTCCGTGAGATGTCACAAGGGCGCATTCCGCTGACTGCGAGCTGCACAATCTGCTGCCGGGTGTCCAGAGGCAGGGGCCGCCCATTCACAAAGAGCCCTCCCAGTTGATTCACACTGCTGATCCCTGGGCAACAGACAGAAGCTCAACATACCACCCCCTGGCCCCACCAGCCCACCCTTGGCTAGAAGAACATCCCTGAGACAGGGTGACTCCAACCCCACACCTCCCCCCCATCCTGGCTTCCCATCCCAGAGAAAGTTTCTCCCCAAAAAACTGCTCCCCTTTTATTTCAGGGATCCCACACACATGCCACTTTCTTTGGGAGCTTGCTTGTGGGTGAGTCTTTGCTCTGTGGCCATATGCACTAGTGTTGTAAGGGGAGTAGGGTGGAGGAAAACAAGGCTCCCCGAGAACACTGACAGATAAAATCACTCTAGATCCTCCCACCACCACCAGCCTCCCTGCCCTCCCCTCCACTCCCAAGCTGCCTACCTTCCTGCTGCATGCTCCCGTTAAGCCTCACTGAAGGCCAGGAGCTGGGAAGCCTGGGAAGTTTCTCCCCGGACTCCTTCTCTGGTCTTAGAGCCGGGCCAGCAGCCAGTGAGGGGTATTTGGGAGAATGTCTTGCCTGGAGTGGTGTTGGGATGTGGGGTTTGGTGATAGAGGCTCCAGTATCCAAAATATGAGAATGGGTTGCCTAAGGAAATAAGAATTCTCTCGCTTTAAGCCCATGAACTGGCATCATAGGGCTAGCTGAGGACAACTCGGGATGTCCTGATAGGGCCCCGTTCCTCACACATCCATTATAACCATTCAGTGATCAGAGAACTCTGATTCTAAAGTCTCAGACTTACCCTTTTGCAAATGACAGCTGCCAATTCTGACCCCTGAAAAGTCTTTGCAGCCCTCGGTGATGTGCAGAGACCAGGGCTCTAGCCTCCCAACACAGACCTCAGTAAGGTCAAAACCCAACACTTAGTCTATCCTTTCAGGGGTCCATTCAGTGACCAAAGATCCCGATTGCCCTGGCCCAAGGCTGGAGATGCTGAGTGCCCAAGTTCTGGTCTCTACACCCCCAACCAGGCTAGGTCCTGCAAACCACCAGCCAGAAACCTCCCTGCCGAGCAAGCGACTGGAGCGAGGGCGGGTCTAGCTCGTGATGCTGTACTTGCTCTGGGGAAGGGGGGGCTCGGCCATACCGCCAGGCCCTGAAGTTCTGGTCCCACACTTCAGAAGTGGAAATGAACAAGCCTGAAGTCCTGGCTTCTCCCTAAAGACCCTCCATTTAGCAACTTCTGTCTTGTTGGGGTTGTTGATTCCTGTTAATTCTAAAGAAACTTAACCCAGAGAACAGGTCTCTGGGATCAGACACTCACCTAATTCTCTTCCGGCTGGCGTGTGGGAGGGCGGAGCGGTAGGTAGGGTAGGAGCAGACCTCCTGGGCTGAAGCCACCACTTGCTGTTCTTGAATTTTCAGCAAGTAACTGGCAGGGTTGAGCCTGCCTCCCTTCACACCAGACAGGGTTGAGACTGACCCCAGAGAATGACTAATGCACAGATCTTTCCTGGAATCACCATGGCGTTTTGGCTCAGTTAACCCATCGGCCATTTACTGACTAAAGAATGAAGTGATTGTTCAGGACGAAGGGGGGGAAAGGAAAAGGAATAGGGTTTTACTCTGGAAGAGATCACAACACAGCCAGGAGGCAGGAAGCTAGCAGAGGTGACACCACCAGACTCACAGAAGTCGGGACCCTGCACCTACGAAATCAACTTTTACTCACATTCCCCTTCAAGCCCTCACATATCTAGAAAGTCAAGGAGGAGGACAGAAAGACAACTGAGGCACAGATTGGGGTCCCCACAAATTAGGGGTGACCTAGGGAATAAAATCCAAGGAGATTTAGAAGCCACTACCTCACCGGAAGCCAAAATTCCCCCAAATCCTGGGCTTCTTTTCCTCTGTCCCCACATCTGCCTGAGAGTAATTGCCGCCAAAGCCCTGGGTGCGGAAGTCACACTAAGAATGTGTGACAGTGGGAACAGGGGCGCTCAGGATGGTAGCCCACCCTGTCCCCTTCATAGGACTATCTCCATAAGGGGCCAGAGCTCTGAGGAACTGTGGGGAGTCAGGTTCAATATCCAACTTAAACAATCTCCAAACCGAAAGCCATCTGCCCAAGTCACAAGCAGAAACCCAATTTCCAACAGCCCCAACGCACATCCCACCATTCAAGTGAGCCTGGTGCTCAGGAGGTGAGCAGTCAGGAAGGGGTGGCAGGGGCGAGGGCTGCAGACAGCAGGAGAGAAGTTAGCTTGGTCACACAAAGAGGCAAAGCAGACAATGGAGCGTGCCAGTAGCTACCTGTGTGGAGACTAGAAAGGTGCTTCAGTGGGAGGGTCTCAGCCTGCCACGCTGGGCTCCTGAGACCCCGCCGGCCCCGGGAGGTTGGTGATCTGGTCCTGGGATCAGCCTCCACTCTGCTCCTGCTCCAGTCCTGCCAGGGGTCCAGAGCTACAGAAAGCCTGTGCTCAGGAGCAGAGGGCAGCCTCGGGGCAGCCAGTGATGTCACCAGCCATGAGCAGAGGAGAGAGGAGGAGGGAGGTGTTCGTGGGGCTGACTGGCCCTGAGGCAAGGCGAACCCCAGCCAATGACTCAGTGTGTCCCTCCTTCCCCAAGGTGGGAAGCCCTCACAGCCCACCTTGTGTGCACCTGCCATGCTGAGGCAGGCACAGAGCCCCTGCACCCCGAGGATACCCGCTCAGGATATTCTTGAAGGAATGGGGGTACTGTGGCCAGTGGGGAATTTCAGGCTGTCTGCAAGGCTTTGAATGCACAGAAACTCAAAGGGGATTTAAAGAACACCAGACACAACTTCCCAGGCAGAACACACATGTCTGGGTTTCTAGGTCAACTCCTGGCACATGTGTGAATTAGGACAGAAGACAAGTGGGCATATACTGCTGATGCCGAAGTACCAGGCAAATCGACTCCTTGACCTGTAACTGGATGAGGATGCGTGTGGAAGAGGATGCTTGCGGCACCATGTCCACTCTCTCCATACCGAGTCCTCCCCAGACCCCCGCTGGTTCCTTGACTCCAGAGTATAAACAGCCATGAGTTCTTGTTTGGGGACTGGGGAACCCTGGACATCAGAACCCGAGCAATGGTGGAGATAGCCTGGTGGGGGTAGCTGAGGCAGTGGTGGCAGTAGGAATGAGCCTGGAGGGCATTTAGGTTGTGGATGGGGAGTTGATGAGGTTTATATTCTCCCATCTTTAGAGGTTAAGGGAATCTGTTCCCCTAGGGACTTGGTACTTTGAGACTCCAAGTTATGAATGACACTCCTGTTTCCACACAGGACTCCACAGGTTGTCTGGATTCTTGCTGGATGGGGTAAGCCAGTCTCTGGAAGGGTGATTCCTGTGGAATGGGATGCTGGCAGCGAGCCCCGCACCCAGCACCTGGATGCTTTGTTACCACTAAAGGTCTTGCTGGGCAGAACACTAGTGGGTGTGAGGAGTCAACATGGAAAGTCTTGGGGACCCACTCTCCTTGCTTTGATTGTGTGAAACCGCCACCAAAGTCACACTGAGTGTTGGGGGAGTAAGACCTGATCCAAAGGGGCAAGAATGAACCGCACTAGTAAATGACTAGGTTTGGGGGGAATGGGGTTGGTGTGGTATATTCAGCTTTAGCCTATGGCTGCAAACTCATTGTCAAAGCAAGGCCATGAACATCACACAAGTGGGTTGCCAGCCTCACTCCCACATATACTTCCCTCCTCTGCCAGCCTCCTCCAGGGTCCTCAGGTGGCCCCAGGCCCCAGGGCCCAAGGGGCTACTACCGCAAGTGCTTTCAGCACCAGGGGCAGGATAGCACAGGCCCTTCAGCCTGTTCAGCACACTCAGTTCCAGGGCTGCTGGGGACTGCTGGTCTCTGCTTGGTCCTGACTGGGCCAGAAGAGACCCCAAGGAGGTCATGTGTCTCCCTGCTCTTAGTCCTCCTTTCCTGCCCCATCCCTTCCTGCTGGCTCTGTCCCTGCATCTGAGGGCACAAGGCTCCTTGTCCCAAATGGCTCTTCCCATAGACAGATGCACTAGGGTGGAGATAGGGGTGCCAGGGGGAGAAAGGACAAGCCCTGGCAGATGGTGGTGGCAGCGATTTCCCCCATAAACTCCCCTCTCCCCCCGCCTTTATAACACACTCTTGGGTCTGAACAAACAGGCTTTCCATCCAGGGGTGATGGGGGAGGGAAAGGAGAGGAAGGGCCTGGCAGGGGGGCCTAACCAGCCCAAAGGCTCAGCCACTCAGCCCTCTGCCCAACACACCAGACTGTTTGAGGAGCAAATATCCACCTTAGCTGTCTGACTCTCTCCACGGCCCCCACCAGGTTTGAGGCTAATTGTCCCTCATTAGCCGGGCCCAAGCCTCAGGCTGCTGCCAGCCCCCGCCATCTGCTCACAATTACACATTAACTCAAAGGTCTTGCCACCCAACAGCCTGGCCGTGCGCCCCTCTCCAGAGCCAGCCGTGGCCATTCCCGCTTGTCCTTCACCAGCCCTGGGAAGCCTGACCTCTGGCTTCTCCTGCCCTTGGGACCCTTTAGGGAAAGCCTGCTGTCTGTCTGGAAAGATTTATCTACAGGAGTGCTGGCTGGAGCGCCCCTGCCCTCCTCCTGAGGCTAGAAGATAAGACAAGCCCGCGCGTAAAGCTGGAGAGCGCACGACGCGGTAGCCTGGAGGCCCAGCCGCGGTGACCTAGGGCTTCCTTAGGCTTTGGGCCCTTACCAGGGGAGGTGGCACCTGTTTCAGGCTGCTTCCACGACTCCCTGTGGCACCTTTAGTGAGTGGTGGGGTTCTGGCTCCCATCTCCCCTCGGTCCAGAGAGCCTCCCTCTCCTACTGGCAGGGCTCTCCAGGGCGCGCAAGGAGCGCCCCTCTCAGAAAACACTCCTGCCGCGGGAGTCGCCTAGTTATAAGTCCCAGTGGCTTCCTTGCCACAGAAATGGGGGACTCTTCAAGTTCCCTAGATGTTCCTAAGCTTGGTGCTGGAGCTGCAATTCCCCCACCCCAAAGCTCGAAGCAGTCACCCCATTCTCCCAGTCCAGACTGTTAACACCGGCAAACCTCCGCTCTCCGGCTCAGCTTCGCGAGAGCTGGCTGCGGGCTCCCTCCCTCTAAACGCTCTGGGGCGGGGAAGCGACTGAAGAACGCGAACTCCCAACCGTGGCTTTGAACTGGGGACTGAGCAAAAGTGTCCCCTCCTCCCCACTTTATCACCGTGGGTTCCTAAACTCTGGGCAAAACCCTGCCTCACCGACTAGCCTTCGCCAGTGGAATGGTGAGTCTGCGCTCTCGTAAACAGTCCCCCACGGAGCTGGGAGTTCAGGGCCGAGGCCAAGGGCCCAGGACGCGGGAGAAGACGCCCGGGGAGCCGTGAAGAAGTGGCTGGGAGGCGCTCAGCCCCGAGCCCCCGCAGCCAGCACTGGCACCTCCGTCCACTGCCCACTGCCCACTGCGGGCCGGGGACTGGCACGAGGCTCTGCCGGGTACCTGAGGAAAGGGCTGTCTTCCTCCCTGGCGCTCCAGTCCTGCCTCTGTGGGAAGAGGGGCGTCTGCATTCGGTGGGGTTTTCACACTCCTGCTAGCCTGAAGGTCAGCCTGTCCCCTGGGGGGCTGTCACTTCTGTGCTCCCCAAAGCTTTCCCTTTCCCCTTTTCCCACCACCATTTTGCCTGGATCTGGGGAGGCAGATAGTTCATTTTTAAGATACACTTATTTTAATGAACTTCATTTTTAGGACTATCTTAGATTTACAGAAAATTTTCAAAGATAGTACAGTGAGTTCCATGTACCCCACCCCAGCTTCCCCATTATTAAATTTTACCTTAGCATTTTACATTTGTAATAATCAATAAGACCGTTGAATGGTTATTGTTATCAAATGTGGGACTATGGACACACTATTCAGATGGCCCCAGTTTTCTCCTAAAGTCCTTTTTCTACTCCAGGATCCCATCCACTTTCCATTTAACATCATGTTTCCTTGGGTTCCTCTTGGTTGTGACAGTTGCTCAGATTTTTCTTGATTTTGGCCATTTTGATAATTTTGTGGAGTTGGGTATTTTGAATATCACATCACTCTGATTTGTCTGGTGTTTTCTCATGATTAGGCTGAACTTTGAGGTTTGGGTGGAAGGCCAAAAATGATAAGGTGCCCATTCTCATCGCATCATATTAAGGGTCCATGCTGTCAACCCAAATTATCACTGTTGACCTTAACCTTGATTCCCTGGCTAACACAGTGTTAAATCCCTTGGATTTCTCCCATACCCTTTCCTACAGAGTCTTCGCCAAAGGAAGTCCTCAAACATGACTCACATATAAGGGGACAGGAATTCACCTGCTTTAGGGGGAATGTCTACATAAGCCATTTGGATTTCTCCTGCCCAGATTTCACTCCCATCTATTTATGCCATGTTAGTTATCTCAATATAGACTGAGGATACTTATTTTTCCTTGGATTAAAATCAACATACTAATTTATTTTGTTGAACATATTGTCCACACTTTAGCCATCAGGAGCTCTTTCAGTTGATTTCTGAGTCCCTTTGGCATGATTGTGGGGTTGGTGTGTGTGTCTGCACGTGTTTCTTCTGGTACCACAAGGTGCTCCAGGTTCATCTTGTATATTTCCTGTTTTGGTCCTAGAATAATCATTTCCCCAAGGAGCCCAGGCATCTTTGGTTGGAGAAGGGTATAAGAAATGAAGATCTGATATTAAATTAAACATGAGTTCGTATCACTGTCTTTAATTTTAATCCATGGCTACATAAACCATTCTTGTTCCTTCCTTCCTTCTCTGCGAATTTCCACTCCAACAATGAGAAACCTGGATCCCATAATCTCTACTATCCACTGTTTAAATCAATTCCAGTATAGGTGCACAGCAATACCAGAATTTCCTCCATGGGAAACATTATCAAATACAGTAGAATATTTATGTACAATTTATTTTACCTTTAGCCTGACAGACTCTACTCATCTCCAAAGTGACTTAGCTCAGCACCATCTCCCCCACTCCTTCTAATGGGGTTGTTTCCTAAATTTGCAATGCAGTTAATTTAAGTAAACTGCCACCCTCTGAATTTCATCTGGGCTCAACCCACCACCACCACCAATGTTCTGCATAATTTTTAAAAATTTTGCTTATGTTACAGTTCTACAGGTTTTGATAAATGCAAGTACTGTGTAATATAGAGTAGTTTCACTGCCCTTCACCTACTCAACCCTCCTCTCTCCCCCACCCCAACCTCTTTGGCAACCAGTGATTTTTTTTTACCAGTGCTAAAGTTTTGCCTTTTCCAAAATGTCATAAAGAGGAACCAAATACTCTTTCATATTTTTCATCCCTTGAGAAGATATGCCTTTTAGCGCTGAATAATATTTCATTGTATGGATGCACCATTGTATGGAGGAATCTTTTATCCATTCACCTGTTGAAGGACATGTTAATGCATCTTAGTCGTGTTCAAGTTTTGGCAATTCTAAATAAAACTACTGCAAATGTGTGTGTAGATTTGTAGGTAGGCATAGTTTTCAACTTATTTGGGTAAATATCTGAGAACACATTTGCTAGATCACTTGGTAAGAGTGTGTTTACCTTTGTAAGTAAATGCCAAACGGCCATCACTTTTCATATTCACCAGATCAGAGTTCCAGTTGTTCCACATCCACCAGCATTTGATACTGTCAGTGTTCCAAATGTTCACCTTTCCAATGGGTGTGAGCAGGTATTTCATTGTTTTAATTTTCATTTGCATGATGCCATCTGATGTAGAGATCTTGTCATATGCCATGTTCTTTAATGAGGTGTCTGTTAAGGTCTTTGGCCCGATAGAATCAGGTTTTTTTGTTTTCTTATTGTTGTGGGTTTTGGTTGGTTCTTTTTCTAGAATTTTTTCTTCTTTTTTTTAAAATTTTTTTTTAAGATTTATTTATTTGTTCATACAGAACTGGGGTACAGGCCAGAGATGCAGGGGCAATGAGAGGATTCACCACAGACAGTGAGTCGCAGAATAGGCCGACTGACGAAGTACACTGCTGAGGGGACCAGTGGACGGGTCAGGAGAGGTCTGCCATGCCATGTGGTCACCTCCGGGGCAGGCAGGTATCGATCTCATGCAGAAGTGGCTTTAGCTTCTTGGTGCTGTGCTTTAACCCACTGTGCCAACAGGGAGGGCCAAGAATTATTTTTTACTGAGGTAATGTTTCCAACACACTATGTGATTTGAAGACTTATTATTGAGGTTTTATATCCAGCTTGGAAGTTTTTCTTTCTTGATGTGCCACCCTTCCCCCAACATGCAACTTCAATCCCTTCCATCTACCTCCCAAAAGAAGGTAGTAAAAGAAGAGAATGTTGGGGTTCTGAATCCTTTAAGCAGTTAGAAAGAGAAGAGAAACTAAGTCAATCACTGGACGTGACAGAGATTGACAATGAAAAATCTAAAGCAGAGTGAGAACAGGGGAAGATAAAGGAGAAAGGAGGGGTGATAGAGGCCCCCACTAGCCCTCCTGTCAAGAGATGTTGAAGATTGCCTCCAACATTAGAAGGTACAAGTCCTGAAGAAGGGAGGTGCTGTTTGATCTTGAAAGAAAAGGAGTGTGTCTAGGAAAGGGGACCACCTCTCTTTCTAGAAGGGTATCCTTTCCATCTCAATGTAGCAACCTCACAGACTCAAGACACTCTTACCACTGTAGATAATGCATCGAAAGAAATCTTCGTGGTGTTCCTGCAAAACTGACCCATCATGGCATGGGGATGGCATGACATTGCTGTCAAAGGAAAACAGGACATCTTCAGCTCAGAGATGAGTTCCCTTCCAGAGAGAGAAGTACAATGGACCAACCGTGAGATCAGAAGGCTCCAGCTGTTTCTTTTTGTCCAGATCTCCTATCTGAGCTGTGGGGGCCTTCTCTGCTATCACTGGGACCGTCCTGACCAGGTCTTTCTTTTGGATCTTCTCACCCTCAGAGCAGCATTTCTCAACCAGACACTCCTCTTTATACATGAGGAGTGTATTCATCCTTCCAGATGGGCTGAGGGAGATTGGGAGGCAATGGGAGCAGTCAGAACCTGTTGCTGAGTTTTAAGAGTACATTGTATAGTTTGGACATTTTATCAGATGTGTCTATTGCAAAGATTTTCTTCTAGTTTGATCTTGACTCTAGTAGAGCAGCCATTTTTGTTGCAGTGGAGTCCAATTTAGCAATTATTTGTTTCATGGATTGTGTCTCAGCTGTTCCATCTAAGAAAGGTGCCACCATGCCCCTAGTCTTTATGTGTTTAGAGTGGTTTTAGGTTCATAGCAAAATTGAGAAAATACAGATATTTCTCATATTCTTCCTCCCTGCTCCATACCTGCATAGTCTTCCTCATCTTTAATATCTCCCATTTGTTCCAGTTGATTAAACTAAGCCGTAAGTTTTTTTTTTAAAGATTTGTTTATTTATTCATACAGAACTGGGGTACAAGCCAGAGATGTGAAGGGTGAGAGGATTCTCCAGAGACAGAGTGGGGAGTAGAACAGGCAAATCGACGAAGTGCACTGCTGAGGGGAGCAGCTGGCGGGTCAGGAGAGGTCTGCCGCACCATGTGGTCACCTCCGGGGCAGGCAGGGATCGAACTCATGCGGAAGTGGCTTTAGCTTCTTAGTGCTGCGCTTTAACCCACTGTGCCACCAGGGAGGGCCACTAAGCCATAAGTTTTGTAGATGTTCTGTATCAAGTTGAAGACATTGTCTTCTATTCCTATTTAGCTGAGTATTTTTTATCATGAATGAGTTTTGGATTGTGTTCAATGCTTTTTCTATATCCATTGGTATGATTATGTGACTTTTTCTTGTTTTGTCTATTGATGTGTTGAATTACAATGATTGATTTTTAAATGTTGAGCCAGCTTTGCATACTGAGATTAAGCCCAGTTGGTCATGGCATGTAGTTCTTTTTATACAGTGCTGGATTCAATTTGCTAACATTTTATTGAAGATTCATCGCTGTTCATGAAACACTGGTTTTCACTGTTCCTTTCTTATAATGCCTGTGTCTCTTTTGGTATTAGGGTTATGTTGGTCTCATAGAACAAGTCAGGAAGTGTTCCCTCAGACTGCCAGCTTTGAGAGGAGGCAGGGCTTATCAAACAGATGTAACTGAGGGTGACAGACACACAGTGTATCCACTGGAACCACGTCCAGGAGACCATGACTCAGTAACTTACTAACAGCAGGGCCTCTCATGTCGTCAAACTTCATTTCCTCTCCAAGATCTGCCAGACCATGCACATGACCTCGAGCCAGTAAACTGTTCACTTAACATATAATTATTGAGCAGCTACTATGTGCAAGGCATTGGGATGACAGCAAGGAATAGAAAACATCAGAATACTGACCTTGAATCTTGCCTTCTGTATCTAGATTTACATTTCCTTTTTTTTCTTTTAAAGATTTATTTATTTGGGGCCCTCCCTGGTGGCGCAGCGGGTTAAAGCACTGCACTGAGAAACTAAAGCCACTTCCGCATGAGTTCGATCCCC
>NW_004567106.1:58299562-58326606 GCF_000260355.1 Condylura cristata
GGGCAGGTGGGAATCGAACTCATGCGGAAGTGGCTTTAGCTTCCCAGTGCTGTGCTTTAACCTGCTGTACCACCAGGGAGGGCTGTCGGTACTTTTAGTTTTCCTCATCTGTAAAATGAAACCGTCATTTATCTGCCTCCTACAACTGTTGTCTTATGAAGTGAATATATACAAAGAGCATTCTGCACAAATATTATCGTATTATTGCTGGTATTATTACTACTGCAACTATTACTATGTGCCAATAGTTAATACAATTGACAGAGTACAGAGACTCCAGCCGAGGAGATTTTCGGCTCCTCGCTGGCCACCCCAGGTCTGCACACTTGTCATTTCTTTCCCACTTCTCCAACTGGCCCTGCTGATCTCTGGTCTCATTAGTTGTATATGAAATTGTTTCTCTGGCCTAGAGTTCTCTTGCCTGGGAATATATGGGTGACTACCTTCCTGTTGCTTTTGAAATGTACCAAAGCATTTGCATTTTTGAAATACAGAATAGAAGCCATGGATGAGCCAAGGTCTCTAGCTGCCTGCCTCTGAAGGTTGTGGAGGCTCTGCACGGCCCAGGTCAGAGTGAGCGGAGGCTACCATGGACTCTCTCTTTGCTATCACTGACAGGAGTCTGTCGCAGAGCCCAGCGCTCAGGGCTCCAACATGGGTCACTTCTAACTGCTTAGCAAGACCCTCCGCAGTGGATTTCAGTGGATCCGCCTGTTCTGCTCCCCACTCTGTCTCTGGTGAATCCTCTCACAAACCCCCACACAGCTATGGCCTACACCCCAGTTCTATGTAAAAATAATGTAAATAAATAAAGTCTCCTAGCAGTCTCTCACTTGGCACACTAAAAACAGACTTTGAGTGGTTTCCCAGGTTTCTCAACCCAGCTGGCATCCCCCTTCACTACTAATTCTGAACCCTAATTCCTCTTATCAGCCTGCCCCCCCCCCCCGCAACCCGCCTCAGTTTGGTTCTACATCAAACTCTCTCAAGTCTCCCCTATCAGAAATCAATACGAGTTTCCCTTGTACCGCTTCGTATTTCTCTTCTTTCTGGAACAGCTAACGAGTGAAGAACACCTGTGCTTACTCTGTGATTCTCTCCCAACCCCGTTGCTCTCCCAGCCCTTCGACTCTTCCCTACCATCCAGACTTTCTCTGCCTGCTGTGCTGGTTTCTCTTCTGTTGTGTGACATTTTGAGCTTTCTGTTTAAAAATAAGTATTTCTTATAACTTAATATACAGTAATAATTGTTCCGAGTGGTGTCTGGAGGGAAAGCTGGCTCTCTGGACTTCAGCCACCCTTATCAGTAATTTAAAAGCAGGGTGTGGGGAGGGGGCTGATAAAGGTGCCCTGCCGGGTCTGCACATAGGCTCCCCCTGCAGCCTGCCCAGTGTTCTGCATCTGGTAAGGACACAGCATGGTAGTGCAATCCAGGTGACCCCTGCTCCCTCGTGTCCACACCTCCATTAAGAGCCTGAGTAGTGTATCCGGAAGAGGAGTCAGCCCAGGTCAAAGGAGCACAGGATATACAGACTCGGGAAGTAAATAGCAGCTGTGACTTCTCTTAGGGGACAGTACTCTTTCAACCCCGTATTCCCAAGGGCCATCCCCACAGCAATGTAACTGACTTCTTGGAGACAGGGGGTGGGGAGGGAGGGAAAATGAACAGACTCTGGACCCCAATAGGGTGAAATCCTTTGAGTGTTACTGCTACTGTTAGAGGAAGCTGGGTATGAGATTGGAATGGCGCTTCGTTTTTTCAGAAAACGAAATTTATTTTATTTTAAAAAAGATTTATTTATCTATGCATACAAGAACTGGAGTACAGGCCAGAGGTGTGGGAGGTGAGGGTTCACTAGAGACAGAGTGGGGAACAGAACAGGCAGATTGACTGACATACACTACTGAGGGGAGCAGCGGGCGGGTAAGGAGAGGTCTGCAGCGCCATGTGGATCACCTCCAGGGCTGGGGATCAAATTCATGCTGAAGCGGCTTTAATATCTTAGTGCTGTGCTTTAACCCACTGCACCACCAGGGAGAGCCCCAGTATGATCTCATTTTAGCTTTACCTCTACAGTGACCCTCTCTGTATTATGATGCGCCAGGGGTGAAGAGTTCAGCAGTTGAAAATCAACTCTACCAAATGAATCTATTGTTTTAGTTGGTGCCATTCCTATAGCCACCTTAGCATCGAGGGCTGGAGAGAGACAACAGGGCCTGACCAAACTGCATTCTCCTTTCATTCCCACCATGAGGTCTTCTGTGTGGACCTGCCCACAGGGCCAATTCCATTTGGTGCTAGTCTTCATGTTTTTGTCAGTGTTTTAGATCTCATTTTAGGTTCATCCTGTATTTCCCCCAGAGGCTCTAGGTTCCAGAACAAGGACAAAGCCAGGTGTATCAAGAATGCACCAGGTGTCCCTGGAAGGTGCTGGGAGAGACAAATCGTGGAGTAGGTTTGCAGTGAGCAGCCTTCTTTCTATGTATTAGCAAGTGTGATTGCTCATGGGACAAGAGCAGGAGGAACAGGATATAGGGGAGACAAAGGGTAATCATTATGTGGAACTGGAGGGGACATATTGACCATGTGTGTGTCTGTGCAGTGTTAATAGCGATATAGACTTGATGCAATCTCTGAGCTATTCCCAGACCCCTGAGACCATGGTCACACAATCAGTCAGTGGCTACCTAGACCTCTGTCTCATTATGTGGGCTTGTCTTGTGATGTTGGCCATTGTCTTAGGACAATCAGGCAGAAACCGGTAAGTACAGGGTCATGGAGAGGCCACATGCAGGTTCTGGGGACCCCTGATGAAACCAGCCCTTGACTTAACTGGCTGCCTCCTGCAAATACCATGATCCCCACCCCCGGCCCCATGTTATCCAGGATGCATGAGCTGAAGTGGAAGAACTGGGCATGTCCTGCCAACAAGACTTCTCTGCCTTACTCGTCCATGAAGTACCCTGGAGGAAGAAAGCCCTAAATGGGAACAAAGACCCTGGGAATGGCATGGGACTGGGATGAACAAGGACTATTAAAGCAAACCCCCTCCTTAAAAATCATTCCCCAGACTCCCAATCCTCAGATATTGTCAGCTCTGTCTTAACCCAGGAAGAGGCTCAGTGGCATTTCCATCTAGTCTCTACTTTGTAGGAACGGACACTTTCTTGGCAGAGAAAATATAACCAAATTGGATAAAAGGGCACAAATTACCCCAGATGCTAGATAACAGTTTCCGTAGGAGGAACACAAGAAAATTGCCACAGCACACAGTGACTTGAAACAATGGCCCATCCAGCTCAGCATTTTGTTTTTAAGACTGAAAAAAAAAAAAAAAGCTTATTTGATGGGAGACATAAAAAATGGTGGGCAAGAGCACTCATGAGATAAGAAAAAAATATGCAGATGAAATGCATTTTAACTAGAGGAGGCTTTTGACAGCGACCTCAGCCTTTGTATGTAGGGTGGCAAAGATCTGGAGTGTAGGAGTCAAATAGACCTCGGTGGGAACCTGTCCTTCCGAGCCTGAGTTTTATTGCCTTTATAATGGAAGCATTTCCCCATGGGATTAATATAGCAATGTTATGCAATAATAGAATGATATAAATAAAGTATCTAGTACTGTGCCTCCTCCATTCTATTGTGCAAATGGAATAAGATGTAGTCCTGTAATTATCATTTATAATTTATTAATATAATTTACTATAGCACCAATAGAAGGCAACATTAAATCTTTCCACTATCAAATATGAGGCACATGTGGATCACTCAGGCATCCTGACGACATGCGCAACCCCTGGCAAAACACTCAGCTGGGAAGGAGTCTCCTGCGCCTTTTCTGGGCTGTTCACTACGGTCATGTGGGACTCACTTCTCTTCATGGTTGGTTGCTTAGGTGAAATCTGACCTGGAGTCTTGACAGGTGGGATCACCAGTCTTGCTGCAGACAGGAAAGCTGCTTTCTTTGCAAGGGCTGATGGAAACATGTCCGCAGAGTAGGGTACTTCAGTGCTTCCTGAAGTACTCCTGAATCGCTCAACTTCTGAGTTCTTCCTTAGCATTCTACAACCAGCACCCACAGTGGGGTTCTAATCTTGATAATTGCCCTCCCCACGGAGGCTGGGGTGGGAGAGAGAGAGGGGCCTTTGTGGCACCCAAATAATTTTAGACTGCCTTTTGGGGATGAGGTCATCTGTACCACCAACCTCCAATTCAACTGCCACTCTTCTTTTTTGAAATTCTACTATTTTTTACTGTGATAACACTGATTTGCAATATTGTAGATGATGAAAAGGTGCAGATTTGCAGGTTCCCACCTCTCTAGATGTATCCCAGGTTTAGTGCCTCTCTCACTCTCCTACCTCATTTTGAAGATGTCATGAAAATGACTATGATCCCAAAAAATGACTTGAGTTAAGACCATCAAAATTATTTCATGGTATTTCTCAAACTGTTATTAAAAATAGCTATACTAGAAGATATTATAGGTGAATATCCTCAATGTTGGATACCTTTAAAAATGCACAGCTTCATTAGAAATCAGGGTCATTAGGACAATAAGAAGATATTATTACTTATCCACCAAAATGGCTAGACTTAAAAAAAAAAAAGATGGACCATATTAAATTCTGATGGGCACAGGACATCTGGAAGGTCATGTACTGAAGGGTGTTTAAATTGGAACATCCACTTCGGGAAAAGTTAGACATTACTTACCAAAGTTAAAGCTATTCCTAACCTGTGACCCCTATGAATTCCCAAACAAAATGCATGTTCACAAATGTTTATTTATATAGCAAAAACTGGATATAGGGTCTCCCTGGTGATGCAGGTGTTAAAGTCTCAGTGTTAAAAGCTATTGTGAGCCACTGTGGCAAGAGTTCTCTCCTTGGCCAAAGAGCAAATCTCATGGCGCAGCAGACCTCTCCTGCTTCTCCCTCTGCTCCCCTCAGCAGTGTATCTCAGTAGATCCACCTGTTCTGCCCCCAGCTCTGTCTCTAGTGAATTCTCCCACCCTCTACACCTTCAGCCTATACCCCAGTTCTTGAATGCATAAATAAAATAAATCTTTAAAAAGAAAATTTAAAAAGTTAGATACAACCCTGTGTACACAGTAATATACATAGTTGTGTATTAACCATTTCGTACATAGAGAGTAAAGCTACCTCCATTTTTTATGCTTATGAATTCTATGGATAAGGGTTTCAGAAAGGACCTAGAGGAAGTTGCCTGCCTTGTTCCACCATGTCTGTGACCCCTACTGTGAAGTCTGGAGAGCTATAAACTAATAGTGAATAGTTAGAATCATGTAAAGGTTTTTTGCCACTCATACATCTAGCCAGACCTTTCCTAACCCGCCCACTGCTCCCCTCAGCAGTGTACTTGGTCACTCGGCCTGTTCTGCTCCCCACTCTGTCTCTGGTGAATCCTCTCACCACCCCTGCACCTCTGACCTGTACCCGAGTTCTGTATGCATAAATAAATCTTTAAAAAAATATTTTAGTTGACTATCAGTACCTGGAAGGAAAGAACTAGGAGTTTTGGCCCTATATTTTAAAGTAGATTAAATAAAAATGATAGATTTTATCATAGAATTGTTCCCTGAGTTACCATCAATGACATTCCTTTAGATTCCTTTAGATTTTATGTAGACTTTTAATAAGAAACAGCCATGTTTCTGCATCTCTTGCAAAAACTGTTAAAAACATTCCTCATTATTACTCATTGCTCTTTAGATAAATAGTCATGTAATGAAAACCTTCTAGAATTCACTGTCAAGGGAAAAGTGTGTGTCTTCCCATAAAATAATATGCTTCCTTTGAATAGACAGTGAGAGTTATATAACCTTATGTGCCTTTTTATTTTTGTCCTGGTGGTAAGGATTTCTAGTCCAAATTTAAAGTTCAAGCATTATTATTCTCCCATCCTGAATTTCTGATATTAGAATATAAGCTCACAGAAGACAGAAATTTTGCCCATTTTGTTTCTTGTTGCAAGGACAGAGCTCCAGGCAAAAGGAAACATCTCCGAGGTACTGCATGGTGGGAAAGAGCATGTCTTCAAAAAAAAAAAAAAAGAAAGAAAGAAAGAAAGAAAGCGTGTAAACATCACACAGCAATGTGATTGTTTAGACAGCTTCAATTGCAGCATAAGGCAAGCTCCTATCCTCTGAAGCACTCTTAAGAGACCAAACTCTATTAACTGCTCTCTACTGAACAACAGAGCGTTGTATAATTTTAGAATTATCTTGCCTGTTCATAAAATGATTTCTTACTGGAATTTATACCATTTTCTACTAAATAAAGAAGGCTGGGCTGAAGAGGAAAGAGATAAGATTTTCTGCTTGAGGTCTCTGTGGTGTTTATATTGGAATGTGGCTGAAACAGACTAAGCAACCTGAAACAAATGGCTCGCTGTCCTTGGGTGAATTCAGCTGGTGGTGCAGAAAAGAACTCCTGGCCTGGGGTGGAGCTTGCTGTAGATAGCTTGATATGCTGAGACTTTAAACCTCCCACTATGGAGGCCCCTCCTGTGCTTTTTCTTTAAAGATTTATTTATTTGTGCATACAGAACTGGGGTACAGGCCAGAGATGGGGGTGGTGGTGAGAGGATTCACCAGAGACAGAGTGGGGAGCAGAACAGGCCGAGTGACCGCTGAGGGGAGCAGTGGGCGAGCCAGGAGAGGTCTGCCGCGCCATGTGGGCCACCTCCTGGGCCAGGGACTGAACTGGCACTGAAGTGGCTGGGGCTTGCTTCATAGTGCTGTGCTTCAACTCGTTGTGCCACCAGTGAGGGCCCTTTGTACTTGTTTTAATTAAGAGACTGGAGTGTGGCAGTTGACAGCTACGGCAGCAGCAAATCAATACACAATTCCTTCACACTGCTGAGGTCCCAGGAGCATTGTTTAGGGCCATTCAGGACACCATGGAGGTCATATTGCTCTCACGTGACAAACCAACAGGGTCAAAGTTGATTCATTAGAAGTTTTGTAACACTGCACAACTCATAGCTGTATAAATGCCTATAACATCTTTTAAAACCCTTTGCAACAACTTACTACACAGACAGCAAATTCTTTCTTAGTTTGATAGGAATTTTGTTTTACTTTGAGCTTTGAGAAATAACGTCTAAACTTCAAGCACAGGATTAACGGTTTTTCCTTTGAAAATAAAATAGGATTTGAGTTCCACTTTTATAGTTATTTTTATGCTTTCTTAAGAAAGACTAAAATAATGGCTTGAATGATAGTTTGTCCTAGCTTGCATTTTAATTATGTTTGGACGACATGAGGCATATAAATATAACTTAATTTAAATACTTACATGGAAAATTATGGTATCAGATATGACAGCAAGATTCAAATTTAATCACCTAGACTGGTGCTGTGCAATGCATTAGTCACTAGCTTCATGTGGTTATTTAAGCTTAATTTAAATTAATTAAAATTAAATAACATTAAAAATTCAGTTCCTTGGTCGCACCAGTCACACTTCAAGTGCTCATTTGCCATGAATGGCTGCTGTGCAGGACAGAGCATCTATGGAACACTTCATCTTTGCAGAGAGTGGTTCTGGGCAGAGACGATCTAGACATGAGGATTATCCTTAAATAAATCAGCAGCAAAAGTCTGTGTAGTCAGTTCAGGCTGCCATATAAGCGTAAAAAAAACAAAAAGTTATTATCTTCCAGTTTTGGAACCTGGAAGTCGAAGATCAAGGTGCCCTGGTGGGTTCTGGTGAGTTCTGTCTTTCGGCTTGCAGTCATCTTCTTGCTATGTCCTCATAGTGCCTTTCCTTTTTGCACCTGTGCTTGTCGGGTGGGGAGTTGGGGGAGGGTGGAGTGGGTGAGAGGGTGGCTGGTGAAGGGAGGAGAGAGAGGGTGTGATAAGCCACTCTTCCTCTACTTGTAAGAACACCAGTCCCATCACGTTAGGGCTTATGACTTCATTTAACCTTAATTACCTCTATAAGGAAACTGTCTTCCAATACAGTCACACTAGGGGTTGAGATTCATCATAAGAATTTTGAGGAATACAATTCAATCCATAGCAAACTTGAGGAAGGGGTAAGGGGAGTTGTATGGAAGAAAAATAGGAAGTAGATGAGGGCCAGATGGTGAGGGCCTCATGTACGATGCTAAGGAGCTGAAACTCTCTGGAAACAGAACGGGCACCAATGCAATTTTAAGGAGGGAATTCATGTGAGGGAAATTTGCTTTGTCGAAAGAATAGCAGGTTAACAGTATGGAGGATGAGCTGAAGTTGGAGATGGGCCATGGAGAATGGAGGCTGGGAGTTACTCCTGTTTGGAATTTCCTCCCATTTCTTCTAAGGAAGCCTACTGGAGAACTGAAAACTCTTTTTTGCCCAAGCTCTGAATTCTATAAGAGCCAGTCCAGGGTGTGGGTGGGAGGGACAAGTTTGATCACTTTGACACAGGCTAATCACACAGCTAAGAGCAGACTTGGTCACAACAGTTTGTGTTCAAAGGTTAACCCTGTCTCTTATTGGCTATTTACCCAAAATTGATGGCTCCCCTTTTGTTTTTTTTTCCCAAAGATTTATTTATTTATACATACAGAACTGGGGTACAGGCCAGAGGTACAGGGGCCGTAAGAAGATTCACCAGACACAGAGTGGGGAACAGAACAGGCTGACTGACAAAGGACACTGCTGAGGGGAGCAGCGGGCAGGTCAGGAGAGGTCAGCTGTGCCATGTGGGTCACCTCTAGGCTGGGGATTGAATTTAACGCTGAAATGGTGCCGGCCAGCTTGCAGTGCTGCGTCCTTACCCGTTGCTCCACCAGGGAGGGCCCGGCTCCCCTTTTCTAAGAATGAATGTCCCCCTTTGTGAAAAGAGATTGATTATAACTACATCATAAGGTTGGCCTAAGGATTCAATTACATAATGTCAGTTAAAAAGGATTTAGCAGAGTCTGGGGTTTATGTTTGTATGTGGGCAAGCTGAGGGGTTCCCCAGAGTCCCCAAAGCCTGCATGCTTTAAATGGACTCTGCCATCCATTGCATGAAGACAAAGCATACACTTAGTGTTAAATAACTTTAATAGGTTAGTGTACATGGAGAGAGAGGACAGGATAATAGTTTCCCAGTAAAACGCTGAGTTATCCATTGCCTAACCAATCAGGGTTGTTTCAAAGCACTGAGAGCTGAAAACTTGCCACAAGTTTAAGGTAACTTTTGCAGGGAATTTTAAGAAAGGGGCAAAAGGAGCCAGGCAAGTCTGGAACAAAAGGAACAAAGTTAAAGAAGTTAAAGTACAAATCAAGTTCAAGGCTGCCGTTGTCAGCCGCCCCATTGTCCTGACTCCAATAGTCTCTTCCATGTCCCCCAAGCCCCTGGCGCAAGTCCAAGGCTGAGAAGCAAAAGGAGTTTGTCACATGTCTCTCTCCATATGCCTCTTCCAAGTCCTTCTTGTAAGCTCCTCTCCAAATCTCCTTCAGCTTCGCACCCCGCCCCCCCAGATCTGCCCTGCATTAGGTGGGGCAGGGAACACGGAACCTCCTCTTCTCATGGAGATAACACTGCTCTATGTCTAGTGCTTTATATATTTTGCCTGTTATCACTGCCAGGGTTATATTTTTAAAATTTATTCACAAAGGAGTAGAATATACAGGGTGCTTTGCTTGTTTGTTTAAAAGAATCTTGTCTATTTCCTGTGTGTGTGTGTGTGTGTGTGTGTGTGTGTGTAGTTTTCCACCACTCAAAAGGACTTTAAGGGTTTCCAGTTTCTTGCCGCCTTATAAAGACACTGTGATCAAGAGCTTTAGAGTTTCAATAAGTTTAGAATTATAAGAGACTTGGTATCAAATATTTCTCCACAACTTACTAGCTGTGTGACCTTCAACAAACATCCTCCTTGACTCTCTAGTTCCTTCTAGATAAAATGAATATGATAATTCTTTCATTTACTTAGTCACAAATATTTACTGAGCAACTATCTATGCCAGTGTTTGGGCTGGGAATTCCACTGTAAACAAATCAGATATAATCCTGATGACATTTTAGAGGACAAGAGACAATTATATTACAATCTGGTAAGTTCTCTGATAGACTAAAAATAGGAGGGAAAAAAATGAATCGCGCCCTTGGAGGAGGCATTCTCCTCAACAGGCCAGGGGAGGCATTCTAATTTCTAAGTGGGGAGCTGAAGACTGTGGATGTGGTCATTGGAACTGAGTGGGAGTGAGAGGGAGGACAAAAAGTATGCAGAAAGGCCTGAGGCAAAGAGTATGTTCTGGAAAGATCCCAGTCACGTTCACTAGACGAGCTCAGTCTGTGCCTAGGTAGGGCTGTGGAGAAACAGTGATTTGGGGGTGAGGGAGGGAGGAGAAACATGATCAGATCCACATTTTGGAAATATCACTTTGCAATAGGAAAGCACAGGTAAGGAAAAGTTAGATCAGGGAGTTCTATTATAAACCCGGCGCAGACATCCAGGAGAACATACACCAAGTTTATGCAACAGGAGATATGGAATAAATCATGAAAAAATTAACACATAGGGGTCCTTCCTGGTGGAGCAACAGGTCAAAGCACAGCACTATGAAGCTGTCCACAGACACCATAGCATGAATTCTATTGCTGGCCAGGAAGGTGACCCATATGGCACAGCAGACCTCTCCTGACCCGCCCACAGCTTCCCTCAGCAGTGTACTTCGTCGATACGCCTGTTCTGCTCTCCACCCTGTCTCTGGTGAATCCTCTCACTCCCTGCACCTCTGGCCTGTACCCCAGTCTATAAGCATAAATAAATCAATCTTAAAAAAGGCACATACTGGCCCTCCCTGGTGGTGCAGCGGGTTAAAGCACAGCCCTGAGAATCTAAAGCCGCTTCCGCATGAGTTCAATCCCCGCCTGCCCCGGAGGTGACCACATGGTGTGGCAGACCTCTCCTGGCCCGCCCGCTGCTCCCCTCAGCAGTGTACTTTGTTGATCTACCTGTTCTGTTCCCCACTCTGTCTCTGGTGAAGCCTCTCACCGCCCCTGAGCCTCTGGCCTGTCCCCCAGTTCTGTATGCACAAATAAATAAATCTTTAAAAAAAAAAAAAAAGCACATACAGACACAAAAAAAGTAAAAAAAAAAAAAAAGAATTAACACATAGGCCTAGGCAATGTTATAGGTGTTTAACATGTACCAATTCACATAACTGTCAAAACCAAAACAGTCCTAAGAGCCAGATCCCATTATCATTGTACTTTACAAATAACAAAACACAGCTCCGAGATACCACATAACTTGATCAGGAGGACAATGTTGGGTTATGATTCCACACAGACTAATTTCCAGGTCCTGTGCACTCCACTGATCTGCTGTAGGTCTTCAAAATTTCCAAGGTTGACTAAGATTTGAGGAATGGGGCAGAAGGGGAGGTGACAGATGGTCTCCAGATTTCTGACTTACAGCTGGTGGCTTTGGTGTCCTTTTTTGAGCTGACACCAGCTCAAAAAAGTTTGGGAGGGAAGATAATGAATTCCTCGTGAAACATGTTGAAGTTGAATTCCCATGGCAACGACCATAGGCACACTGGGTGATCCAAAGTATCACTGGACATGTGTGTCAGGAGCTTGAGGAGCTACATATTTTGGAATCATTAACAGCCATGAGCGTCAGGAAGAATGTTTGTAATTAAAAAAGATGCCTTGAGGCCCTCCTGATGGCACAACAGGTTAGTATGCAACACTGCAAGCTAGCAGCAGCTGCCTCTATGCACATTCTATTCCGGGTTCCAGAGGTGACACACATGGCGCAGCAGACCTCTCCTGTCTTGCCTGCTGCTCTCCTCAGCAGTGTACTTCTTTGATCTGTCTGTTCTGCTCACCATTCTGTTTTTGGGGAAACCTCTCACTGGCCCTATCCCTCTGGCCTATACCCCAGTTCTGTATGTATAAACAAATATATATATATTTTTAAAAGATACCTTGAGAAGGAGCAGGCGAAGAAGGAACTATTCAGTGGTGTTGAGGAGGAACAGCCAGAGAGATGGGAGGAATAGAAGAATGGGTGATATTTCAGAAGGAAAAGGGCATTCATTCCAAGGAGCAGGATCCCAACAGGGTGGTATCAAATGCTGTGGAGGGCTCCTCACAATGAGGTCTGAGGAGTGCCCAGTGAGTATAGTCATAAGGAGATCATTAGTGATTCTGTAAAGAGCAATTTTGGTAAATTGGTAAGTGCAATAGAGTGTGGTAGGCTGAGAATTGGAGGATGGGGAACAAGAATTTCACCAAGAAGCTTTGACTGTGAAGAGAGAAGAGCTATCTACAGAGGGACGTGGAGTACGTAACGAAAAGGTTTATTTACTTAATAAATGTTTTACTATGCAAGGAAGTTGAGAATAGGTGGTCTAAGTGTTAAGTACCAGAGCTGAGTTTGATTCTCAAGGTAGCGAGTTAACCCACATATGGCACAGCAGACCTCTCCTGTCTCTTCCTATGCTCCCTTTAGCAATATATTTCAGCCAGTCCACCTGTTCTGCTCCCCAGTCTGTCTCTCGTGAATCCTCTTACCCACCCCCTACTGGCCATACCAGTTCTTCTATGAAAAAATAATTAAAAAAAAAAAAGAAAGAAATTTGAGACTATTCAGATGTTATGAGAAGGACCCAGGATAAACTGAGAAGTTATGGAAACAGGAGAGGTAATTAATTATCTAATAAGTCCTTGAGAAAGTAGAAGGGATGAATCCAGAACACAGATGGAGAGGTTAACCTAAGGAGTAAGAGGGATTTTTTTTTTTTTTCTTGTCACAGGGAGAAGAGAGAAATGAAGAGGAAGAGAAATATTTAGATTTGGTGGTGAGAAATGGAAGGAGTTCTTAATAGCTTTTTTTTTTTAAGTAAAGATCGATTTATTTATGCGTACAGAACTGGGGTACAGGCCAGAGGCTCAGGGGCGGCAAGAGGCTTCACCAGAGACAGAGTGGGGAACAGAACAGGCAAATCGACAAGGTACACTGCTGAGGGGAGCAGCGGTTGGGCCAGGAGATGTCTGCCGCGCCATGTGGTCACCTCTGGGACAGGCAGGAATCAAACTCATGCGGAAGTGGCTTTAGCTTCTCAGTGCTATGCTTTAACCTGCTGCACCAGCAGGGAGGGCCCGCTTTTTTTTTTTTTTGTCTAAAGTAGGAACTATTATCGTTGCTTGAATGTGAGAGACAGTGTCATTGAATTTAAGACAAGTTAAGTTGGAGTTAAGAGGTTTAAACAGACCCACTGATTTTTAGGGCAGTGAAAATACTCTGTGATACCATAGTGATGAATGCTAATCTTCCCGCCTCATAGACTGTACCAAGAGTGACGTTGTTAACTGTGGACTTTGGATGACAATGATGTCTCAGTGTGGGTTCAAAAGCTGTAACAAGAGTACCACTCTTTCAGAGGATGTTGATAATCAGAAGCTATACCCATGCGTATAAGGGAAATCTCTCTACCTTCTCAAATTGGTGTGAACCTAAAACTACTTTTAAAGAGAGTTTTAGTTAAAAACCAAAGCAGCCCCTCCCTAGTGGCACAGCGGGTTAAAGCACTGCACTAAGAAGCTTAAGCCACTTCCTCATGAGTTAGATCCCCGCCTGCCCCAAGGAGATCCACATGGCAAGGCAGACCTCTCCTGACTGCACGCTGCTCCCCTCAGCAGTGTACTTCGTCCATTTGCCTGTCTGCTCCCCACTCTGTCTCTGGTGAATCCTCTTACTCTCCACATCTCTGGCAGGTACCCCAGTTCTGTATGAATAAATAAATCTTTAAAAAAAAACAAACCCCAAAGCAAACAACAAAAACCCAGACCCACTGTGGTTGGAGACCAAAGTAACTGAAGAAGTAGAAGAAATTCTAGGCAACGGTCCATGATTGCACAGTATCTCTGATCACCACTGTGTTGTCTACTTAATTGATAGGTTTGAAAGAGGCAGAGAGAACTGAGCTGGAGTTTTGATAGGTGAGGTCAGTGGTAGACCATGTGGATTAGAGATGAGGATAAAGGAAGGAGAGGGGCTGGAGTCTAATCAAGAACACAGAGAAAACAGAGGAAGCCAATAAAGAGGGGGTAGAGGGGTCCAGGGAGAGTGATTTCTAAAGTGAAAGCAAAGTATGTGGCAGGTGGTCACTAAGAGGATGGCTAGTGAGCCTGCTTCCTGGTATTCATGCCTTAGATGAGCCTGTCCCTTGAATGTGGGCTGGACTAGTGACTCATTATTCTAATGACTAGGAGAAAAGTGATGAGATGTTATTTGTCAGGATAGATTCTTAAGAACCTGGCTCACTTGCCTTCTTGCTTTCTCAGTTGCTTACTCTGATGGAAACCAGTTACCATGTTCATGCTGCCCTGTGTTGACAGCCAGATAGCCAGGGGCTGAGCAGCAAGGAACTGAGATCTTTGGTTCCAGCAGCCTGAAGAAATGAATCTTGCCAACTTCCTGTAGGCATGAAAGAATTTATCAGGCATTGAGAATAGACAGATTTATTGAAACACACTAAGAGAAGAAATAGGTAAGATAGAGGTCTTCTATGCAAGCAGAATGTGTGTCCTGAGGCTCTATTTATACTCCAGGCTTTATTGAAATGGTTAGGGTGACTGGTATTGGGTGTGTCCTGACTGCTGGTCTTAATTAGCATAACAGATCATCAGGTTTTTGGATTATTAGCTTAAGGTCTGAATTCCCAAGCAGTTCCATCCACTGCCTTTATCCATTTCAGCCTCCCAAACTTGCCTGCTGGACAAGGAATAAGGACTTGGTTTTTAAATTTAGTAATGAGGGGCCTCCCCGGTGGTGCAGTGGGTTAAAGGGCAGCACTGCAAGTTAGCTGCAGCCTCTCCTGTCTCACCCACTGCTCCCCTCAGCAGGGTACTTTGTCACTCTGCCTGTTCTCCTCACTCTGTCTCTGGTGAATCTTCTCACTGAGCCTATATATACTCCAGTTCTGTATGCATCAACAAATAATTTTTTTTTTAAATGTAGTAATGATACACAACACTTCCTTCAGTCAGAGAAGGGATCTTCAGGGGAGACCTAAAGTTTAATCATAGCCTTATGAGACTTTATTCACGGCTTTATGAGAGACCTTGCTACAAAAGCAGATTCCTTAAAAAAAGTGATAGTAAATACTCATTGATTTACAACAATGTGTAAGTTTTGGGAGTACATAATTTTGCAGCAATAGATAATGAATTCCCAGTCTGAGAGAAGCGGGTGGGAAGGAAAAAGGACAGCAATTATGGTCAGAAAATGGGGTGTCTTGGATGTACAGTTTTAGCCACGGAGCAGCTCTAATGTTTCCTGGGTCTGAAAAAGGGTGGTTAAACTGGTGCAGAAGTCAAGTTTGTTGAAGAGAATTCAAGTTCATTGAAGATGAAGTCTGGGAATTGAGAGGCCAGGTTATTGGATAAATGAAGTTCATAAGTTTTAAAGTCATTTAGGACTATTGAATGGAGAATGTACAGGAGGCGCCAATTTCAGTTGGATGACAGGGTGGTAGATGGGGCAGACGGCCACTTCAGAGAGATGGATGGAATGATCCCCTACAAGATGTTTTTTGATGAGGGTGATAAATTAAAGACATAGAAGGGGCACTGGGGATCGAGGAAAGATGCTGACCCCAAAACTCAACTCTGGGTTTGTGAAGGAGAATAAGCAAACAAATTTTCCACAGGGCTGCAGGGGAAATGGTGTTCGCAGTGTAAAGGCAGGCAGGTTTTAAGATTAAGATTAAAAGGCAAAATATTTAAGATCCTTGGCTCCACGTAGTGGGCATCCGAAGAATATGAATTGCCTATACATTTTAACTTAAACATTTGCATGACCCTGTTCCCAGCTCCTCGCCTATTCGAGAGTAGGGCTAGTTGAGGGGACGCGACCTGGGTCGAGGGAGGCGGACCCCATCACGCTAGGTCAGGGGCTGCCTCCCAGCTGCCCAGGAAAATCGTGTAGCGACGCTTTCCCTACTTCCCTGGAGCACCTGGGAAGATCCCCAAGAGCGAGTCACTTTCTCCTGCGGACGGGACAGGCCAACCCCTAAGAGAGATGTATCCCTTCCATTCACAAATATTGAACCAATCGCCCCGCAAGCGCGAGACACCGGGCGGCACGATGAAAAGAGCGATACACTCTGGACTACGAGTAGCGCGTGTTCCTCGCGGCAGCCAACGTCGGTAGCTTTCACTCCGCTCAGACTTTCCCAAATTCTGCCCACACTTTTAGTTGAGGTAAAATGTCGGAAGTGTGCAGCGGGTAAACTTGAGATCTGCAACATTCAGCTGGCCAACTCCAGGATCCCAGCAACCCGGCGCCCCCAAGGAATACCGGCGTCCACGTGGGTTGCCAGGCTCGTCGCGGGGCGGGGCGCGACGGGCGGGTCCAGACCGGAGGGCGCGGCTGGCCCCGCCCCCGGGGCTCCCATGGCCCCCCGCGCCCCGCGGCCAGATGCTGACGTGTCCTTTCCTTCCCACTACACCTCCCGACACTACCTACTACAGCTGCCCCGGAAGTCCCGCCTCACACTTAGCCTGTCACCGCAAATCAGCTCTTCCAGCGCTTCCTGGAGCTCTTCACCCGTTTTGGGACCAAGGGGCGGGGCTGCGTGAGCAGGGTGCCTATTGGCTTGAGGTCCGGCGGGTTCTGGGCGCTAATTGGCCGGAGGGAGGTGGCGCTCTGGCACGCTTGCGCGGCGAGTAGAACGTGTGGCGGCGGCGGCGATCGCGTCTCCTCTTTCGATCGTAGACCCGCTGCTGCTCTGGTGAGCGCCCGGCGCGTCGGTCCAGTCCATCGCCCGCAGCCTGTCGCCTGCCCGCTCATCGCCGCGCCTCTCACCAACACCGGCACCCACTGACACCTCCGAGTCGGCCTGCCGCCTTACTCACTGCCTTTCTGTCTCCACACATGGCCTCCTCCGCGCAGAGCGGCGGCTCCTCCGGGGGACCTGCGGTCCCCACCGTGCAGCGGGGCATCGTCAAGATGGTGAGAGCGGGGCCCCGGACACCGACTCCACCGCCCGCCTCCGGGCGGGAGTCTGGCGCTGACTTCTCTTCCCCTCCCGCCAGCCTGCATGGTCTCCCAGATCGCCTTTCCTCTGTCCCCTTCCTCACTTTCACCGATTCTCGGAATCCAGTCCCCAGCCGGAACTCTCGACACGGACGCCCCTTGGTGCTTTGCCCCCTGGACACCCTTGCCTCAGGGGTCACAGTGATTCCCGGGCTCACGACACTCAGGTCTCCTGGCCGTTTACCAGCATAGATCAATCACTGATTGATTAACGGGGATAATTCATTGATAACGCTCTCCCATTGCCCCCGCCTTCCTGTCCATTTTGACATCTGCTGAGCAGTTTGCAGTTTTTCGAGATCCTGACATCCGCTCTTCCCTGGAACTCTAGGAGTACTTGGCCATCTTGAAGTTTTTCTGTTAACACCGACGCTCAGTTACTTCCAAGTTTTCTCGCTCACTGACCCTCCTCTTTCTCCACCTCTTGTGTGTCTGTAAGTCCTAAGAACTCATACTATTTGTACTCTTCCTCCATCTGACCCATAAAATGTTAGACCGGTAGGACTCTCGGCAATCTTTGTGACCTTACCCCTTCTAGATAAGGAGTTTGAAGAGGGCCAGTGACTTGCCTAAAGTCACATGGCGGTTTGGCTTAGTGCCAGGAAAAGAGTTGAAGTATTCTGATTCCCCTTCAGGGTTCGAACACTGTAAATTCTGCCTCTTTTATACTCTTATTACCTACACTCATTTTAACTTTAAAGCCTTGTAAGTTTCATTAAAAAAATTTTACTCCCAGCTTCAAATGATGTTGTAGGCTAAATTCTCTTTCCCACGTATCACCTGGCTTTTTCCTCCCCCGGACCTTCCCAAATCTTAGAACCTGTCACTTCTTAGTTGTTAACAGATTCTCTGGTTGTGATGACCATAAATAAACTTCCAGGTTTAATTTCAGACTGCAATTCTCATTTCCATCTGGAACAGCAAATAATAAAATGCCTTAGTTTTTGCTGTTATGGAAAGTTTAATTAACATTCTATTTTCTTGGGTCTTGTCTTTTACAGGAGTAAAAATATTCTTATGCATGTGTGCGCAGGCCCGAGGACATTAGATTTTAAGAACGCCCCACCCCCCTTCTGTTGTATTCATTACTTAGGTGATATTCTGCCTCTGGCAGAGATGCCTAGGGCTTTCAGTATTACTTTCCCTTTTGTTTATATGTAAACGAAGAGTTAGAATTCTTCAAAAGCTGAGTGAAAAGGCATTTCCAAGGTCCACATTTCTCCATTCTTTAAATATTGACCTGACCTACAAAAGGATTGTCTCGAAATTAGCCTTTATATTGGTCTGTTCCTTCCTTCACTATAGGAACAGGTCATCATTTGGCAGTTTGGTGGAGGGATAGGAATTACTGAGTGGCTCTTTCTGAGTTTTCCTTTGCTCGGTTACAGTGTTTGTTTAAACACCCCGTCCATATTTATGGAATGAGGCCAAACATAGTCTTGCTTCTACTAATGTTGAGGTTTTCAGGGCCTCTGGAGCCTATGAGCTGACCATATATGCCTGTTACCTGCATGGTTAATGAATATTGACAATCACTAGCTTATTAAGGGTCAAGTCTTGTGCTGAGTATTCAGCCTATATGATCTCATTTGTAACACCTAACAGGTAAGATTATGGGCTGCACTTTACAGATATGTGTAAGGTTTTGAAAGAATTAGTAGTTTACCTAAGTTACTTTTTTATTGGCAATAAGAGGCAGAGTTGGGATTTGAACCCAGGCCTCTCTGACAGAAAATATATATATATATACTATATACTATTAAGGATCATGCCCCATGCCTCTGACTGCAGGGTATGAATTTACAATGTGGCGGGCGGGGCCGTGATGTGAGGCAGCAAAATTGCAGGAAAGTGAAGCCGACTGTAATTGAGGTGAGGGAAGATGAGCCGTTCCTCCTTTTCTTGCCTGGGAGCTGCTATTGTGGTAAGTGACTTCTGGTGCTCATAGTCATGGTGCCTTAGGAGTGTGGTGTGGAAGAAGCACAGGAGACTGGAAGGCAGTTTTTAAAATTCAGTGATTAAATGGTCTGTACTGTTGCTTTTTGGTGCCCAAACTGCAGGGGCTGAGTGGGTTGAGTTCCAGGCAGGGATTAGGGGAGGGAAGCCTATGAACTGCAGGCAGATTTGTGCCAGACTTAGAAGCCTTGTCTGGAATGAAAAATCGACCACTGGCAAATTGCTCTGTGTGAAGCTCTTCTGCTAAGCAAAGTTGTATTTTCCTGGAGAGTAATTGTTTTCAAGGGTACTTGGAACTGCTTTATAAGCCCTCTACAGTGGAAGATGGAACTCTGTGATAGGACAGTTAGAAGGAGTTTGACAACTAAGAAAGCAGTCACACAGGGCCTCCCTGGTGGCACAAGGGGTTAAGACACAGCATTATGAAGCTATCCACAACCACTGCAGCACAAGTTCGATCCTCTGCCAGGAACCTGACCCACCTGGCACAGCAGCAGATTTCTTCTGTCTTCACCCACTTCTCCCCTTAGCAGGATATTTCAATAGATCTGCCTGTTCTGTTTCCCACTCTGTCTCTGGTGAATCCTCTCACACCCCTCCCCTCCTCTGTCTTTTGGGAGAGAGGCAGAGAATGGAACCCTGGCTAGTCCTTAAACCTGAAGGCCTTATATGATCTAGGGTTGAGGTTTGCTCAGTGAAGAGCAGTTGTTCTTTCTCTTTTTTTGGCAAAAGAATGAGTTGTGGGCCACAGAAGGTGCAGGTTTCTTATGGTCTTTGCCTTGCAATCCCGGGGGGGGGGGGTTGGTAGGGAAATCTTTGCATTTGACGAGTTTTTAAAAATGACAGTAATTGGAGAGGCTGTGTCTGCTACTAAGAGTGGGAGCAAAGGGACAGAGTTGGTTCTGGAAGGTGTTTAGGGAGGAAGTGGGCAGTAAGTTGCACAAACATTTCGGATCTGTTCTATTAGTGAAAGGCAGAAAGTATGATGGAAAAACTAAAGGTGGATTTATATTTTCTGAGTTGGAATGAGACTGGCAAGTGTGTGGGTAGACAAAATATAACCTGGAAAAGTAAATGTCACTGTCAGTTATTATTTTCTCAAAATCCTTGAAGGATTCAAGCACAAGGTGTCTTTGGATAATTTGCTAGACCTTCCTTAGCTGCAGTAGAATGTTGTCAGCAGATGTTAAATAGACAAGATTGGAGACTTATGCTACTTAGTAAAAAATTCAGCCTGCTTCCTTAGCAGCTACCTAGAGGTGGCTATTTTCCATTTTTATTGACAGAATAAATTGGGGCCTGGATCCCTTTCCTATATCTTTCTCTTTGCCTTTCCATCTGACTTGGTGCTTTTTTAAAAGCAGGGACACCTAGGCTGCTTTCATTATAACAGAATAAATTGGCCACAACTCTGGACTCTCCTGTGCTTATCAGACGCAGCACGTCTTGTCTTGTCGGAAGGCCAGTGGGAGGAATTTCAGTTCCCCTTTGACCCCATCCCATTTTCTCTGAAGGAGAAAAGGGACGCTCTGCCATCCTTTGGTCCTAGGGTGAGAGCCACAATTCTCACTAAGCATGTAAGGCCAGAGGCAGCTAGAGGAGCCGGCCCTTGATGGCCCCCTGCAAGAGGAGTTGTGCTGTAGACTGTTGGGAAGCCGGGACCTAGGCTTCCACTGTGTGGCCGGTAGGGGGCGCCACCTCATGTGGTTGGTTGCAACTGAATGTTTCTTTTGAACTGAGAAGTCTGTCTTTCCAGAGTTGGGGGGTGGGGGACGGGACAGAGTGGTCGACTGCTGGCCAGAATCTTACTGCATGTACTTAACCTCACGTGGGCTGTGAAAGTAGAAAAACCTTTCCTATTCAGATGCCCTTATGCTACTCAAAGGGACAAGGTTGCTGAAGAACAGTATCTACTTGGTAGGCAAGGAGTAGGTAGAAAGAATGAAAGTCTTTCCCCTACGGCCACGTTCTCACGATTAAGCATGGTAGCTTTCATGCACCATGGTAAGTCAACAAAAACAAAGTTTTTACTATAGTTGAAGGTTTTCTGTTATTTTTTTGTCTGTGTGAAGATAAAGTATTCATCTGACTAGTTAAGCTAACAGTGACTTCTGCCAGGTACTAATGATGTCGACTGATGAACGATCATACTGCCTTTCTTGACCAGATATTTCTGGGTCATCTGCTGTGTGTCCCAAGCACTGCTTGGGGAGTGGAGAAAAGTGGTAATAAAGGAGGTTAGATCTCTGTCCTTGTGGTTCTTGGATAAAGTCTACAAAAACAAGGAAACAAGAAATGCTCATGAGAATATAGGATAGTAATTTCAGGTAGGGGAGAGGGATAGCGTGGCTGGGGATGTGGGGGGGACTGATTGCTATAGATGGGGTGCTTGGGAAAGACTTCTCCCAGCGGTTGTCTGAGAGCCATCAGACAACCAAAGAACCAACTATGGGGAAAGTGTTCCTTGCATAGGGAACAGCAGTGCAAAGACCCCAGGATCTTCATTGATGATTATCTTCAGTATTTTTTTTTTTTTTTTTGCATAGAAGAAATGAGGTATGGGGGTGAGGATTCACCAGAGACAGTGGGGAGCAAACAGGCAGATTCACTGAAATACACTGCTGAGGGGAGCAGGACAGGAGAGGTCTGCTGTGCTATGTGGGTCAGCTCCCTGGCTGGGGATCAAACTCAGGCTCTGGAGGTGATAGTGCTGAGACAACCTTGAGGCTACCAGAAGGCTCCTGTTCATAAAACATTCTTACTCATCAGGCAATCACCAAATTACCATAAAATGATTTTGTATTATGAATCATACTAGTCTCCTTTATGATTTTGCTTATTATTATAATAAATTGACTAGCTATTCAACCTTATCAATATGAATGGTCTGTTTCCTTCTGGTACTTGTCTGAACATCCTGTTATAAGCTATGTGGTAAAAACAAAAATGTCTCTTCCAGAGAGGATACTTTTCAAGGAAAGCCTTGTGAGTTTTTTTTTTTTTTTTTGCATAGAACTGGAGTGTAGACCAGGGGTGCAGAGGGTGAGAGGATTTACCAGATACAGAGTGGGGAGCAGGACAGGTGGATTTACTGAACTAAATGGCTGAGGGGAGTAGCAGGAGAGACAGAAGAGGCCAGCTGCACCTTCTGTGGGTTACCTCCTTGGCTGGGAATCGAACTCAGGCCATGGGGTGATAGCACTGAGACTTAACCCTAAGGCCACCAGAGGCCTTTTCAGTATTTTTATAGTAGCTCTGCAGTTTCTTCAAGTTCAGTATTACACATAAGTGAATGGGTTTAACTTATGCTATTAATGTGTATGTTTAAGGATGATAAAAGGCAGGAAGGCGGTGTTCTGATACCCTGGCCGGATTAATAGCTGACATTAAGACCACTGAGTAATTGTAGACAGTGGGAGGTTAATAAAAAGTGCTTGCTCACATTCATGTTACTTATAGGATCAAGGCTAAGAATTTTTGGACTTCTCAGCCAGTCCTGTATATTCCCAAGGTCACTGCCTTTCACTGGTAGGGGCTTGGTTCAAAATACAAATGCCAGGAGCAGACCCAGTGGAATTCAATAGCATCTAGGACTTGTCAGTGTCAGTACTTCTGTTGGTGCTTTATTTCTGCTGAGCGTTTATTGTCGCTCTGGCCTCTGGCAGCTTGGCAAGCTTTAGCCAACAATGTTGGTGGAAGCGAGTAACAAGCTTCTGAGCTTGAACTAATGGGCAGCCAGGAACTAGCCTGTGCACAGCATGACTTGTGAACCTGAGCAGGACTTCTGAGGCTGAGCAGTGGTCAGGGCTGGTAATAAGGATAATAATTTGCAGAGTCTGTGCCCTAATTTACTTGGAGAATGAAATTTGGGAAATAAGCGAAAGTTTCAGTTTCCACTGGTAAGTCAAAAAGAGACAACTGGCCAGGTTTGAGCCCAGGAGGCGCTCAGGCCTGTCACGCACACACTTCTCAGCATGGGCCAGCTATCTGGCTGGGAGCTAGGGTGCTCGATGGGGGTGCAGCAGATAGAGCCTTTGAGGTTTGGTCTTTGGATTTATTTATTTTTTTCTTCTCTCTAAGAAAGAACATAGCTAAATACTGTGGGAAATTCTTTCCCGTGGCAAGAAATTCCAAGGAGTGAAGTAAAGGGGTTCATCTCTTATGTGGCTTTCCCCTGACTTTTTCCAGGGAGACCTATCCATACCCAGTTACTGTTGCTATTCCTCTCTTGAGAGACTGACATATGTTTTTTGTTTTTACAGCAGAAATTGATGCAGAATCACAGGTTGTGAACATTTGATGCAGATGGGTTGTTGTAGAATTTCACTTAGTCTCAGTATGACAAATTAATGTTATATTTTTCTCACTTAGCTCTAATGTTTAAGAAAAAAAGAACAGTAGTTTCAGTTACCATTTTTTAAGAATTAGGAAGTTAAGTGACTTACAGTGAAAATAAGCCTAATGAAAATTCAGATGACATTTTCAGGTGGCACTTTGGAGATATCCAACCAGGATACAGATCTGCCTGGCACATTTTCTCCTTTCATGTGCTTGAGTGACTTAAGGTGCCATCTCTGTACCCCATTTTGAGGTGCATTAGTTCTCTTGATGTAGGACGTAGTCGGCTGGCCTTGTAGCACTAACTTCCCATGTAACCGGGGAGTGAGACTGGAGTCCTAGTGAGCCAACCTAGTATGTTAACATTGTCCCAGGAAGCGACCTGGCAGAGAAGCGGGATCATTTGTCCAGGATTCGGGGGATTCAAGTTTTCCCTCCGGGTGATTGGGTTTCACCTCTAAATGCTTTCCTTTTCTCTTAAATGAAGTGATTGGATTCATCATCTGTAAGCCCCCTTTACTCCCAAAAAGGCTGTGATTATGGAAGAAACCCTTTATTGCTTGTCTCAGGTATGAGGAAGTAAAGCTGAGAAGTCTCGTACCTTCATCAGTAGACTTCAGTTTGAATTGCTGCTATCCTACACGAAACATGTTTTCTGTTTTGATTGCTTGTTCTGGGGGGAGGCATTGGGTAAGTTGAAATAAAGATTTCTAGTGTGGAAGACCAGGGAGTTAGAATTTGAAATAAACTAAGTGATTGGCTGGGGGAGGGGTGGAGGGTGGGCAGCCACACAGCTTCCTGGCGTCATGATGGCATCAAGCTATTCTGGAGTAGTTGCTTGAGACCCAGAGGGAACATCATGAGGTGGGTTTTATTCATGCACTTCCGAGCACCTTGGCGGTCTCCTAGGGCAGCAGATCTTGCTTGGGAAGGGTGGAGGTGAGGAGGGTGTACTCTGGGAACTTGTAGCGTGGGCAGGGTTTCTTCTGGCCCTGCTCTTGACGGGGGAATCTGGCCAGATAGAGGGTGCTGAACTCTGCTTTCCATGCCTTGAGGCCAGAGCTTCATCCTTCAGCTCACTCTTAGTGTCTTTCAGATCTTTTCTACTTCCACTTAATGTGTAAATAAAGGAACCATCTTGTAGTTCCTCACATGGTTTGAGTTTATTCTTTTATGTGGGGCTTCTTAAATCACTGCTGTGAGTAGATTAAGAAAGAAATGCCTAATGTTTCCTAAGTGCTTCCATCAGATCCACCAAGGAGGTCTTTCAGAGGAAAATTTTTTTTTAAGTTACTTTTAGGTTATTCTGAAAAGTACATTTTGAGACTGATTCTTGGGCGCGTGTTTGAGACCCACTGATCTTGGTTAACTTCTGTTCTGTATGCAGTTGGAGAGGCAGGACATGTAGGACAAAAGAAGTATTTGTCCCTCAGGGTGGGTGCACCAGAATATTTTATGAGGGGAGGATAGTGGTTTCTGACTCACTGTCTTTTCCACACTTATCTTGATTGTTCCCAGGACACTTTGCTTTAATCGATCAATACTGGATCGATATCCTCAGGCGTCCATTTACAGTGACTCTGACATCCTATTCTTGGGTCATAACTGACAACTGAGAAGTTACTGTTTTATGTGCCTGTTATAGGCCATATGCTCATTTTAACACTCATCTGCCACTTTTCCTTCATTTGCATAGATTCCCAAGATCTTCCTGTAATCTGGCACCAATAACTTGGCATATTCTTTCGGCGGAAGTGTAGTGTTATCTACAAGCATGAAGTCTCTCCTCCTCACTTTCTGCTCTTATCCTCAGGAGCCACACACTTCAGCTTTTTGGTTTTGTTGTCTGTCTATATCTTGTTTCTTGTTTCTGAGTCCTATTCTTGACCACAACAACTGTAAAATCCAAAATGACATCATTGGTGGTCTTTGTTTACTTTTCATTCTCTGGCTTATCTAACAGGGAGATAAGATTTTCTTGTAATTCTCAAGTCTTCGAGGTCCTGTGATTCAGGGTCACACTTGCATCTCTCTGTAGCTTTTATTTATTTTGCTGAATGGTTTTCTATATCATCTTGAGTTCCTTTAAAATGTTCAAGTGATTGCCACCCAGTATTAGTAAGTTAATAATCATTGATATTTCATTTTGGACTTAACAAGTTGCTTATACAATTTCAAGCAGTATAGAAATATGTGAAATTATTTTTTTTAATTTATGCATACAGAACTGGGGTACAGGCCAGAGGTGTGGGGGTGAGAGGATTCACCAGAGACAGAGTGGGGAGCAGAACAGGAGGACTTACTGAAATACACTGCTGAGGGGCGCAGCGGGCCGGCCAGAAGAAATCTGCCACATCATGTGGGTCACCTCCCTGGCCAGGGTTCAAACTCGTGCTGTAGTGGCTGCGATAGCTTCTTAGTGCTGTGTTTTAACCTGTTGCACCACCAGGGAGGGCCCAAAGTATGCAAAATTAAATACAAAACCTCTTCTCCCACAGCCCTCCTTACTGCAACAATTTTCTGTATTTGTTATTCCCATAAGTAATTGTATCTCCAAAATATTCATTTTTTTCAAAGACACAAATGCAGTCATAATAATGCATCCTGCAACTTTCTCTTTTTAACCTATTGTCATGTAGTCCGTCATAGTTACAGATCCCCCTCATCCTTTAATGATGGAGAAGAGAAGCATTCCAGACTTAGGGTGTATTTGCTTATCTTTTTTATTATCTTTTTTATTTTTCCTGTTATTGATATAGGCGTTTTGGGGTTTTGCCATTCTAAACATGGGAAGCTGCCTGTGTGTTCTTTTCTACATCTCTGTGTTCTTGAGTTGGCATTTCCTAAAGATAGATTCCTAGAAGTCCAGTGATTGATACCTTTTAGTACTCCACTTATTTTTGGTCATTGTAGGGGGGGCTTTACTTACATGTCACCTGTGTGTTCCTTGTCAGTTTCATCTCAGATTAAAATTCTGGGCATAATATAGCTTCCCATCTCCTTACTTATTGAATCACTTCATCTTTGGTAGTCTGTATCTCCAGTCAGAGTAGCTTTAGAAACCACTTTGTCTTTTGTCTGGAGGGCAGAGTCCAGCATTTGGGGATCATCAGAGAACTACTTAACTGCTCGAAAGCCCCCAGGTGATGTCTTCACTTAAAGGTAGAATAAATAAGCTCTGTAGGCTTTGGCCTCACTTGGTTTCCTTGGCTCTAGAACGCTCCATGACTCATGAGTGTGTAACTAACTATTGATGATGTAAAGAGGGGAGAAGCAACCTCATGTGAGCGGGTGAAAGGTTTCTTCACCCCTCCACCTGTTCTTTGGGATAAGGCGGGCTGGTACGTGGTATGGCCACATCCTGTGTTACTTGGAGAATTTGAACCAGGGGAAGTTGTTAGCAGCCTTTTTGTCCAGTGCTGACCCAGCGCTCTAAATGGTTAGCTGAGTTTCCTCAGAGGATGTGTGCCCCTTTGCCCCCACCCACCATGGTTTTAGCAAATTGGAATACTACCTCTGCTTTTATTTGGTGTGAAAATCTTTTTTGTCAATCAGCTGCTTTTTCTATTGAAATACTATTTTAAGGCCCTCCCTGGTGGCGCAGTGGGTTAAAGCACTGCACTGAGAAGCTAAAGCCACTTCTGCATGAGTTCAATTCCCGCCTGCCCCTGTCTGCCCCTGGCACCCAGCCTCA
>NW_004567106.1:58327337-58402950 GCF_000260355.1 Condylura cristata
TACTTGGGAAACAGATATAACTTCTGTCTGACAGAACTGATTACCTGGGTCGTCTGTGGTTCTGATCTTTAACTTTATGGCACCTTACCCCAGGCAGTATCCCCTTAAGTTCCAGCTATGCCTATAGCTGGGCTCATAACAGTACTTGTGGTGGGATTGTTGCTGGTTAAATGAGAGAAGGATGTAACATGCTCTGCATTGCGCCTGTGCCTGCAGTGTTCGGTGACCAGTAGCTGCTTTTAGCATTACAGCAGTTTCCACATCAGGTGGGGATGAGGTTAGAACCGAGGCAAGGTGAGAGGTATATGGCCACTTGGCAAATTTTCTGATGCTTAACGTTCAACTTCAAAGATAGGCCTTAGTTTTGAGCTTATATTCTTAGTACGTATTTTTCCCCCTAAAATATCCTTTAATAATATAAGCAAATGGCATTTGTTTTCCTAAATGTCCTTGGGAAATATAAAAAGGCCCCTAATTTTAGGGCCTGGGGTATGGCACATGACCTAGCTGAAGCATGTACATGGGCCATTGTGTGAAGCTTCAGCTTCAGAGGTGACATCATTGAACTTTTAGGAAAGATTGAACTAATCAGATCATATCTGTGAAAGTTGTGTGTTTAAATAGTGGTTGTTAGTGGCACAGGTGTGATAGTTAAGCAAAAATACAGCAAAGAAAGTAAGTTCTGGCTCTCTTCTTCATCTCCCATCTTTCGAGCAACCCTCTAGCCTCTATTTCTTCTGGACTGGCTGGCATTTTATCTCACTCCAACATCCTTCTCTGGCCTCCTCCCCAATGCCACCAAAACTTGAAGTTGACATTTTCATTACCATGTAAAATGTTTTCTCTTTGCCTCAGGGGGATGAAGGAATCCAAATATGTTTGGGGGTGTTGTGGTCCTCTTTGCCATTTTGCTAAACTGGCAGTCTCGCAGGAGAGGACATTGTGTAAAAATAGTCCTCTTCTTACCTGGCCTTGGCCCCTGTCAGGACTGGGTGACATGTACCCCAGTCTTCCCAGGGCTGTTACTGTTCACACCCCTTGTCTCACTGGGCATAATGTAACACTCCCTTTTCATTTTTGAGTTTCTCGATTTGAGTGGTAAAATGTGGGTCGAGTGGGTTTCATGAGAATAGTCAATCCTGGGAGAAAGGGTGTGGGGTGTGCTGTTCAGAGGCCTTCTGCAGTGGAGGTAGTGCACATTCTAGAAATGGATGACTGGGGAGATCGTGGCTGTGAGTGCGCCTGGCTTTGGGTGTGCCTTTGGGCTATTGGGGTTTCAGTTGCCACTGTCCTGAAAACGCTGCTGTTAACTGGAGGCAGGTGGCTTTGTTATATGGTAGAAAGGAGAATTTGTGGATTTACAATTACTGATGGTTTCTTGGAGAATGGAAGGGCAGATGTGGGATTTTCAGCTCACTATTGTTTTAAAAATCTTTTCTGGGAGACGATGAAAGTGACAGGTTTGGATAGAAGCAAAGGAATAAAATGCTTGAGGTAAAAGAGAGCAGGCATGACTAAGCCGGCATGGACGAGAGTGTCGAAAGCCACTGCTAGCAGTCTGGATTCAAAATGCAGGGGTAAGTGCCCAGTCACTAAGGGTTGCTGGAAGTTCGGAGTAGAGAAGAAACCAAAAAGTAAGGCTTCTGAGCTTTTGTTTGCTGTCAGGAGTATCCTCAGGTGATGTTAGTGGTCTTTCAAACTTTGTGAATTCTGTTCCAGGAGAGGGGACATCTATTGTTTCATAGCCTTTCATACATACCAGGGGCATTTTGAATTTTGGCAACAACCCACAACAAGGATGCTAAGTATAATTGATCTGATTGGTTAATAGGATGCTGCCCGTCTTCATGAAAAGCAGCGCGTTCTGTTCCCCCTCCCCTCCTTGCCTGGTCTCTGTGAGGGAGATTCCCAGTACTTGGGTCCTGGGATCCCGCTGAGATCTATTATCCTGTGTGCAGTAATTGCTTGTGTGATTACTCTTGGCAGGTGAGCCCTTCCACAGCCCAGAGGCCAGGAGGCTGCCTCTATTACTTAAAAGCTCAGTTATCTCGTTAAACGGCTCTCTTGTGAGAGCTTCAGAATCTCCTGAGATCTCCCACAGGCTCTCTGTGGGGCACAGGCCCAGCTCCCATTTAAGCCCTCCCTGCCCACTTTCGCCAGGAGATTCTAGCTCTAGAGGAATAACTTTCCCTGCATAGCAAGCAGCAGCGGCTGCCCATGGGCCTGCTCAATTCCGTTTAATTCTTAAGCATTCCCATATCACAGTTCGAAATGAGAGTACCTCTCTTACGCTTGTGTTTTCTTTGACTATCAACAGGAAAAGCTGAAAGCCAGTGTAGAGAGAATAGCTTGGGAGTCAGATTATTTGAGGAACAGGAATTCAGAAAATTGATTCCTTAAAGTGGTTGATGGCAGAGGCTGAACACAGTAAGCCCCACACCCCGAGTCTGAGCTGAGCATAAACTTTGCTGTGAAATCTCTGTGCTTTATAAGTTAAAGAAGTTCATTACTTTGGTTATTTATTGACAAGCATGCTCCCTCCCCCCACCCCTCCAAATAAAAAGGTGAGGGGAATCTCAGAGCTGGGCTTTAGTGAGAGGTAGTTAGTACAGGGTAAATCGAATAGTATGGATGTTTTTTTTTTTTTTTTAAAAAGATTTATTTATTTGTGCATACAGAACTGGGGTACAGGCCAGAGGCTCAGGGGCGGTGAGAGGCTTCACCAGAGACAGAGTGGGGAACAGAACAGGCAGAGCGACGAAGTACACTGCTGAGGGGAGCAGTGGGCGGGTCAGGAGAGGTCTGCCACGCCATGTGGTCACCTCCGGGGCAGGCGGAATCGAACTCATGTGGAAGCGGCTTCAGATTCTCAGTGCTACGCTTTAACCCGCTGCGCCACCAGGGAGGGCCAGTATGGATGTTTTTAATGACAATGGAAGTGAGTCTCTTCTGGGCCGAGTCTGCAGTGAAAATGTCACTTATCTTTCTTTTTGACTTTTTGACTTCATGTGATGGAAGGGGCGGACAGGCGGGCCACAGGGAAGGAATGACTGCCATGTGCTGTCAGCTTTGTTAAAGGATTAGGAACTTCAGTTTTTAATTTCATCCTGATAGTCTCCTTAGAATTTGAATAGTAAGGAGAACCATTTATCTCTGTGAATTTGGCTATAAAGGGCCCTGAGATGTTTGTGGTAGATTTGTGATTTGTACTTCTTTATTTTGACATCTAAAATTGACTGTCAGCATTTCAAATAGGAAAAGTTTCCAAACAGGTTTAGGGCATAAAAAGCAGGGAAATTAATGCTTTTCACGGGTAGCCTAGAAACTGACTTCCTCCAGATCTATAGTCAGTTCTACATACAAACCCAAATAAACATATTGGATATTCTTTCCAGGTGATTCACTCTGAGTAGCATTGAGCACCATGCTGCCCACTACCCTAGCCTTTCTAGTGCTGTCTTTACTGCTGCAAAGATCTCGGGAAAGGCACTTGTCTTTATGGAAAGAATCCTGGGGAGAACTAAATGCTGCAACCCTTATTTCTCCAGGGTATCTAAGAGCTCTGGTGGACTTGCACCTCGTGAGGTCTGATTTGACAGCCTCTACTCCCCTCTTCATCATTTGGTTGTACTTTGCTGTCTTGCTCGGTGTCCATTTTGTTCAGGGACGTAGTGCTGGCAGAAGGGAAAAGAAGGTGACAGCTTCAGCCTCTGGCTGGTGATGCAATAAATAGCTGCTTGCTGCCCTCCCCGGATCAGGAGTGCAGGGACACTTCTTCCTCTGAGCGCAGCAGTTGGGGAGGAAGAAAGATTCAGAGTTGGGGTGAGGGGGTCCTGGATATACAGACCCAATTAACAGTACATTTTGGAATTCAGTCTTGGCTTCTGCATCCTGCTCGAGCCACCACAGCTTTACCTCCATCTGCCCCTGAAGGGAGGAAGTGGGGGAGTCTTGTCACCAGGAATGCTTTTTTCTTGGGTTTCCTAACAGAAGACGCCCTATGTGTTGGGGAGGCCTTCTATACCTGCAGTGCCCCCACGCACATTCAAGAGGACTAAGATCTTCAGTTTAGGCATTCAGGCCTGCATGCAGTCTGAAACCCAGAGTGGGCATGTATATGACGTGCCCATGGACAGAAGCTGCGTCAGTTACTTGAAACCCCCAAAATAGTATGAGCCAGACACTGTGGGACTGGATATTTTGAAGTGTTTAAGAAAACATTGGTGACTTTTTTTTTTTTTAAAGATTTATTTATTTGTGCATACAGAACTGGGGTACAGGCCAGAGGCTCAGGGGCGGCGAGAGGCTTCACCAGAGACAGAGTGGGGAACAGAACAGGCAGATAGACGAAGTACACTGCTGAGGGGAGCAGCGGGCGGGTCAGGAGAGGTCTGCCACGCCATGTGGTCACCTCCGGGGCAGGCGGGAATCGAACTCATGCGGAAACGGCTTTAGCTTCTCAGTGCTGTGCTTTAACCCGCTGCGCCACCAGGGAGGGCCAACATTGGTGACTTTTTAAAGTGCTTTAAAATTTCTCATTCAGCCCTTCCCCTTACCATGGGTCCCTGCAGTGTGGATGCATGAAACTGCAGATAGTACCAAACCCTATCGGTTACTTGTTCTGTTTTCTGTGCATGCACACCTCTGGTGAAGTTTTTAAATTAGGCACAGTAAGAAATTAACAACAACAACAACAACAACATTACATATGATTATAAATATGATAGTATCTCTATCTTGTTGTAAAAGCTGTGTGACTCTGGTCTCTCTCCCATTATCTCTGGGCTGTGGTTGACCACTGGCTGGTTACTAAAGCCACAGAAAGTGAAATGTTGAATAGGTGCCGGAGGGGGGCTGGTTAACTGTACTTCCAAAGGCAAAGCTCTGGACAAGGACTCCAGCCCTTGTTTAGTAAACACTTCCGCACGTAGGGCTGTGCCAAACATTCAGAAGGCCCAGCCCATGGAACTGTTAACCCTCCTCACGACAGGCACAAGAACACCGCTGTATACTCGGTGCACACAGGGCTTAAAATAGACTCTTCATCTGAGTCTTCGAGTCTGGCATTTGGTGTTTTTAATGACCACAGTGCTCCATCTGGCATCTGCTGGGAGAGGGTCAGTTTATCTTCTGTCAGTCAGGTCTGACCTGGCTTGATGTAGCCTGAGCCTTTTTGTGCTTTCTCTGAGCACTCCCCTCCCTGTCACGTTATGTTCTTTGACCACCCATGGATATTTTGCTGGCGCTGCTTCCCTGAAGATACAAGGAGAGGTTACTTCCTCAGTGCCATCAGTTTAGGCATTCTTGTTGTTTCTTTGGCATTTGGAGATAGGCTTTTGGAAATAAATCTACCAAGAGATTCTTGGCTACTAAATAAAAATATAACAATCTTAGCAAATAGAATCATCACAGAGATGATTAGCATTTGCTCAGACAGAGTATCCCTTTGGGGGACTAAGGAAGTGATTGAAGAAAGTGGGGAGACAATTGAATATTGGACAGTTAATTGGGAGAGTTTCCCAATGTGATCTGGGATAGAGATTGAAGTGTTTTCTGTTGAGAATGGAGTAGACTTGACAGCTCTCAGGAAATAATAAAATTGAGTGCTTAGAAATTAGTTAAGACATTCTTGACGGCAGTAACCAGGGAAATTCGACATAATAAGAGGACTGATGGAGGGAAGTAGGGTGAAGAAAATGTTCCCTGAAACAACATGGGCTTCCACAGAAGAACAAGGTGCTGTTGAAGGAAGTTGGAGTTTCACTAGAGGGGCAGAGCGACAGCTGGACGTGGTGTGGAGCGCTGGGTCTGAAGAGTCCTAGCTGAGGGGAGGATTAGGTGAGAGCCTGCAGGAGCTGGGAGGTTTTGCAGAGCGATTGGACTACCTGTTGCCATTTGGCAGAGAGATTGGAAAAGCGTCTCAGTACAGCCCGTGCTCTTAAGAGCTTAGCTCTTGTCAGCCTCAACAAAATTCCCTAAGCCACCTGCAGCTTAAGGAAAGGGCTGTGTTTTGTTTCTGTCCCCCGCTGTCAGAGTCCAGCCCTGTGCTTGATGCACACCAGGGCCATTCATTTTTGTAGACCTGCTTATCGATGAGATGCTTACCCTGTCTGGTCTGGTTCTGGGTTCTGGGGTGACGACAGCGAATGAGATAGCTGTGCTTGTTTCTCTTACAGAACTTGCAGTACAACGAGGGAAGAAACCATTATTTGCATACTTAATGTCGTGGTGGAGTCTCTGCGAGGCAGTGGTCAGGGCGTTGATAGCATATATCTGACCAAGTCTGGGGGTGGGAGCACCTCTTTGAGGCAAAGCTAGAGCTGAATTTGCTGGAGGACATAGATTCCCGAGCCAGGCAATTAGAGTGAGGAATAAAGAGGTGGAAATTATCACATCATGCATAGCTGCCCCCCAAGGATCCTGTTAAAATTCAAATTCTGATTCAGTTAAATCCAGGGTAAGTCTGGGAGTTCACATTTCTAACAAACTCTGACGATTACACATCTGTAATTTCCATCCCAGGCTTTCTGTGCATCCTTCTCATGTCTGCCCTTTTTATTCTTTGTTTCAGTTGAAAGATGATGGGTTCAGCTGGGGTATTGCCCTCTACAGCCATGTTGGCTGCAGTGAACTAACTGCAGTTGATTAGCAGTTGAGACTCTTATTTCTGTCTCGTTTACACACAGGCTGAAAACACCCTGCCTGGCACTTTGACGCGGACAGTCTGTATTGTGGAGCATGCCAAGCATGTGGAGACAGCGGGAAGAGAGCTTAGATTTTGTAAGGACAAAAGAAAATAAAATCCTAAACTTAGACTCCAATCCAGTGCCGCGCAAACTGGCATAGAGAATTTCTCTTGGCATTTACCCGAACATCTTTTGGGTGGGGAACTTAGGCTTTGGTGTTTGGTAATCTGATTCTTCTTTGATACTAAAGACCAACTCTCAGGGGTAAAGAGATGACAAGCATCCCATAAGCCAAAAATATATTTGGTGCTCTTGCCTCTTATAGAATGTTCTCACTATCACTGAACTTCCCATTGGGTGTTTCTGAAAGTGGTTAAGACAGTAAGAGGTTTCTGGCTTTTCTGAAAGTAAAGCCAGGTTAGGTCACCTATGTACTCTTTTTTTTTTTTTTAACATTCCCACTATATAACTAGCATAGGAAGGAAGAGGGTAGCTCTCTAAGACTCAAGATCCTTTTCTGGGAGTGATAGCTGTTTCGAAGGTTATGAATTCTGGGGTTTGGAAGTAACCAGCATTTTATTTCATTTGGAAGAAGCAGTGAACAGATCACATTGAAAGGTATGGTGTTTTGCATCACAGTAATGGTTTGACATTCATTTTTTCAGAAGTTGTGCATGCACAGAGAGGGCAGGGTGGGGAGCAAGACAGACTCTGGGAAGACCAGTGAGAGTAGTTCTAGTGATTTTGTTTTGTCATGAGTTCCTAAAGCAGCCTTGAGAAAGTCTTTTTAAAACTGTTTTGATTGCAGACTTGCAGAAAAATTGCAATAATAGTGAACAATAATTCCAGTATACATCTTACTCGGTCCCCAATTGCCACACCATTCTCTCTTTATTTATGATGTACGGTCACTATTTGTGGTAGTTACCTTTTATAAAGTTGTAGATACTGGGTAAGAAATACAGGGTTAAGTTCCTGGGGGCCTCTGGCTATGTTTTTATCAAGTGGTAGATGCATAACCTTTTCTTTGTGTTTCTGTTTAAAAAGACACCTTATTTAAAATATATTGTTGATCCATTAACAGTAACTTATGACCAACAACACTGTAACTCATAACTCAAGTAAAAATCATCTAATACATATTTTCTTGGGAGGGTAAGTCTCCAAACTTTCTTTGTGTTTAGGATCAAACACCTTAGGACTGTGCCTGGGAGGCCACGTGAAATCAAGGAAGAGCCTTGAATGCTGCAGTAATTTTTCTTGAGTAGTTGGAATACTTGACTCTAACCACTTTGTAGTCTGTTAGTGATAAACTTACTTATTTTCCAGACTCAATTTTTGGTTCTTCCTTTGGTAATTTTACACGTGAATTGCACAGTCTGAAAAGTTTTCTTTGGAACATGGGAATGGATTTCTCTGAAATGACACTTCACATTTGCCTCCTCACCATTTACTCCTGAGTTTTCTTACAAAGAAGAGTAGCCTCATCTTGAACTGATCTCCTTGATGACTGCAGAGCGAGTGCAACGAGGGCTACTGAGGACTGTGTCTTGCAGAGGTTGTCATCCTGGGGAAGTCCTGGTTACTGACTTTCTGGAGTTCAGGTTCTTTATTTTGAGCATTTATTTGTTGAGCTAAATTACAGCTTTGGTGTTCTTTTATGTATGTCACCAGTTTTTGTTTTTTTTTTTTTTGTCTTACGGTTTTCATTTATCTAGAAAATACTGTTTATTTGAAAGTGCCCTGGAAAAAACCTGTGTCCTAGCCCTATGCCATCATCTGAGGGTGCCACAGCTATCAAATGAGGATAACGGGGTGGCCCTACTTCCTTAGAGCTTAGCGGTGAGGATGGAGAGGGCAGAGGGCAGGGAGGAAGGGAAGAGAAATGGGTGTTGGCTTAATTAACATTTCTTTTGAGAACTGGCTAAATCCTACCTACTGGAGAAGATGGTCTCCTATTACCATCCTCACTTATAGAAGATGGACTCTCACTGTGTTTGGGATGATTGTCACTTGAATTTATGTATGAACTCAAGACTGATGTCAAGGGAGACTATGTTCAGGACAGGCTGAAGACATTGGCATTTATGGGAGAGGGGGTATCTTGGCCGATAAAGCAGGGATACTCAGTTTTAGGTTATCTACTCCTGTCTGAATTCAGTGGTGGGAGAATTTATTTTGATACTTCTTTTAGAGCTCCAGAGGAAATGTAGGTCTTTCTTATTGTACGTACTCTCCCAGTCTGTGCTAGAACATACTTGGAGTGATTGCTTATAACAACAATATTGCCTAATATTTATTAAGGTGTTGTTACTTAGTTTTTATAACAATGCTTGTGGGTAATCTTCTGTATTTGTTCTATAAATGAGGAAACTGAGGCTACTAGAAAGCCAGTCAAATGACTCTCGCGGGTCACTGCTGACTTAGGTTTGATTCTGAGACTAAATTCTTACTGCCATATGCCTCTATTCCTTCTCCGATTATAAAAACGAGCAGTTTGTATAACTTGAAGTGCTAGTCCAGAATTTATTTTTGCTGTGTACTTGCTATTTAGACTACCATAAAACTGGTTTCATCTCACTCCCTTGTCATAATGTTTTATATCGGGGTTGGCAGACTTACTCTGTAAAGGGCCAGGTAGTAAATATTTTAGGCTTTTCTGGCCAGTCTCTGTTGCAACTACTCATTTCTGCTCCAGGGCAAATGCAGCTAGAGACAGTTATGGAAATGGCTATGTTCCAAATAAACTTTATTTATGGACACTGAAATTTAAATTTCATACTCGTTTCATACATTACACATTCATGACATGATATCCTTTCTTTGATTCCTTTACACCCCCCCCCCCCACCATTTAGAAGTGTTCTAAGTGTAGGTCTTTCTAGTTTAGACCATATAAAAAATAGGGGGTAGGGTGGACTTAGCCAGTAAGCTATAGTTTGCCAATTCTCCTTTTTATCATTTCTTCCTTTGTGTCTCCTCTTCGGGGATCCTTTTGTAATTTTGGGTTCTAAGTCTCTCTGCTTGCCTTGCATATGGTATAGTATTTAATAAATGTTGGCTTGATTTGGGGTCAGCCAGCTCATGGAAGCTCGCTAAGCGATTTAGTCTTTGACACCTGCTTCTCTGGCACATGTAAACGGAGATTTTAATTGGGGAAAGATTTAATCAGTAGATAGCCTCAGATACTGTTTGAACAAGTCGGTTTCTCAAATGCTTGTCTGTGCACATGGCCAGTGAAACACTGGAAACAGGTACTTCAGGTCTAGTCCGTGCTCTGCCATCAATACATTGTAAGCTGGTCATTTTGCCTGTCTTGCCTTGTAAAGTGAAAGGGCCCAGATGAGGTGGTTTCTCTAGCTGCCCTCTCCCTGGAGCTGCTGATTCTAGTCCCTCTTAGACTTAAACTCCCCTGTTTCCAAACTGAGACCCAATTTGTGGTACAGCTGGCCGGGGAACTCCTCCTGATGCTTATCCCCGCTGACGGTGCTAGCCATCCAGAGAGACGGCAATGGCAGGCCACGAGGCTGTGCCTCCAGAGCATTGTGTCTGAGTGCTGGGCCTTGCCAGAAGAAAGAAAAGCTGGCTGGGTTGGCAAGTATTCTGGGAGAGACCTCCTGGACCACACAGCACTCATGTTCTTTTGGGTTTGCTTGTTCTTTGTCTAAATGACTTTTTAATTTTCAAGAGATGGTTCTTCCTGTGGAGAAAATGGTTCTGGCTGCCAGGAAGCTTTTTCCTGATACACTTTCTGAAAATTTTCCCAATCTAGTTTCTTAGCTATTTTTGTTTTAATTCTACTTTCTTTGTGAGAGTGAAAAATCATTTCCTGGCCTTTCCACAAGCACTTCTTCCCTTTCCCCTGCAGGCATTTTCAGGTGTAGAAAGCATGGTGTCCAGAGAAGATTCCCTCACCACCAGCCCCCGCCCCCGCAACTGCTGCTTTCTCACCCCAAAAACAGCCTACAGTGCAGCCTACTGGTTATGGCAGGTGCTGCCTACCAGGGCTCTGAGGACCTTCCAGTCCCGTGACTTTCCTGGGCCCCTTTTCTGTGCCCCGGAGGGAGAGGGGAGTTCATTCTACCTGCTGTGCTATAAGAAAAATATGTTTGTTTCCAGCCATTTATAGCATTCTTGGGGCTTTGTGTAGATTTCACTGAAGTTCTTCCATCTGGTGACTTCTATTTTGTCACTTCTAGAGATTCTTGCAAGTTCATAGTAGCCCTTCTCTCTGTTGTGAATCACTGTGCCTGATTTTTGGGTCTGAGTTAGTTTCCTTTAAAGAATTCTTTTTGTTAATGTCATTCAGCTAAGCATCTAATCCTCCTGAAAGAAAACGGACACTGTCTGCATTCTTAGTGAAATATATAATGTTTTCCTACTTCCATGCATACTTCGATATTGCATCACGAAATATTTTTAAATTGAATTAAAATCACACCCTTTCAAATGGATCCCTTTGAAATACACAATTCAGTGTTTTTACTGTATTCACATAGCTATAGCCACTGTTTAATTTTAGAACATTGTTGATTCACAAAAGAAAAAAATAAACTTTGTACCCATAGTAGTCACTTGATAGTCTCTCCTCCCTTGAGCCCTTGGGAACCACTGATCGACTTTCTGTCTCCATGGATTTGTCTATTCTGGGCATTTCATTTAACGAAATTATGCATTATGTGGCTTTTCCTGCCTGATTTCTTTCACTTAGCATTGTGATTATGTTTGCAAGATTCACCTGTGTGGTAGCATCAGCGAGTACTTCATCTCTTTTTATTTCTGGATATTGCACTTTATGGATGGATTACATTGCATTTATCCATGTATTACTTGATTGACATTTGGATTGTTTCTGCTCTTTTTAGCTGTTATGAATAATTTTGCTGTGAACACTTGTATACAAGTTTTTGCTGGGTCACATGTGCTATTCTCATGGGTATCTACCTAGGAATGGAATTGCTGGCTCATGCTACCCTTTTGTTTGACTTTTGAGGGGCTGCCAGACTGTTGCTGACTGCATTACCACAATGTATAAGGTCGTTCTAATTTCTTCACACCTTTGTCAACATTTGCTGTCTGTCTCACTGGCTGTATCCATCCTAGTATCTGTGAAGTGATGTGTTACTGTGATTTCATTTGCATTTCCCTTCCATCTAAAGTGGAATATCTTTTTTATATGCTTATTGTTCACGTGTATGTCTTTGGGTAAATGTTTATTCAATTTTTTAAATCTATTTTAATTGGCTTTTTATTATGATAGTTTTTTTATGCTAGATACTAGGTCATCCTTAGATATGGTTTGTAAATATTGTCTTTCACTTTCTTGACATTGCTCAATGTTTCGAGTCCAGTTTGTCCTTTTTCCCTTCTGCTTTTTGTTGCTTATTCTTTTTAATGGTTTTTAATCTATGAAGCCCTTGCCAAAACCAAGACCACAAGTATTTATACCTGCGTTTTGAATATCGTGAGGTAGAGTTCCAGCTGGATTCTTTTGCACGTGGACATTGTTTCCCTGGCACATTTTTGTGGACAAGATTATTCTTTTCCTGCTGAATTACTGGGCACTCTTGATGAAAATCAACTGACCATAAGTGTATGGTTCGCTTTGGACTTCTAGCATCTTAGTGTTTCTCAGGTGGCTGCCCTTACTCTTTACATTGTCTTGCTATTGGCAGACATTGCTAAGATCTACCCGTTAAGCCAATCTTCCTTGTAGAACTAATTTGATGCTTCTTAGCTAAATAAGATTCCATTCTCAGGCCAAGATGAATTCTGTTCTTTGACTGAAAATATCATTGGCTTTGTTGATGTACGCATGGGATTTTATACCTTCACTTTCTTTAAGAATAGTGTGGCCAGGCTTTTACTTACTTATTTATAGACTTTATTTATGCACTAAAGAACTGGGGGATAGGCCAGAGGTGGGGGGTGAAAGGTGAGAGGATTCACCAGAGACTTTGGGGAGCAGAACAGACAGATTGGCTGAAATACACTGCTGAGAGGAGCAGCAGGTGAGACAGGAGAGGTCTGCTGTGCCATGTGGGTCAGCTCAAGGGGCAGAGGCTGGGAACGCGTGCTTGCCAATAGCTTTACCCCTTGTACCACCAGGCAGGCTTTTATAAGAAGTTTTCTATTGTTTTGGTATCTGTGGTCTGGGGGTTTAAAAGTTAAACATACCAAATCATTTATCAGCATCTACTGGAAGATTTAACCTGGCATTCCTGTTGCCGGGCAACATTTTAGTAGCTGTCCATAGAGTGTGTCTTTGTAGGTAAATCACACAGTGAAACTACAAGTGGGTTTGAACAGTTTGAGTCCTCTTTTCTTTCTCAGCTGGGCTTTCAGCCTTTGTCACCATCCAGCTTGTGCCTAGGAGCCAGGTCCTCGGAGTCACACTGAGTCCCCCAGCAACCTTTATTGGCAGAGCTGAGAAATGTCTAATCCATAACCTCAATCAGACTAACTCATTGTGACAGCTGTTTTCACAAACCTCCTGCTGTATCAGGTAGGGCTAGCATCGTTTTTCTAGAATATGTCATTTTATTAATATAATTGGATAAAGCAGTTGCTTTCTATGCCCTATAAATTAGCAATTAAGGATAATTACCACATCCGTGAAACTTTGCCCCATGAATCAGTGCTGCTTTTGCAGAACAATTACCCACGACAGTTTCCTCTCAATCTTAACACTATTCTGCTGAAATTAAGATTCTGATAAACAAACCATAGATGAGCTTGTTAAGTTGCAGTTGCCTGCCCCTCTCCCCCCACCCCTCCTTCAGTGTCAGCGCCCCAGGAAAGACAGTTGTGTCTGTTTCTTTTCAATGAGACCGGGCTTGTAATAGGCACTTCATACACTTGTGTTAAATTAAAAAAGATACAAGTCCTTTAGTGAAATGAAATTATAAAAATAGCTCTTTCAGAAAGGAAGAGTGAATTGTTTTGGTGCTATATGTATTAGACGTCAGATATGTACATCTCTTTCATATTTCACTTAATGACATTTTAAGTATTCCCCCCCGCCCTTCCCCCTAGAGGCTATATTGCTTCTGACTTTATTTGGTGGGGAGCTGTAAGGCTCCTCAATTTTTTTTTTAACTGAGGAAGAGCTTGAGTAAAGACTTCACAAGGCAGATGGAAGAAATTTAACGGGACTTGGAGGATGAAATGGAGATAGCAAGACGTGGTGCAGTGTGTTTCGATCTAGTCACCTCGATTTCCTGGGGGACAATGGGAACTTAGCTCCTGTAAATAGTAGACAGATCAGTTTTTCCCTTGTGATGGCTCTCTCCTTTCATACCGGTGTGCAGACAGTCTTTTCTGCCTCTCCACCAAGGCTAAGGCTAGAACTTGAGGAGGAGTGTGGTACAGAGGAAAGGTTTACACCTGTTCTTCCTTTTTCCTTGGAGTAGCAATAGCTTAAAAAGCACATACCTGTTCTTGTTTAGGAGGTTGAATTTGGTGACTGCTGCTTGAATACTCAACAGTAAAAACGATGTAGAGCAGCTTGTAAGTAAGTCATCTATCTCTAATAATAACTCCAGCATTGACTCTGGTCTTGCATGTGAAGTACTGCAAAGCTCTTCAGAATAGTATTTGGGAAGTATTTGGGAAGATAGTCTTCAGAATAGTATTTGGGAAGAGGGGAGGTTTTATTGATACAAAGGAAGTTTGGGAAAATACCTGTTGAAGTCCCTAATGAGGCCAGGATAATGTTATAAATTCATTGTTTCACAGTGATCTAGCTTACTAGATAGCAGGAATACCTTTTTGATGTTTAAGGGGCAAGGAGGTCTTAGCCATTCTGTTTTTCTGCATTTCAGTGTCATACTTGAGAAATAAACATTGTTTCCTAACTATTGTTTCCTAGCTTGGGTCACTGCTCGCTTGTCAGCCCTGATCAGCCAAGGTGACTGGTCTTGTAAATAGGTCTTAGCTCTTTCACTTTGACTTCTCAAGAGGTACCAGGCCTCCTTGGAGCACTTTACCCTTTGTGAACTCAACCAGTAGTGAGAGTAGGCACAGAGACAGGTGCTCTGGTTTGTATGATGTGTGTTGCTTGACTCTCTGAGCCTCATTTGGAATTTGTCCATGAATGATTTCAAGTGCAGAATGATTTCAAGTGTATTTTGCAGCATGCTTTCTGCTTTGCACTTGTGAAGAATTGGCTAAGTGAATTAGGGCCAAGCTCTTTTCCATTTCATCCTTTGGCCCTGCTCACTTCAAGAACTTCATGCATCCTTGCAATAGTATACCTGTTCTTTCCTGGCTTTGCTTTGAGAGCTTGTCTTTTTAGAATAACAGTTCTCTGGGATGATGCCCAGTGCATGGGGTTTCAGGAAAGGCTGTTTGCAAGGATATTTGGCTGGAGGCATAGTTTAATTGCTGGCAACACTTGATCAGAAAAAGTAAAAATAAAAGGCATGTCTTGTAACTAAGAAAGTCTTTTATCATGGGTGTCAGGGTATGGTCAGGGAGGAGCCCATTAGCCAGTACTGAGACATTTAGTCAGAGCACTATTAAAAAGATGGAGTGTATTCATTTGTTGAGCAGTTTTTATAAAAAGGCAGAGTGGATGAAATGGACCGTGGCACATTTCTACAGTGGCATCCTGGACGGCCAGAAAGTGAGTGACCTAGTGTTTCACATCAGCAGGGGTGAGTTGCACAGACACATACACCCCTGAATCAAGTCCTGCTAGGTTCATACCACTGACTGACTTTATACAGGATCAGAAGAAGAAAATGCGAACCGCATTGCACGGAGACCCGACACATAGCTGTAACTGCACAGAAGAGCGGGCGTGGTGGGTGGTGGGGAAGAGGGACTGCGAGAGCGCACAGAGGGACTGGGGGTTCTGGCAGTGTCGCCATCCTCACTGGGTGGTGGTTTTCCAGTTGTTTGCTTCTTGTTCTTTAATATGTATGTGTGTTTTAAGGCCCTTCTGTATTTAAATTTAAAATTGAAAGCATTCGTTAAGGTGGAGCGGTAAGGGGAAGTGCCAGCTGAGTAAGAAGGTACAGGAGGACCTTCCCTCCTCCGTTCTTCCTTGGTGCCTCTTTCTTGCCAGACATGGTCCTGGGCTCGTCTCCTGCACAGCCCTACGTAGGCAGCTCTCTGCCAGCTTTCTAGCTTCCTACCTTTCAGCAGCAGTGCTTGTTTTGAAGTGTGCAGGTGAGCGTCTTTCAGATCCAGTGAAGCCAGTGTTGGGCTTCCCGCTCACTAAGTCATGCCTCTCTGAGCAAAGGCAAGTTGAAGAGCTTGAAGGGTGTTTATTTTTTCTATGCACTTTCTTTCCTCCTATTTGAATTCCTAGTTCCTTCTCTCCAGCATATATATATACATACATATATGTATGTATATGTGTATATATATATTAATAATAGTTTATCTTTACATCATTTTGTGCCTTTTCCCATCTCAGTTGTAATCCCCATGGGCTTCCCATCACCAAATCACCCATGTGCCATCACCATAGTCCAGTGTACTTCCCTCCTTCCACCGTTTTTGATCCCATTCCCCATTCCACCCCCCATAAATGTCTCTGGTATATAGTTGTTCATTGTTATTATTATTATCTTCTCCCCTGGCCCTTTATACTCCTGCTATGAGTGAAACCATCCGGTATTTTTCCTTTTCTTTCTTATTTCATTAAGCATGATCCCTTCTATGTTGCTGCAAAAGGCATGTATTTATTTTTTTTGGTTGCTGAGTAATATTCCGTTGTGTATATGTACCACATCTTTTTAATCCAGTCATTCACTTTTGGGCATTTGAGTTGATTCCATGTCTTTCCAATTGTAAGTAAAGCAGCAACAAACATGGGGGTGTAGCTGTCTTTTTGAATCAGTGTTTTTGTGTCTTTTGGGAAGATAACTAGGAGTGGGATTGCTTCTCCAGCAGATATTTTTAATGATAAATACCAGTGAGCTTCAGAGCTTTTCACAGTTGTAAGTGGGTTCTATGCCTGTCCTTTGGTTAGAGGGATGAAAGGAGCTACCGTGCTAGGGAGTCCTTGCGTCTTACATTTTTCTCATCAGCCTTCCAGGTGGAGCAGTTTCTAGGCCGTGGCTTTCTCACTTGGCCTGGCTGGTCAGCTCTGCCTGCATTCGCAGTGCTGGTGCTGAACTCTGGCTGCACTGCTTCCTTGTGGGGTGCATACTGCCCCTTCAGGTGTGTGTTTGGACCTCTTCCTTCAGCTCTGACCTTTCCTAGCCTCCTGTTGCCTGCTTCCACCCTCAAGTGGAATGTATGCATGGGGACTCCAGTGCCTTAATAATTAAAAAGCATACAGGTGGTGGCGCTGGCTGGGTGCAGTGACAAGGGCTATTCATCTCCATAACTCATTGTCTCCCTCCACTCTGTTTCTGTCTTTTTTATCTTTTAATTCCTGTTTGTTTCTGGGCCCATTTTTTTCAGAATTTAGCCTAAGGTTTTATGTAGGCATTTCTTTCAGAAGCTTAAAAATAATCCTGTTCACATCATCTTTTAACAAGTACTTGAGTGCCCTGGGGTGCCTAGTACTGTTTGAGACACTGGGGATATAGTGGTAAACCACTTTATTGAAGTGATACTCCCTGGTAGTGCCGCTAATTTCTCCATGCCTCTCCCACGCAGGTCCTGTCGGGGTGCGCCATCATCGTCAGAGGGCAGCCTCGTGGTGGGCCTCCGCCCGAGAGGCAGATCAACCTGAGCAACATCCGAGCTGGAAACCTTGCCCGCCGGGCAGCAGCCGCTCAGCCTGATGCAAAAGATACACCTGATGAGGTAGGTGCAGCACTGTTCACACCCTGGGCAGGGTTAAAGCCCCCTCTCCTCGATTGCTACATAAGTCCCCATCAATTGGGACTGATGGCTCTGGACATACACACAATGTCTTACATCACTACCCATTCACTCTCTTCTGCTGAGGTTACATTGGTTCCAGAACTCCTACCAGTTGGTTTGAATTCTTCATTCACATCGAAATGCAGAAGGATACTGCAGTGGGGCAGACAGGTGTAGGGCAGGCCAGGGGCCTGTGGGCTTAGGAGGCAGCTGAACCCCCCAGCTCCCTGTGAGTCTTTACACTTTCCCCTGGCCTCTCTCAGGTGGTCTTTTGTGGTCTTACCTCTTCTGGAGTCAGGCATCCTCTCGTGCCAGTCCTGCCCCCTGGGTCTCTGAGTACGCTGCCACAATGGTGCGGCCCTCTAGGGGCCCACACCTGTACTCCAAGTGTCTGCTCCCAAGCGCCTTGATCAGCAAGATCAAGGCCGCAGGTGATATCCACAGAGGCCAGTGGCATAAAAAGCCTGATTGCAGTTACCTACAGATATACAGTGAAAAATCTAGTTCTTCTCTAGCTCTTCTCCTGAGGGCCTGCTTGTGGTATATGGGAATCTTATGTCTCCTTCCAGAGATGTTTCTCACCTACACAGGCACTCTCAGTATCACTGGTGGCCTACTAGAAACGCTGGGCCAGTACTTTATTCCAGATTCTTAATCTGGGGTCCACGCATCCCTTAGATATCCATCCATGATTGTCTACACAGCTTTTTTTTTTTTTTAAGATTTATTTATTTATGCATATAGAACTGGGGTACAGGCCAAAAGTGCAGGGGTGGGAGAGGATTGACCAGAGACAGAGTGGGGAGCAGACAGGCTGACTGATGAAGTACACTGCTGAGGGGAGCAGTGGGCAGGTCAGGAGAGGTCTGCCATACCATGTGGGTCACTACCGGGGCAGGGATTGAACTCATGCTGAAGTTCTTAGTGCTGTGCATTAACCCGCTGTGCCACCAGGGAAGGCCCTCTGCATAGCTTTTTAAGGAGGGAATTTTTAAGTCAGTTTCTCAAGGCAGCTTGTGAATCAGATAGTCAAGAATTCTGTTGCGTTATTGATTTGAGAACTTTGTTCTAGCTTTTGTCCCACCATCCTCTCTGCTCCCTGTGCCCCAGCCCCAGGGCCTGGCTACCTTGCCACCCTCATGGTCTGCCTATAGTTGTCTCCAGGCAGCTGCTGTTGAGTCCTGATTTTGGCATTAACTAGTCACCTTGACTCTTAACCTTTGAAATATCAGTTCTTATTTTCTTCAGTAATCCTTGTAGCTATTAAAAATGAAATTCGTAGATTCTGATGGTCTTCTGTCCCAACTTGCTGGTGTTGGGTAAGGAGTTTCCGCCTCTCTTCCCTGCTACAGATGTGAAGAAGTTTTAAAAATATAACTAATGGGGGCTCTTTTATTAAAGGAAAACATTTAGTTCCTAAAGAGCATTTTGTTTGAATTAAGAAGAAAGTGGCAGATGGGCAAAAAGAAAAAGGTGAAGCAATGTTAGAGAAAATGGAGAAAAATTGCCCATATTTCTGCTGATAACAGTAATTAAGATTGTTGGACTAATGACCAGATCAAAATGATTTCTTTTTCTTTGGTCCTCCACTAGTGATCACAGGTATTAGGACCAATAATGATATATACCTAAGTGTTGCTCAGTGGAGATTAAACAAGATGACACAAAATGCTGAGCCCTTGCTGTAGAGAACCATTAAATGTTAGTGGAGGCCTTCGTTACTGCTGTAGTTTCTGCTACTACAGCTACCCCTAATACTGTCAGGCTAAGGGCAGAAAATTGAATCCCCCATAGTACTTTTCAAATTTTGGATGCTAAGTGCTTTTCTTGACCAACTTTTTGAATAGTTCTTCTCTTTTCAGTTTTGTGTTATATTATGGCCTGACTGCTTCTGAGGGATAAGGGTGGTGACCCTGGCTGGCTAGAGCTGATCAAGTTCATCTCCAGAGAAGATGAAGAGGCGGTGTAGCCTCAAAGAAAGAAGGGTTGGGTTTTAATTTCCTGTTTTGTGGATGAGAATCTAGGGCAGAGAAACACAAGGCCAGTTGGAACTTGTCCTAAAATATCTTAACTGTATCCTATGTAACAGTACAACAAAATCTTACCAGAACTATCCTAGCTACAAGAACACCATGTAATCTGATCTTAGCTTTCATTATAGTTTTATATATTTATGTAGGTTAGTGCTTTTTTCTTGTAGAGCAGCTTAGTCTAAATTTCTCTGAGTAACTTAAAGGTCCCCGCAATATGAGGTATTTGATAGCTACATACTTCGCTTTTCCTCAGCATTTCTCTGCCCTAATAACCCTGCCTCTCCTCCTGCTGAGCTGCTTTCCTCTTACCATGCATCTGAAGCTGCCTTAGCAGTGATGCCAACTGGTAGTTGGAATGAGAAACCTGATTTCTCTTCCCCTCGCCTCAAGCCTTCCTCAAGACCTACAGTTTCTGCGTCCTTAAACTCTTCTCCATTCTTGAAACTTCATTACTCCTCCTCTTTTATTCAACCCTGATAGTGTGCTTGGAATACTGAAATAAATCTTAACTGCTTTCATTCCTCTTCTCTTTATGTTCCCAGAGCTTTTTGAAACATTCATGGTTTCCTTTGCTCTGTATTATTCACAGCTGTCTCATGATTTTTTCTAACTTTTTAAACATCACATTTATTGTGATTTTTTTGTTGTTGTTGATTGAAGGAACCTTGTATTATAGCATAAGTTTCAGTTATGTGTCACTGCAAATAAGCATGCTTGTGATTCTCTCTGTGGTGGATCTAGATGCCTTTTGAGATACATGCCCATTTGACTTTTGGTCTTCTCTGTTTGAAGTGTCTCTGCGATGCTGACTTCCAGCTGTGGCTGAGGAGTCTTGTCTGCTTATGCCTTGGCTGAAGCTACTCTCACCACTGGGGTTCTTTTTCTACCTGCATCCTGGTGAAGGCCTGCTCTCCTGAGCTTTGACCTCATGAGACAAGGCACCTGGCCTTTCCCTTCATTACTTTATCCCCTGTCCACGTGTCTTATGTTCCTCCAGTGGAGGGACTTCATTCCTCTTCTCTGTTCTTATGCCCAACTGTGGCCTGACATGAAGCAGGTGTGCTGTGAATAAACATTTGAGTGAATTATGAGAGGAAAATCCCAAGCCTCTCCTTTTTGGGCATCAGTCGATGGTGGAATGCAACATTACTCTTTTTCTCGGACTTTCTTTGTTTTGGAACATGTTTTTCACTTTCAAATGGAGTCAAGGACGTTAGCTTTCTTTGTAGCACTCCCAAATATCACATACTTGACTATTCCCTGCCTTTCTTCATGATAACATCATTTAAAGACATTCAGCTCTCTCCTAAGTCCTGTGACAGTGAGAGCAGCTCCACTGTGTCCCCAGCCGTCACTGCCCTGTTCCAGGCTAATCCTCGGTGTTGCCTAGCTACTGCAGGCAGCCTGGATACTGCATTGATGGGCACTGTGGGAATTACGTATTTATTTCTCACAGATTTATTGAGCTGTTACATGTGAAATTCTATGTTGGTTTCATGAGAAATCACAGTCCTACATTCACTGGAGCTTCTGAGAATTGGGTTGATGGGGGAGAAAGAACAAAGGCTTTAGTCGCATTTATAGGTGGTACTGTGAGATAATTAGAAGAGGAGGAGGGTCAAGAAGTATTAGCTCTGGGCCTCCTCCTGTCTATGCCCGCTGCTCCCCTCAGCAGTGTACTTTGTCAGTCTGCTTGTTCTGCTCCCCACTCTGTCTTGGTGAATCCTCTCACTTACCCTGCACCTCTGGCCTGTTCTATATGCATAAATAAATAAATCTAAAAAAAAATCTCATTTTAGTGTGGGAGACTAGTGCCAGCAAGCACAGAGCAAGTTTTCTATGATCGGGGCAGATGGGTAAAGGAGAGTCCTGGAGCTCTTGGTGGCTTTTTCCATACATTTTTTTTTTAAAAGATTTATTTTGTGCATACAGAACTGGGTACAGGTCGGAGGCATGGGGCGGTGAGAGGATTCACCAGAGTCAGAGTGAGGAGCAGAACAGGCAGATCGAGGAAAGTACACTGCTGAGGGGAGCAGCGGGCGGGTTAGGAGAAGTCTGCCGCACCATGTGGGTCACCTCTGGGGCAGGTGGGGATCGAACTCATGCAGAAGTAGTTTTTAGCCCCCCGTACTGTGCTTTAACCCGCTGTGCCATCAGGGAGGGCCCCGGCTTGAGCTTCTTAGTGCTGTGCTTTAATCCACTGTGTCACCAGAGAGGACCCTTTTTTCAGACTTTTATTGAGCTTTTACCATCATTTACAGTGAGGGAACCAGGTACATGGTAGGCCAGGGGACCAGGGGACTGGCAGGCCTCCTAGTCCCTGGCTAATCTCTCTTTTTGGGATCTCTGGCATTGTCTCATGGTGTCTGTTTTCTCTGCTCCTTCTGCGCCGCTCCTGGCATCCCCATGACACTGCTCTTATACACCCAGTCTCTTGCCCAGGTTCACCCACTTACGCATGCCCAGACCCTACTCCAGGTTCCTGCCATCAGGCACACCTGTAAGAACACAGGTGTCCGCCATCAGGCAGGTATGTAAGAACGCAGGTGTGCTTCTGAGACACCAGTGGTAGGAGGGGGAAAAGATCTGATCAGTTCCATTTACCCTACAGAGACTTCGGGACCTTGATAGGGTCTGGATCACAGAGCAAACTGTTAGATTACCTGCTGTCAGGCCTTCTAAAGGGAAGAGAAAAAAGCCCCACATAAAAGAATAAACTCAAACCTCTGCAAAACACACCTACTCCTGTGAGCCATTCTGGACCTTGCTTGAGAAATGCTTTGAGCAGACTCAAGTGTCCTACGGCACAGTCTTCAGGACATGTCTATGTTCTCTGTGTAGGATATGACGATTTTCACCGGGAAGTGCTCTGTAGCTTTTTCCTGAGTCTTAGAATCAGTTTGCTGAACCTGATAAGGGTGATAAGGGTGATAAGGCTGGTGTAAGAAAGGGAGATTAGAGAAACTAGAAGCTTTTTAAAAAAAGCTTAGGTTCCATCATTCTGTCTTTCCAAAACCTGCCCAGCGTGGCTTTCAGGATTCAGTGCTAACAGTGAAACATGTGCTCCTGCCCCCCGCCTTCTCAAAGCTTTTAGCAATTATGCCTGGCTGGTAGAAATTGGGGTTTGTGGACTGATCCTTGGTAAAGGAAATTTACCAGTCTTGACTTTCTTTAGGAGAACTTGTTCTGTTAGAGTTTTTCCAAGTCTTTCAGAAAGCAGGTGTTTCTGAGTTTCAGATTTTAGTGAAATACTCAAAATGGAATCCTAAGCATGAGCTCTCTAGTTAGGATGTTTACAGAGGTAATACAAATACAGGAGGCTGTCAGTACTATTCCCTTATATGATTGGTAATTGGTCTTATTTATCGGTCATCAGACTCTTGGGTAGTTTATCTTTTCATTTTGGGGTTGGGGCATAAAACCTGGTGAGCGATTATTGACACTGAATGATTAGTTCCTTTGCTCTTTGTGCTTTGAGGAGACCACACTAGACAAGTGAGCACAAACTTGTTGAGCCCTTAGGATACCTCCTCAAGACCAGTTCTTCGGGGAACCCTTCACAGTGGGTGTTGTACAGTAACAGTAAAGATTTTGTGAACACTAGCCCAGTCGGGTAGTGGATCGCCACTGTTTTACAGGCTTCTGGGAAGTCATGTGGATTTTTTTTCTTCTAGAAAAACTTGTTGGATAACCCCATGGAATAATCTCTGTGGACTGAAAAGGTTAGCAGATGCTTCCTTCAGGCCACACATGGACTATTGTGCCTTTTCTGTGTATAGCCAACCTCTGTGACTCCATGAGATAATAGATGCCACATGCCACACACACTTCCCTTTTTATACTCTTGAGTTTTTTCTGTACATGAACTCCTAAGATCATTTACTCTTAATTCTTACCCTTTTTTCTTCAGTTCTGTTCTAAGGGAACTTGGGGCACAAAGGTAAGTCCAAACATAAATTCAAGGACCATTGGTCACTCACTGTGACAGGGCTGCTTCATAGGAGACATAGGTTTCTTGGTACTATTCTAGAAGTGATGGGGCAAAAGCATCCCTTGTCCATTATCTTTGAGATGTAGAGAGCAGTTACTTCTCATTGTGTAGCTCTGTGGCTTACTTCTTGTGTCAGGGGCTTTAGTGACTGAGGTGATCCCCTACCAGGGCCTGACACTGGTGTTTTCCTCAAAATTCTGGGACCATAGAGGGTCGCACTGGTACAGATTCAGACTAGAGCAAAAGTAGGGCATACAGTGTTTTGGGAAGAACAGTTCTTGCCCTTCTCAACTTTGTTGCTGTTCTTTCAACAGGGGGTGGGAAGAGCATATGCAAGGCTCCGACTTGAGCAGGAAACTCCTTCTGAAATAATAGTGTTAGAGCCTTGCCCTTACTCCAATAGTGCCTTTAACTGGTTTTAGTCTCGTGTACTAGTCAGTGAAAGTGCTTTGTGAATTGGAAAGAGGTGAACAAATGGAGGTGGTAGTTGTTATTGACGACCTTCCTTTGGCTAGGTGAGCTCCTGGCACCTGGATTTCCCATTCAGGAACAGGCTGATAAATATAATGCATTGAGAGTAGTGGCCAGCACATCATTAGTGCTATAAAATTATTGGACATCAGGAAATAAGCTGTCATTCCCAATGGGCAGTGTTGGGGGACAGTACTACCACTGGCCTCTGGGAATCCATGCAGCCTCTTTTTAGGCCTCCTGTGAGCCTCTTTTTCTGTGAGTCCCCTAAATGTACAGCTTCCCTTTTGTGCATTTCATTTTATGTTCTCTTCAGGGCCTAGTTCAGGGCCAGGGTATTGAAGGAAAGAAGTTACTAGAATGCTGTTCTAGGCAGTTCTCATGTGACACATTTGTTTTGTCTTTCAGCCCTGGGCATTCCCTGCTCGAGAGTTCCTTCGGAAGAAACTGATTGGGAAGGAAGTCTGTTTCACGATAGAAAATAAGACCCCTCAGGGCCGGGAGTATGGTATGATCTACCTTGGAAAAGGTGAGTAGCAAAGAGGAAAGGGTGCAATTCTCTGAGTCTGTGTCTCTGAAGCTTGGCTTTCGTTGACTGGAGGACGAGTGTGAGTTTTGGTGGGCGCAGCTCTCTGACGGTTGTGCAGGTATACTTGGAGCTGTTTTGGGTGTTGGACTCATCAGCACAGGAGCGCTGATGTTCCTGCTCCTGGTTGACACCTGTGCCTGCTTCTTGGCCTGGCTTTAGGACTCCACAGTACAGTGGAGCATTTTCCCCTGACTTCAGGCTATCAACTCTTGGAACTCAGTGGCTCTGTGCTTCTAGGTCACAGTGCTAATTGAATTCTTATAGATTTCCTTTTGCGTCTTCTATTTCCTCTATCTATCTTGTGGCTTTCCTTTTCCTTCTGGGAACTTTATTTAGGTAAGAAGGTTTGTTTGGGGCTTAGGGTTTTTTGCAAGCTGTGTGTTCTGTAGTGGAATGGAAGGAACACAGGCTTTGGATTTGTTTATATGTGGCTTAGAGTTCTGACTTCTCCAGTGTACCCTTACTCAGCCCTCATCCCTGTTGTAGCTTTTTCATTTGAAGGTTACTGAGAGAATTTAAAGAGATAGCATATGTAAAGTACCTAGCCTGGCTTGCTGTGGGTGGTTAATAAATAAATATGCGTGTGATGTGCATATCTACACCTATTGCTTAGCTGAGCCAGGTGGCCTGTGGGATGGTATTCTGATCTTTTTGGATTAGGTAGAAGGAAAACAAGATTGAGAAGTGGAGTTTGAACTGAAATAGATAAAGATTTGTTAGAATGATAAAAGCAGTCAGGTAACCACAGTGGCAGTTGTGTATGTATTGAATTATTGGAGGAGCAGATTTTTTTGTTCTTTAAAGTTTCCTTTGTTTCTTGATAGAGTGACCTCCTAAATGAGTTCTTTAGGTGATCTGTTTGACTGGGATGTTCAGTATCTGGAAGTAAGCAAGCAGAGTATATGGCAAGACTAACAACAGCCTCTTAGGATTCTGGTTTTAATCGCATAGTCTTGAAACAGTGTGTCGGGGATGGCCTTGGACCCGTCGGGTCCAGTTTACCCAGGAGAGAAAGCTTTTTTAGCTTCCCAGACAAATGGCTTTTTGATTGTATGGGAATTATAGAAATATATGGAATCCTTCCAAAAAACAAGATCGCCTTTTAGCCACAATTCAAATAATACAGTAAGAAATAAAACATTGAAGTATTATTATTGGGTGGATACTGGTTAGAAAGAATGTAAGATAAATAAAACTGCAGTCTCTTCAAAACGCAGTTGTTCATTACATAAAATATTCCAGTTCCGCGAAGTTGGTCAGTTTTTTGTTACCCAGCAAGAGACCTCATTGGACTACAGAAAGCTTCTGGCACAGATATCTCTGAAGGGAACCACCTGTGAGTTCATTTAAATAAGCTTGGTCTCCAACTAAAGTGGTTGACTTATGTTAATTTTAAATGTCAGTTTCTCTTTAAGGTTATCTTTAAAAAATTCATTTTTAAAAACAGATCTAAATTACAAACTGCATATAATTCAGTGTGTTTACATAGCATTGTTAAGAAAATACCTGGCACATAGGAAGTGATCAGTAACTACATACTGAGAGAGTGATTGGATTTTTCTACAGCTTACAATTCTAAAGACTAAATAACCTGAAGTTTAATGTTCTCACTCAGATATTGTAACCTGACCTCTTTAACCAAATGCCATTTCTAATGAAAGGAGACACTTAGATATTATTCATGTATTACCCTATTTCGTGATTACTTATTCTCTTTAAGACGGAGAATGGTTGAATTTGAGGATTTGTGGTTAACCTGGAACCAGTAGGGAAAGATGATTAGTCTTCAACTTTTAAGTAAACATGATTGCCCACTTGCTCCCCAGGCCTCCCCAGATGTGACTTTTCACATTCATGACATGCTGCAGTCTGTTGCCACAGTGCAGTGGTATCACTTTTGCCTAAGATGATACAGAACAAGCAAGAATCAGATTCTTACCCTGCAAATTCTGTTTTTGGTATTTTATCAGTTACATTTTGTTGCGACCTTTGGGTGTGAATGTACTTTTCTTCCTTTTTGAAGGAGCTTGCGTGTTAAACTTGCACTACTATTTCTGGGCGCTCTGGGCCCAGGAATTATCAGCGCTGTTGGGGCTACTGCTACTGGCTGGCTGGTTTGTTTGTGCCTGGACCTCTTTTTTTTGTTCCCTCTAACATTTGGGCACCTGACTGCTCATCTTTTCCTTCGATTATAAATCCTTTCTTTTGACTTTTCACTCTTTGGGATTCCTGTTGCGTTGAAAGTGCCATTGTACTATTTACTAATGTCCGATAGCTGTGTGTGTCCAACTGGCCTCAACAGTAACCTCATTGGAGAGGTTGAGGTAATCCTCAGAACCTGAGCATTCTTTGTATAAATATCATTAGCTCAACATTTCTTGGTAGGAAATTTGCCTCTGTAGAAATTTGGGCATGCTAACGGCAAGGCATTTAGTTGAATTTTGGGAGTGTGGGTATACTTGTTACTGTTTGCAGAAATCAATGTACAGTGTACTGAATATAAATCTTACAGAATTTTATTCTGAACTGTCATTACCTATCAGCTAGACTGCTGTGTTTCAGTTTATCTAGGAGCTTGTTCTCTGCCATATTAAAGATTTTTTTATGATTCCCTTATAGATATCTTTATCATTTTGGCTGACAAGCAGAGACTTAAGAACACACAGAGCTTAAAAGCTTTTTCCAATAACATGGAAATGCAATTAATGTTTCAAGTGCTCAGGTAGGACTTAATTGGGTTGGATGTTAGGTTTAACTTCATTTTTCTTGCCTGTGAGAGAGATTAGAAATGTAGAATCTGTCTCAGTGAGAGCAGTTTTGTCAAATGACATCGCTGGCTTTGTGTTCTCTTGGAGCAGTGAATATGAATAGGACATCCTGAAAGGAATTGGACGCTGGTGTAACAAGTAATAGACAATCCTAAATGAATTGCCTGTCTGGTTGTGCAGAGCACGGGGACTAACTTTTGATTTGTTTTGATTCCTGCTAAGCACTGTGCTTGCGATTTACAGACATTATTTGTTTTTAATCTTTTACATGCTTTGAAATTTTTTCCCCCAATTTTGAGAAATCATTGGCATAAATCACCATGTGAATTTAAGATACACAGGATGTTGATTTGGTTTACAAATATTGTGAAATGACCACAGTGGATTCAGCTAACACTTATCTTATAGTGATACAATGGAAAGAAAATAGTTTTCTCCTTGTGGTGAGAGCACAGAAGATATAGGCCTGTCTTAAATCTCTTTCAGCAGTGTTACCTACAGTCTTCATGTTGTACATTACACTCCTGGAAGCTTGTGCTTTTGACCACTTTCATCCAGTCTCTCCACATCCCTTTCCTGGGAACTGGTTAACAAAAGGCTAATCTTTTTCTATGACTTAGCTTTTTCACAGATTTTTGTTTCTCAGATTGCTCATATAGGTGACATCTTACAGAATTTGTATTTGTTCTCTGACTTATTTCACTTAGCATAATGCCCTTAAGGTCCAGATTGTCAAAAACAGTAGGATTTCCTTGTGTGTTTTTTTTTTATGCTGAGTAATGTTGCATTATTTACAGACATTTTCTCATAAGGACCCAACTCCACAGGTACGCCCCTATTTTATAGAGGAACAAGTTAGCTGCTGAGAGGTGTTGTCTGAGCTCTTACGTGGTAGAATTTATATTCCAGTCCAGTGCTGTATACACTCAGCTGCTGCATGCATCCGGCTTTCCGTAGTTCTGAGGCTGCCTTGGCCTGGGAGCAACATTGGAACATCCAGAAACAAAGTCCTGAGAAGCAGACTTATGGACTTTTGGGTCCTGGACATCATTTGATGTTTTGGCAAAAGTTTTCAGAAAAACTCAAACACTGCATCATTGCTTCGTTCACTTCTCTGGCAATGTTATTCTCCTTGAAGGGCTAAGGCCGAAAGTGGTCCCGTTAGTGCTTTATCGCTTCTGGGGGCAGATTTGAATCTTGTGTTTAATTCCCCCTTTCCTCCTCAGATACCAATGGGGAGAACATTGCAGAGTCTCTGGTTGCAGAGGGCTTGGCCACCCGGAGAGAAGGCATGAGAGCTATTAAGTAAGTAGTCCTATTCTTCTGACTCTGACTTCCTTTCACTCCCCCAAAAGCTGGGGTACCTCAAGGGAGTTTGGGTCGAAAATTCTACATTGGTTTTGCTGCACTTACATTCCTATGCCCTGACATAATAAAATGAGTAAGTTCTGTGATCTCATGGCTTTTAGAAACTCTTGCCCATGTGTGTCTTACTGACCTAGAGACCACTCATCATTAGTGGCATTGACGTGTGTAACTCCTTTAAAACTGGACTTGGAGAATAGGGAGCTCTGTTCTTTATCGTCATAGGCATCTTACTCCATAGGTATTCCATTCCAAAGTATTTAGCCATCCTGAACAGATTTATTGAGCACTTACTATGTGCCAGGCTGTGTTCTAGGCACTGAGAATATAGCAGTGAACAGATTTAGCATCTGCTTATATTTTTAATAGGCATACAGATAATAAACAAATTGACAGTGTATCATGTACAAGAAATAACTGCAGTGAAAAATAAGGCAGTGTGATAAATAGAATTCAATGCAAATTCTGCTGCTCAGGATGTGGGGAAACAGACAAGGATTAAATGGGAAATTTATCTCTCTCCAAAGCCTCTGAAGTTTGTTTTAGCCTATAGATCTATAGATACTTAAGTAGTTGGTGAAAAATAAATGTATGTGGTTAGCTTATTCGGTGTGATTTGTTAGAAGTGTTAGGTATGTCAGGTTTGTATTATACTTACCACGTTCAAGTTCACCAGTGTAGCTGCAGTAGGATGGATTGCAGCTGGTTTTAATTAACACTTTAGACTCTGAAAAGTGATCTGCTACATCACTAATTTGGGTGTTAAAGATGCTGTTTAAATCATTAAGTCCTTGCTGTAGCACATGGCTGTTGGATCTGTAGAAAAGGCTTTCCATAAATATTTGCATAAACTGTTCCAACGATGGGGATGAGCAAAAGCAAAGAGGTACTTTTCGCATTCTTTCAGCTTTCACAGGTTTTAGGGCCAAGTCATTCATCACGGATTTCTGTGGTCCTTTTTGACCGCAAGGAGATTGTGGAGGGGTGTGGGGGAAGTGCTGAATTAAGAGTTTTGTCTTAGGTGGTGTTTTGGAAGCATGCTGAAGGTGTATCTCAAGGAAAAATGCTGACATGACTACCATGACACTATATTTGGGGGAAATCCAATTTAAATCAGAATAAGAATTTTAAAAAGCCCACAGCTATATGTACTGCACCATCTCAACTGAGAAATCCCCCCTGAAGCCCCAAACCTTTTTTCGCCAAAGTTGTCTTAACATTAAGCCTCCTTTTCTCTGATTTTGTTTGTGTATGTCTCTTAGGTTACATGTTTTCATCAAATTGTGGGGGCAATTTTGTATCCCTGAGGATATGATTATGTCTTGGGGGGAGGAGGGAAAGAGCATTATTGAAGACTTATGGTTTGAGAGGTTATCTGTCAGTGCTAGGATTCACCAAGGAGGGAGGTGGATTTATGCAGACAGCTGTCAGCCGGGACAGCCGTCAACAGGGCCAGGAATTGAGATGGCAGAAGGCCTTGCAGCCACGGGCCACATTAGCTCAGGTATGTGAGCAAAAGAGCCTTTCTGCTTTGGTTTTTGACTGCTCTTGGATGTAATTCTTTTGCTTGCCTGATGAGGGAAGGAGGAGACTTCTATTTTCAAACAGCTTTTGCTTAGCTGGCCCCATTGAGTGTACATTATCTGTAATGTTAGTGTTTGTGCTACCTTCCCCAGCCCTGTTCAGGTTCTTAGTCATTTTCCCTGTGCTGTGTCCTGCTGAGCTCTGCCAAGATTCTGGTTCCCGAGTCTGGGATGGTTAAATGAAGCTGAGCCCCCTGGAGCGGCTCCCTCCTGAGCCTCTAACTTGTCTTCATAGTCACTGATGATGGAGTTCTTGGGATGTGTCTTCTTTAGATCTTTTCATTAAACGCTGTTGGGGTTGGAATCGGGAAATTGTGTGCATATGGTGGCTCTGGTTCAGGTTGGGGTCTGAAGCCAGAGATATGACACAAATACTTTGGTCTCTTCAAGGAGAGAAGATACAGTCGAGACCCAGATTCAAAGGAGAGCCTGGTATTTCCATTGTTAACTCACTCACCACACGTTTAAATTTTTTCATCCCAGTCCTGAGCAGAACCGGCTTTCAGAATGTGAAGAGCAAGCAAAGGCAGCCAAGAAAGGGCTATGGAGTGAGGGGAGTGGCTCCCACACCGTCCGGGACCTCAAATACACCATCGAGAACCCACGGCACTTCGTGGACGCGCACCACCAGAAGCCTGTCAACGGTGAGGCAGCTGGAGAATGGCACGCGCCACTCTGGGTGGTTCCCTCTGTGTTCTCAGCGTCCTGAGGTTTACAAAGCCATTTTACTTATTCAGCTTCTATGGGCGATTGGCAGGTGAAGCATTTATAGCGGAACTTGAATCTACTTCCTGTTGGTCACATCCTACGTTATTTTGCAGGGCTTAGTCCTTGCTGGGAGCTGGGCACTAAACTGCTGCTGCCTTTGCCCGATGGGAGTCTTCCTGTTCTCTAAAGGATGACTACTAAATGCCAGCCCCGAAACAGTGAGCTAGAAATGTGTGAACCTCTAACACAGACATTTGGCTGCTGGCAAATTCTTGACCCTATTTTGAGACCTGTTAACGATAGACTTGGTAAAGTCAAATCACTACCATTCCTGAATTGTGACTAATTATTTTTTTGTTGAGGTACCCAGGAGTTGAATAGGCAGCTTGGCTTGGGGAGCCTGTAGGTTCTCAAAAGTTTTGCAGATATCGAAGGCAGCCTTCTCAATTCCTCAGGCATAGTTTGTTGGAGAGTCTGCGTGTGAACACTCAGGATCTGCCAGTGTTTTGACTCCCTTGCTTTGGGGGAACAGGGTGGAGACGGGTGGTGGTGGGGGTGTGTGGACTTTCTGAGGGGACGCTGTTCATTGTGTATCCCTTGCACCACTTTCACTAATGACCCCGCGGTTTATTCTGTCCTCAGCCATCATCGAGCACGTGCGGGACGGCAGTGTGGTCAGGGCCCTGCTCCTCCCAGACAACTACCTGGTCACCGTCATGCTGTCAGGGATCAAGGTCAGCCTGTGCCTAGACTGTGGGCCGGGTAGGGTCTGTGGAGTTACTCAGGCTAGATCTCCTACTTGGGAACTTTGGACCCACTGTTTCTTTCTAGCGTGGACCATCAAAATAGACCCAAATACTTTAAATTTTGTGGTGGGACAACTGTAATTAGGTTAAATGATGTAAAATTTTTGTAAGTACTTGGGATCTGCATGGCGTGAGCTTTGTTGAGAGATTGTTGAAGCCCAAAGGGGGTATTGGGATGCTCTGAAGTTTGCTGAGTAGGGCTTGTTTTTGTGTAAAAGAGCCATAAAGAAACCCAACAGAACAGGGATTTAAAGCTAGGGACTGTGAACCATTTCTTGGCGTGGGGTTATTTTCAACTATAATTAAAATGACTTATCCCATGATAATGTAAGCTTTATTGCCTTGCCAAAAACACTGAGATACTATTTCCAATCACTTTTATTATTACCGGTGTGTTTTCAAGTTAGAAGAGCTGAACGAGCCCTTCCCTAGTATAGCTTTATGGCATTTGCGCTTTCTGGACAACTGTGAGTGCCTGGAACTTACCTTCGGGCTGCCGTGCTTACCTGCTCTTCTTTTGCTGTAGTGCCCAACCTTTCGGCGGGAGGCAGATGGCAGTGAAACACCAGAGCCTTTTGCTGCAGAAGCCAAATTCTTCACTGAGTCTCGACTGCTTCAGAGAGATGTTCAGATCATTCTGGAGAGCTGCCACAACCAGAACATTCTGGGTACCATCCTTCATCCAGTGAGTGTGCTGTGCAGCCAGGGCTGTGTGGGGTAGGGGTGGCTCTGGGGCCTGATGAGCTATGGTCTGCTCCTCTTTTTATTGAAAGCCATTCAAATACTTGGCAGGATCACTACTGATATTGAGGTAGTTTTTAGATGGCAGTTGTCTATTAGAATTGGACACATCTGTTCACCTCACTTAAAAAAAAAACCAAAAACTAATTGCAAAAGCTATTAGACTTAAGGAAGAGGAAATCCTGTCACTTCTTTCCCAAGTATAGGTCCTAGAGATTGCCAGTAAGGAGAGGAGGAGGCCTCGTGGATTAGAAGTGTCGCCAAAATTGTAGTTTGGAGTCGGTGAGGTTGATGTACTTAACTCTTGGGGTATTGGAGAGCCATGGTGAGAAAAACTTCCTATGGAAAAATAGGAAAATTATTCTGTGTTTCAGGTCTTATCAAGTATCTTCCTGATTCTGCTTTTGAGTAATAGCTATAGATTCTTTATATTCTCCTGGCTCTGAGTATTGGGGACTTTGATAGGGGTTTATTTTTGGACAGGAAATGTTTGTAAAACTTGAGTTGAAATAGATTTTCATCATCATTGCCCACGCCCCATATAGAGTAAACTACTGTTACTTGGTTAGAGAATTCTTTCCTGATGGCGGTTGTGGACGAATGGGAGGGTTGGTTTGGACTGTGCCAAGGTCATGTCTGTTTCTTCTGGAGTGCTAGCTGTCTGCCCTGCCCTGCCAGATGGCTTTGTCACAGTAGAACGTGAATTGTAATTCACTGGGCCAAATGTAGCTTCAGTTCTTCCTTCACCGCCTGTTCTTTGGCTCTCCCCTTATGAAAAGGGGGGTAAGTGCTAATCTTAGGGAAGGGAATAAATAACAAGGTATAATCTCTACTAAAGATTAACATCCTCCTCTGCCCACAAGAAGAGCTATTGAAATGTCAATTCCACTCAGTGCCACTAACGTTTATCCTACTCCTGTTAAGTGAGAGTTACTGAGCCGGGCATTGGGCTAGAAAGCCCGGGCTGTTGAGGGGCATCCCAGAATCTGTCTGCTGTCGTAGGGGTGATTTTTAATGCGAGAAACAGCTCTACCTTTTTTTAATGACCTGTAGCACAGATTGTGTCTATTTTAATTGTGTCAGAAGTCTAGAGGAACGGATTCTCTCACAGTAGAACCTAATCTCTGCCTTCTCTTGTGCTTTGTTTTTCAGAACGGCAACATCACAGAACTGCTGCTGAAGGAAGGCTTTGCACGCTGTGTGGATTGGTCGATTGCAGTTTATACTCGGGGTGCAGAAAAGCTGAGGGCAGCTGAGAGGTAAGGTCTGTCTGGCAGGGGCGCCTTTAGACGAGGATTGTAGTAATGCTCTTTAGGGAAAGGAATGTAGTGATCTTCCCTCCCCCATCTGTGCCAGTGTTTTATCTCAGTAAAAGGATGAGGAAATTTTAGAAGCTAAGATCTCAGAGAGGGTAGCTTACTTAACCAATACTGCTACTCGTTAGGTACAGTCTAATTCAGTGCCTGATCTAAGGGATTAGATTTACACTCAGGCTTTATTCTTCATTTAATTTGGTTTTTTAATATCTTAAGGGTCTTTCCCCCCTCAGCCTCTCACTTAAATTCCTGGCACTAGTCACTTGATGCAAGTGAACTTGAGGCTCATCTGAGGGTGACAAATCACTTAATTAGCTACCCCTGGACAGGCAGGCTGCAGTAGAGATATGATGGACAGATAGAGCCTGCTCTAGGCTAGATGATTCAGTGTTGCCGTTGGGCCTGTGTCCTCGTTTATTTAAACATACGCTTTAATGCTAAACATACGCTTTAATGCTAAAGACTGATAGAACGGCGAGGTGCTGCTGTCATGGTTTTTGTTAGATGCCTCCTGGTTAAGGCAGATGTAGAAATAACTCCTTTCCGGAAGAATGATCATAGAAATTTCAAAAATGGGTGGCTGTCCCAAGTGTCAAGGTCGAGTGTTTCCAGTTGTAGGGGTGAAACTTGCTAAGGGTGATGGAAGAAAAGGAAGCAGAAACATGATTGAAGGTGATGTTTAGGAGATCCCCGCTACCACTTCTTGGGATAGCAGCAGTAGACTGCAGACTGCTGACAACGTTCCCCCCTCACGGCGTGTTGTGGGTGTTTTTTTCAGAACTGTAATTTGTAATGGTCTTGAGCTCTTCATGTTACTGCTTGATAACTTTAAGATACTCAGCTAAGATACTGATGTGCAGGAAGATGAATGATTGCGGCTTTCTCTTCCTCCCTCTCTTCTCTGGATCTTTCACATCTTTCTGTACTTGTAAGCAGAAACATTTGCACATTTTAAGAAATAAAATTAGATTTTATTCTGACCGCTTGTTAAGGTATGTCAGACAAAGGTAGATTGCCTAATTGAAAAAAATTGCAAGGATTGCAGTGGTCTTAATGTTGTAGGATTAAATTTAAAACAAATACTGTTCCTATCAGGAACAGTATTTCTGTTCCAAATAACCTTTGATTATTTGGTGATGCTCAGCTTTTTGTTGTTCAGAAAATCCTCTAAGCCCATTATTCTAAATTATTATTTTGGTTGATAATTCTTTTTGTACTGCTTAATTCCTACCTTTCTTTGAAAAAAAGCTGTTATAATGAAAGTACTACCTACTTGCTTTATAACAACTGTAGAAGAGTTTATAGAATTTTTAGTGCTCATCACTAAAAAAAAAAAAAAACAGTTTAGATCAGGAAATGCTAATCATTTTGATAATATGATTCCTTGCTGCTGTTTTACGTGCTATATTTGAGGTGTTTGCACTTTTGGGAAAAATCTCTATTCATAACTGTGATGTGCTGTTTTGTCTTTTCTTCACTTCAGTGCTTAAAAAAATCCTGCAAAACTGTTACAGAAATAATAATGCCTTTTCTTTGCAGACATATTTATCTATTTGTAAATCCTGACAGGACAGCTGCTCATTGATTTATTAATTTATTATTTTTAAAACCCTTGATTTGTTAATTTATTATTTTTAAAACCCTTTCCACACATCCCATTTCCCGTTCCTAATCTGAGTACTTTCAAATACATTTCTACCAACATGATTTTTAAACAATCTTTTCAGTGAACTGTTGGATGTTTGTCCATTTTTTCTTATCATTTAGATGCTCTATAGTGACCATTTTATTATCTTCCACATAGAATTTGAATAATGGCTAACTTTTATTATTCCAGTGGCGATTGAGCTGGACTATACTTTTTAGAGCTTGTACTTGTTCTAAGAACCTGTGTTCTTCCCATTTCACAGCGAGCTGCTCTGTGGTGGCTGTTCCAGTGCCTCACATCTAATAGTTATTCAGGGGGCACTGGAGAAGCCAAAGAGCTAATTGCCAAGGTGAGCTTGTACTGTCCAGACTTGAAAAATTGCACACCTGGGCCCCTCTGCCACCCATGGGTGTGTGTACACATCCTGGGTGGGGCCAGTTGCACACTTTTTCTTGTGGCTGTCACCCTTAGTTTTGATTTGATCGGTGGCTTCTCCTGAGTGCCTGGTCTTTGAGGTAGGGTCGGATTAAAACTGTTTGCGCCCATGGGGATATTGGCTTCCATTTGCTCACCTAGTCTGTCGGAATGATCGCATCCTTGCTTCATTGCTAGGTTTGCCAAGGAGCGCAGGCTGAGAATATGGAGAGACTACGTAGCTCCCACTGCTAACTTGGACCAAAAGGACAAGCAGTTTGTGGCCAAGGTGAGTCATTCTTGCCAGCTCAAGATGCAAAGTGGGTGTTGCCAAGCTAGTGATAATACACAGATCTGAAGTCATAGACTGCAGCTCCTGGTCGGGCGGGCCAGTGCTGTGTGGATGGACAGGCCTGCTCTGGCACGTGTCTGTTTATGTCGGAGGGTACTTAGCAACCAGAAGAACTTTAAATTCTTGCTCTTGTTACAATATCTTCATTAGAAATTTACGGGCTAAAGTTGTGGACATTGTCGGTTTGACATATTCTCTATTTTCAGGGGTTCTTTCCATGTCTGCTTAATTAGCACATGGCATTTTCTTAGATTTCCTGTAAGTAGGTATATGTGACCTCATTTCTCTCCTTTCTGTTTCAAGGCTTTGAATGTCTTCTTATTGTTTTTTTCTGAGAGTTTTCTTCCACTGATATGTCCTGGGATGGGTGTCTTTGGGTTTTGTTGTTTGTTTATTTATTTTTATGTCGTTGCTTTTTTTGTACAGTGTTTGATTTCTCCTCTCAGGTGTTGTCGCCATAAAATTACCACTACCAAGACACCCATGAACCATCCCCATGGACTCTTGTGCTCTTCCTGGGGAGGAAAGGGATCAAAATGGGATGGATGTGTTTGAAGAAAACTAGGGCTATTGAATAGCAGCTTGGTTCCATCAGGGAGGCCATGAACGTGTTCTTCTAGTTGCAGGGTTTGGTTCCTTAGGTGGTAGATCATTCTCTTCACTTTCCAGAATTCTCTGTTTTACATCCTATTTTTACTTTTTTATTTTTAATTCTGGGAACTTTGTCTTTATGGACTAAAAATGGTTAAACATCCATCTTCTTGGAGTCTAAGGTGGCAGTTGCATTTGTCAATAATGGGGAATTTAAAGTGAAACTACCACTAGGTGGCACTATCTGCTTGAGAAATCCTGGACTGGTTTCTCCTAGGAATTGGTTGAATTTCTTCTTTCTTCTGATGCCCAAGCAGTAGGTCACAGAGTGCTCAAGTGACCTCTTTCCCACTTCTAGCAGGTAATCTCCAGGCAGATGTCAGGTTCACTATAATCTCACCTTTGAGATTAGGGTATTAGTGGCTCTGTTCCTCGGTGGGATATGCTTCACCATTCCTCTTCCAAACCTTGATGTGCAGTGGAGTGGGCCCTGCTTTTCTGTGTGAGGACCATGCTGTCTTGGGAAACTGAACCTGGACTTCTCTGTTTACGTGGAGCTCAATTGGTGGCGCTTATATTTCCTGTAATTTGTTTTTTTTTGGAAACAGCAGTCACACAAAGAAAAGATGATTCACTCAGCAAAGGAGGTGACTATGTATACCCTTTTGCTCTCTTCACTCTGAGGGCCTGTGGCATTCCCACCGTCAGTGAGGCTTGGCAGAGCTCCACTATGCACTGGTGTCCCTTGTAGCCCCTCTTCTGTTGAAAGAACTTGTAGAAAAACCTTCTGAATTTTGAAGGATTTGGGGGTCTTTTCTGGTTGGGGAATGAAGGCATTGTGAAAGAGAAATTCAGTGATCAGATAATTGATCTGTAGGTTTGCACTTACTTTAAATAAGATTTTACTACTAACTAGCAAAGGGAAAACTCATATTTTAAAATCTAGGATCTGGGTTTTCTGTTTTCTCCTTCCCCTTTAGCTCTTTGTATTTTATTTTAAAACAAGATGAGGCTTTTTTCGCAGTGACAATGTATGTGTTACTATGCTAGAGCTGAGAAGACTGACATTAGAAATCAACTAGTGGGGGAACTATGCAAAATAATCATTCTCCTGAAGAATCCGAGACATAAATTCAGTCATTTTGATATAGACCTGCTTAGTAAGTATAGAGAACAAATGTATTTGTAGGTAGAAAAATGGTTTTAAAACTTCTAGAGTTTTTGGAATTCTGTATTATTTTTAAAACATGACAAATGCCTACAAAGGATACAGGGTAAACTCATAGTAAACGATGACATAGCTCTTTTTCTTAACACTTTAGATTTTTTTTTTTGATTGTGGCAAGATTGGCCCGCAGCATTGTCATTCAGAGGTGTTGGTCCCAGTCCTTCAGATGTCTGCTGTACGCCATGCCCGCCACAAGGCGCTGTCGTCCGCCATTGTGGTCCATTGCGCTCCCTTCCTGCTTCTCTCTAAACCTCCTGTAGCCTCGATTTTACATTCACATTTCTGTGGTTCATTTTTGCCCTTGTTTTGTTTCCTTATATTCCATATGTGAGTGAAACTATTTTACTTTTTTTTTTTTTTTAAAGATTTATTTATGTGTAAAGAACTGGGCTACAGGCTAGAAGCACAGGTGCGGTGAGAGGTTTCACCAGAGACAGAGTGGGGAGCAGAACAGGCTGACTGACGAAGTATACTGCTGAGGGGAGAAGTGGGCAAGACAGGAGAGGTCTGCCCTGCCATGTGGATTACCACCAGGACGGGGATCAAACTTGCATGGAGGCAGTGGTGGCTAGCTTGCAGTGCTGCACTTTAACCCCCTGTGCCACCAGGGAAGGCCATTATTTTTACTTTTTAAAAAAAACCCTAAATTGATTGCACTTTATTTAGTATTTCAGGACTGACAAACTATGGCAGAGGAGCCAAGTCTGGCTCACTCCTTTTTTTGTTTTAGAGATTTATTTATGTATGCATGTAAGAACTGGGTACAGACTAGAGATGTCTGGGGGTGAGAGGATTTTCCTAGAGACAGAGTGGGGAGCAGTATAGGCGGATTGACTATATATAATGCTGAGGAGAGCAGTAAGTCAGACAAGGAGTAGACAGGGAGCAGCGCACGGGTCAGGAGAGGTCTGCCGCGCCATGTGGGCCTCCTGCCTGGCCGGGGATCGAACTCGGCTGCAGTGGCTGGGCTGGCTTCTTAGTGCTGTGCTTTTAGCCCATTGCACCACCAGGGAGGTTCCACTATTTGTTTTTCATATGGCCTGTGAACTGAGAGTGTATTTTACAGAGAGAAAATATTTTTTGGCACATGAAAATTACATGAAATTCACATTTCAATGTCATGAATAATTTGGGACATAACCATGTCTGTTCATTTATATATCGGGTGTAACTGTTTTCCCAGTAGAAAGGTTGAATAGTTTTGACAGAGACCATATGTCCTGCAGAATGTAAAATAGTTGCTATCATGACCTTTTATAGAAAAGTTTCTTGACCTTTGATCTATACCAGTACAATTCACAGTGTCTTTATATGGTATAAAGAGTTCGAACTAGAATGTAAATCAAGGCTTTGCTTTTTCACCAAGAAAATCTTGCTACAGAAAAATTGTCAGCAATGTTCTTAGTGATGTAGTTGATTTACGGTCTGTGGCAAGTTCCTTTTATCACTACTGACTGGCAGCCACTTTTGAATGTACTGATATATACTCTTGTATATAATTTTTGAGTCGGTAAGTTTTTGTTTAGTACATAGAAATTTAAAGAATTCTTTGGGCTTTTAATTAAGAAATATACGAGTCTGGTTTCTGTCTTCCTTGATATTTTTGACTCTTGTCTGTCTAGGTCTTGGGATGAAATGTTTCTGCTCTTTATCTTTCATCTTTGTGATACCATTTTTCCATCACAGCAAAGAAAATCATGATGCTAGCATTTTTACTCATGTTATACTCATGGGTGTGCACATAACCTCCCCCAGTTCTTCCTCTGACAATGTCATAATTTTGATTTTTATGTTTTAAGGGTTTAAGTGTTTTGATGCTTATGTTGTAAGTGCTAATTACTAGTGAAACTCATTGCATGTTATAGCTGCGTTTTATTTCTGTGCAATGGTTTGTTTTACTTGGAGTTAATACTTTTTTTTTTTTTAAGATTTATTTATTTATTCATACAGAACTGGGGTACAGGCCAGAGATGCGGAGGGTGAGAGGTTTCACCAGAGACAGAGTGGGGAGCAGAACAGGCAGATCAACGAAGTACACTGCTGAGGGGAGCAGCGGGCAGGTCAGGAGAGGTCTGCCAGCCATGTGGGTTACCTTCAGGGCTGGGGATCGAACTCATGCTGAAGTGGCTTTAGCTTCTTAGTGATGTGCTTTAACCCGCTGTGCCACCAGGGAGGGCCCCTGGAGTTAATACTTTTTAAAGTTTATGTATACTTTTTAGATATGTTCTTAACCCCAGGATTTCCTTTCTAAACCTCCTCTCAAGTCATATAGTCAACCATTAGTTTGTTCTTATTTAATAATATTTTCTAGGAGTATTGTGATGTGTACTAGTTTGGAGTAGTTTCTTTTTTTTCTGTGATAGAGTTCTCATATTAGGATATCTTAGCTATTCTCTCTCTCTCTCTGTGTACATATGCATAAATATATATATATATACATATATATATACATGCACACACACACACACACATATATTTATATTTGTTTTCCTTCTGAATTGAAATACATTTGGGTCCCTGGACTTCCTGGTTATTATTAACTATTTTTGTTGCACACATTATCTAACATCTTGGGAAAAGAGGGGCTGTAAGGTAAATTTTTTAATCCCTTCATGTCTATTTTATAATTACATTTGGTTGATAACTACAACTGGGTATAGAATTTTATGGTCAAAGTTATTTTCCTTCAGATTTGTGAAGGCATTATTCCACTGTCTTAGAGCTATTAGAGGTTTTATTTTCTTATATCTAGTGGTCTGAAACCATTCTGGTTCCTCATTCCATGTGATTTTTGTTCTTTCTACAAGCTTTTAGCATCTTCTTTATTATCCTGAAATCTCCCAGTGTTGCGGTTTTTTTTATCACGTGTGAACATATATGTTAATTTTTAGCCATTAACTTCTGAAATCTTTATTTTTGCTTTCTATCTAGTTACTCTGTTTCTAGAACTATTTTTTAAGTACTTGATGTTGTAAACTGGTTTCTCATTTCTTTCTCCTATTTTCCGTTTTGTCTCTTTTTTTTTTTTTTTTTAAAGATTTATTTATTTGTGCATACAGAACTGGGGTACAGGCCAGAGAGAGGCTCAGGGGCGGTGAGAGGCTTCACCAGAGACAGAGTGGGGAACAGAACAGGCAGATCAACGAAGTATACTGCTGAGGGGAGCAGCGGGCGTGTCAGGAGAGGTCTGCCCCCCATGTGGTCCCCTCCGGGGCAGGCAGGAATTGAAGTCATGCGGAAGCGGCTTTAGATTCTCAGTGCTGTGCTTTAACCCGCTGCGCCACCAGGGAGGGCCCGTTTTGTCTCTTTTTAAAAAATTTTTTTAAAAAAAGATTTATTTATGCTCACAGAACTGGGGTACAGGCCAGTGGTGCAGGGGCAGTGAGAGGCTTCCCCAGAGACAGAGTGGGGAGCACAACAGACAGATCTACTGGTATACACTGCTGAGAGGAGCAGCAGGTGGGTCAGAAGAGGTCTGCCACGGCATGTGGGTCAGCTCCCTGGCTGGGGATCAAACTCATGCTGCAGTTGCTTCTGGGAGCTTCATACTGCGGAGCTTTAACCTGTTGCACCACCAGGGAAAGACCCCATTTTGTCTCTTTATTGGTTTCTTCCTTTTTAAATTTCTAACAGATTTTTCTGAATTTCTCACTTATGTTACTACTGTTTAAAAAAATTAACATAATGCTTGTTTCCAAAATGAATATCCTGCTTCTGAGGAGTGAACAATATATTTTTTTAAATCATAGTTTCTTATATAGTCTGTTTTTCAAGTTTTTAAGGAGCTATTTCGGCCCCTTATTTTTCACATTAGATACTTAGTGATCCTTGATTGTCTCTGTTAGTGAAGAATAAATTATTGAATGTGGGGTTAGAAATAAGTCATGTACTGCGCTAAGGGTATGATCTTGAAATCTTGATGCTTTTGAAGTAGGGTTGAAACCAATCTTAAGTTTTTGGTCCTATTTTCACCCCTACTGGAGACACCTGATAAGATCATTTCTGAGTCTTAGCTGCTATTATGGTTTTTCACTGTCAGGTCAGGGTTTAGGTTTTGTGAATTTGTGGAGTCAGTTTCCAACATCCTCTGCTTTCCAGCTTTAAAGTTTGTTGTATTCATCTCTCCCTGAATCTTTGTTCTTTGTGCTTTTGTTTAAAAAATAAAATATCCCTTTATTTTTGTTATAAAGGTCTTTAGGGGAGGAGCCAAAATAAATATTTGGGCTCTTAATTTGTGTATAGTGTTCCACTGTAAGATTGCACCATAATTTACTTAACCCATCCCCAGTGGTCAATGTTTAATGTAGTTTATAATTTTTCCATTATTCAGAAAATGGAATAAATCTCTATGTAAATGGCAGTTGTTTCCTTAGGAATATTTTGGAGCATATTTGCCAAATAGCTCTCTAGAAATGTTGACCAGTGTATACCCCTATGTGTGTGTGTTCAGTTTTTAACACTTTGTAGAACAGAGATTAACCTTTTCTTTTCAAATTTTATTTATTTATTTTTGCATAGGTGTAGGCCTGCGGTGGGGGGATAGTGGTAGGGATAGGAAGATGCACCGTAGATAGAGTGGGGAGAAGAACAAGCAGATCTACTGAAATACACTGCTGAGGGGAGCAGCGAGTAAGATGTGATCAGTTCCCCAGCTGAGGATCAAACTCAAGCTGTCAAGTTGGTAGCACTGTTAATCTTTAGGCCACCAGGGAGGCCCTGATTAATTTTTTATTAAAAGACCACATAATAAATATTTTAGTTTTGTGAACTATCCTCTCTCACTACTGTACAAATCCACTACTGTAACTAGAAAACAGTTAAAGATAATATGCAAATGAAGGGACACAGCTGTGTTCCAATAAAACTTTATTTCTAATAGTAGGCGTGGGCGGGCTGACTGTTGCATTACCATTTGCCAATCCCTGGTCATAGAAGACTGGATATCAGCACTAAGTGTAATAGGACAAAATGGCCATAAGGTCTAAGCATAACCCAGAGCCCAATAGCAGCTTTGTAATTGTTTTACCTCATTTTAAATGTCGGAGCATGACAAAATACTGTTTCAAAGGGACCTGAAAAGGTTGCCCTGAGCCTCCTCAAATGTATTCTGATAGTACTAGAAGTTTCCACTGAATGTTCTGTTCTGAGGTTCCTGTGACTCAGGCCTGAACAAATAGCCCTTGTCTCTGCAACAGTCTCCCTGCATCCTAGGAGTTAATTATACAGGATATAGCTCAATAGCCTGAAAAGCCTGCAAAAGGTGACCTATGACTCTTTAACTGGGTGCTGGGGTCCTGTAGGTGATTTTTGCAGCTGCCACCAAGCTGTAGGTCATAGTGTTGACCCAGAGTCTCACTTCTGAGAAAACTGCAAATCAGCAGAGTATTCTCTTGATATGCTTGCCTACTGAAAGCCGGGCTTCCATCCTCTGTTTAGGTGGTTGCGCTTCTTAGGGAGGAAAATGCAAGGAAGGGCTCTTCTTGTCTCTCCAGGTTAGTAGAGAAGCATGTTCACTTCACAGCGATTAGCTGAGCCTGCTTGAGACTTTTGTGCCTGTCGTGGCTTGCCAGTTTCCTGCCTGCCTTCCCTGTGGTGTTTTAGCTGATCTGTGCTGTTTGTTGCCATATGGTCCCCTGAGCACATGGCTTGGCTTCCCTGTCCCTGCTGCTGGGTACTGGGGCCTTGCAGATTTCACAAACCCGCGTAGCACTGTGGTGGTGGGGTGTCGGGGCAGTAGCATGAGCGCAGGCTGGAGAGCATCCCGCTGGCCTGCCTGATTGGGCCTCTCTAGCTTGATGCTGTGCCTGTACTTGGTTGCTTACACAGAATGCCGAGTTTCAGGTGTTTGAGAAGGTGGCTCCTGCTTTCAAGGAGTTTACCTTCTACTTCTAGGACTCTCCTGGGGGGAATCACCTCAGGGTGGTAATGGTTTGGTACTAGTGGTGGTTCCCCTTTTGGAGGTCAGGCTATAAACTGTTCGGAGATGGAGTAGATTCTAGGGTGTATTTGACTTGGCTCTGGTCATTTTTGTCTGTACATCATTCTTAGCTCAGAGTGGAGTTTATTGTCCCATCTCTCTGAGATAAGGTTTTTAAACAAAGCTGTGTCTTTTTTCTTGGCTTCATCTAGGCCTTTCCATCATGTTCCCATTTTGGTTTTAGGGAGAGAACAAAATATAGCAGCTAGCTTCTTGACTTTTGTCAGAGGACTTTCAGGTGAATTGATGTGGCCTCAGTAGCACCAGAAAGAGGTTAACATTTGGCTTGTAGCTTATGTTAACAGACTGAATTGCCAATAAGAAGATGAGGCTTGATTTAGAGAAGATTTTTAAAAGTGTTTCAAATTAAGATGTTACTTAAAAATAAGCTGTTAATATATTTTTAGGACAGTTCTAAATTAATGGAAACATGAGCAGACAGTCTACTCAATTCCCACACTACCCCTCTTCACCCTCCCCTCCCCTGCTGTTCCCTTACCTGAGTAAGATACCTTTAGTATAATCAGTGTACTGATATTGACGTGCTGTTAGCAGCGGAAGTCTGCACATTAGTTAGAATTCCCTAGGTTTTCACTAATGTCTGTTTTCTGTTGTGGAACCTTATTTACCACAGCTTGTTAAATTTACTTGTCTTAGTCGCATTTGGCAGCTCTTGGATGTGACTGGTTCACAGACTTCCCTTGCCCAGGTGACCTTGACAGTTTCCAGGAGTACCTGTTGGTGCTTTATGGGATTCTTCCTCTGCAGCCTTTTGTCTGAGCTCTGCTTTACTATTGATTCCCTCCTGTAGTTTCCAGCCTTTTGGAATGTCCTCATTGCCCCAGAGATATTTGCATCACAGTATCATGCTTAAGATTTTGTCTGGGAACTGTCCTTCCTGAGTGCTGGAGAGGGAGTTGTATAGCTAGTGAACACAAGCCACTTTGGGTGTGTCCTTGGTATTGTTTCCAGGGTTAGTTTTGGGGGCAGCAGACACAGCACACAGCTTTAGAGAGCAGGAGGAGCCACCTGTGTCTTGATTTCAGAGAGGAGAAAGGGAGTCTGATGGCCATTGCCAGGGGCCCCTTCTTGGTACCTACCTTGCTGGTACCTGCCGAACGAAGCCCCATGTGGTCTGCTGGTCTTTCGTTACTGTGTAGGCAGCTTTGGGAAACTGGCAATTGTGTCTGGGGAGCTCTTCTGAGGTCTCTCCAACTCAGGAGGCTGGTGGAGGGCTCTTTTTGTTCATTTAGCCCAGACTCAAGGGTTTTAAGAAGCTGAGCAACAGCAGCCCGCCAGCACCCAGTGAGCGCAGTAGATGGACTCTGCAGTTAGTTGGTGGGCTGGCAGGAGGCCAGAGGCAGGGAGAGAAGTCCCTGGCCCCTGACAAAGCTCTCGTTTTCCTGATTTGTGTCATTCCTCACCTCCGCGCATCATCATTGAACCTCAGATTTCCCCTTGTACAGTTGGGCTTCAAGAAATGGAGAGGGAATCGAGCTCCTATGTCTTGAGTCCACTTAGTGACTTTGCGTAGATTTCTGCTCAGGTATGTTTGGTTATTTCCTGGGGTGTGGTTTTGGTGGGTGTCTGTTGGGGTGGATAGAATAGGGATCCGTAGCTGTGCAGAAAGTGAGCAGTGTGGATCTACTTAGCATTATCCTGATGAAAAGCACCATAAGTCCTATCATGGTTATAAATGTCATTCGTGATGGTGCTGATGGTGTACTTTGGATAGTAACTGCTCTGCATTTCAGTTATTGTGTGCTACGTGACTATAACCACTGTTTTATTGCTGCTTCCATGTCTCTGCTCAGGAACTGCTTGTTCGCTGGACGATAATGACACAATTTAAAGAAGAACAAAAAACGATAAAGCCCACTTACATGCACACATGCACACACACGCCAGAACTCACTCACTCACTCACCAACCACACATCCTTCTCCAGAAAGCCAAACTTTGTTTGGGTGAGCAGTTCCTGAAGACGAGGTTTCTAATCAGGGAGGTGCCGAGCAGAGAGCGCCTGCAGCCGAGGCCTGAAATTTACAGCTCCAAGAATTCACTGGCTGCTGCTGCTGCTTATACCTCGCAAAGGCTGAGGGTTGTGTAGTGACTTGTCACTGGGGTGTGCTTACATCTTCACGTCCCATAATCGGAGGCCAAAGGTGCAAGTACCAGATTACTTGGTTTTATTTCTCTGAGCATAACTTGGGAGGAGAGAGTGTCGAGATACTTCTTGTGTCTTGATAATAGGCATTTCCCTATGTTTTTGGCAATTGACAGTTTTAGTCAGTGTCAGTGTGAGGGATTTGTGCTTTGCCCCTCATTGAGATTGAGGAAATACTGTGATGTGTGTGCATTGGAGATACCTGGTGATTACCAGGACTGTTTTTTGGGCAGTGGTCTGTACTTTGAGGGAGGAACAGTATTGATTTGCTAGACTAGCTGTTGTTCTTGGTAAAGGCTTTGCGGAATGTTTTTCTTCTCTTTAATTTGAAGCTGAGGTGGCAGAATAGTAGGTATCCATTTTTAATACCTGTCCTCGCACTGAAAGGTGGGAATTTTAGGGATAAGGGAATCTCATTATCTGGGATCTTTCTACTTTGTTCACTTGGCCAAGCCGCTGTGGTTATCTTCACCAGGGAGATGTGGGCACCATGGGTGTTTTCACTCACATTACTATGTGCAGATGCTAATGGAATTATTATTATTATTCTTTTTCTGTCAAATAGAATGAACGAGAAAGAAAGATGATGCTGGAATCAAGCCTAATGCCGAAGGGTGACTATGGCTGGTGGGTAAAAAATATCCCTGGGTTTTTCCACCTCAAGTAACGGAGCAGTGTAGGAAAAACAAGCCTGAGTCAGAAATACAACGATGGTCTGAAAAAGAACTAAGTATTCTTTTTCTTTATTATTCTTGTTATTCTTTTTCTTTCAGTTACTGAATCTGTATTTTTGGTTATACCTCTGGACTGCTTGAAGTTTCAAAGACGGGTTTTTGTAATGGGCTGGCCTGTGGGTCTTCAGTTCGGAGGACCCTGTTGGTACTACCCAGACGCAGGTAGCTAGCCCATACCTTCCCTCACTCCTTGTGGCACCACAGATGATGCTTTTGATTAACCTTGGATTTCATTAAGTTTTTCCGGCCAGGTGAATTTTGGGTTCTGGCTGACTGGGTTTTAATGCTGAGCTTTTTTGATTTTCACATCTGTCAAAAGGTTATAGCAGAATCGCTGTGGTTGGTTTTAAGACTGGCTTTTTGCTGCTTTTAGGGTTGCAAGCTAATACTATTTAAAGTGGAAAATGAAAAATAATTTCTCCCTTTCTTAATCTACTTAGTTCTTTTTCAGACCATCGTTGTATTTCTGACTCAGGCTTGTTTTTCCTACACTGCTCCGTTACTTGAGGTGGAAAAACCCAGGGATATTTTTTACCCACCAGCCATAGTCACCCTTCGGCATTAGGCTTGATTCCAGCATCATCTTTCTTTTTCGTTCATTCTATTTGACAGGACTTTCCTCCTGTGGTCATGCCTGTTGCTTTTGTTTTTTCCTTAGATTGTCCCTTCAAGTATTCTTTACTTATTTTGCTGGTGTGTGGTTGACTGCTTCTTTGGAAAAGGTCTGCAAATATAGATGTATTCTGTGCTGAAAGATGCACAGTCCCCCTAGGAAATAGTGCGAACTCTTAAGATATGGGGGATTCCTGCCACTGCAAAGAAGAGTAGGTCTGCTTTTGTTTCACGCATCAAGGAGGGAATTTTTTTGGGCTATTCTTAACTGTGATAACTGACCCTGTCGTTCATTAGGCTAGCAGTTTTGAAGCCTAAAAGAGTTGGTTTTGATTAGAAGAGAAAAGGGATGGTGACAATGTTTTGTAGTCAGTAGCTACCATGTTGTTTGAAAATACCAAATAACCTTGTAACATCCAGCTGAATGTAATCGGGTTACTTGTAGACACGGGCTGAATTATGGGTACTAATTATAACTCGTTAAACCCCAATGTGTATCTAGCCTTCTTTCAGTAGAATTTGATCCTGTATGGCATTGCTGGAGTGCTTTTTTTTTTTTTTTAAAGCTTTGTTTATGCATACAGAACTAGGGTACAGGCCAGAGTTGCAGGGGCGGTGAGAGGATTGACCAGAGACAGAGCGGGGAGCAGAACAGGCAGATGGACGAAGTACACTGTTGAGGGGAGCAGCGGGTGAGACTGAGAGGTTGGCTGCGCCACGTGGGTCACCTCGGGGCCGGGTTTGAACTCCACCGAAGTGGCTGTGTCTACCTTGCAGTGCTGTGCTTTAACCTGTTGTGCCACCAGGGAGAGTCCTGCTGGAGTGCTCTTAATAAACTTCCACAGATAAAGGGGCATTAATGTGTTTGCACTTGCAAATGACCCAGCCTGGAAGTTGATCTTTCTCATCCGGAGAATGGGATCCAGAGTGATTCTGGGCTCCAAGAAATCCTTAGTGGTGTTCTGAAAAGGTGTCTTTCAGTGTAGCTGAAATTAATATCTTTGCAATTTAATGTTTCTGCACATGAGATTAACAGCTAAGTATCTCCTTTCCTGTGTTATGATGACAGTTCTTTTTGTCCTTTCTTTGTCTTTGATTTTTTTTTTTTTTCTCTACTGGGCCATTCTATTTTGGTTCTTTCTTATCTAGTGCCGGTACCTTCTTCTAATCTAGACCTTGTCTTTTTTCCTAGACATTGAGTTAGGGATCTTGATTTTTAGACTAGAACTGTGTCCAGTAAAATCTTTAAAATGTGTAATGACTGAATTTCTATATGATAAGTCTGATAGTTAATCACACATGTTGGTCAGGACAAAATGTAAACAAGATTGACTATCTTTATGAATGATAAAGATTCTGCCTTGTGGAGAAATCATGATAAGATCTTTGGGGTTTGATAATTATAGCCTAGTTTTCTCTGACATGATCTACCCATGTAGCTACTGATTTTTCCCTATTACTGTTTGGGGGAAGGCATTGAAACAGGGCTAAGCATTGTTTTCTTTCCCACAGGTGATGCAGGTGTTGAATGCAGATGCCATTGTTGTGAAACTAAACTCTGGTGACTACAAGACCATCCATCTGTCCAGTATCCGGCCACCAAGGCTGGAGGGAGAGAACACACAGGTGAGCGTGGGGAAGCAGTAGGGCCTTTTTTCAAGAATTGAAAGGAAGTTGCTGGTTAATTAGTCCTGTATGGCACACTTATTTGAGAATCTAAAAGGACACCCATTTTAAATCTCATAGGTACTATATACAAATATTTGTGGCCTAGCCATTCGTGGGCAGGTTTTGATTTCTTCCAAGTCATACTCGCTGCTCTACTTCATTTTGGATGGGGTCTGGTGGCTTTCTTCCATAGGATGTCAGGGAGAAGTGAGGGTTGGATTATGTGGGGTGGGTGAATTTTATTTGCTAACAAGATCATATTTTTTTTTGAAAATAAAGAACAGGAAAATGCCTGTATCGCACATGCTAGTAGTTGGGTCTGTTCTAGTGATCCTTTTTGTTTTTTTTTAAAGTTAATGAAGTACCTTTGTCTTCCATCTTTGTTAATGTTTTGACAATGTAAGATTTCTCCCCCTAGGTGTGGTCCTCACGGCTCCCCTCCCCCAGCTCCTCTCATCCCTCTCCCCTTTCCCCTCCTGTTTGCTCCAGATCTACGCTCAGTTTACAAGGATGGTTTTATAGTTTGTCTGACCCTCTACTGGTCATTTTGATTGGGTAGCTCATAAGGTTTTGCTCTAGGGAAGAAATGAACCTTTATTCTATATACTCTGGGGTCATCTACTCATCTTTTGTAAGTGGTAACAGTGATTATCAGTAACTCTGTTTTGTGCTATTTATTGGTTCTCCTGGGAGCATAGGTGCGTGTTCAAACAATATGCTCTGATGGAGGTATATCAATTTTGAAAAATCAATGCTGTGAACGAAAACTACAAGAGTTGGTAGTCTGTATGCCTACAAAAAGCAGCTTTAAAAAATTTTGTGGCCATTTTCTTTCTTTGAGTTATGAGAGGTTGGGGACAGGGATTGAGGTTAAATTTTTTGTGTATGTTTGGTTGTGTCTTGTCTTTACAAACATCTTTCCAACTCCTGTTTTTGCCCTCTTATCTATAAAATATGTAACTGTAGACTGGCTATAGAACTGGGTCCTCCGGGAAAGCCAGTGCTGTTGGCGAGTATTTGGGCAGTTTTTCAGAATGAACAAACAGCATGGTTGACACTAGTGCTCTATGTGATCTACTTTTTAATTTATCCCTTTTGTAGTTGGAAAGATGTGAGATTTGCTTTTTGATGTTTTGCACATTGAAATACACATCTTGGTGCGTTCACAAGTTGAGATTCAAGATTCATGCCCTGCTTTCATTTGTGTGGGAGATTATAGACATCCCATAAGAGTAAAATAAAAATATCATGATTGTCTTTTGACTCAGATCATGCATAAGAAACTCATACAGGGTAGGTTCTTTGAATGTCTGGCTAATCAGTTCATTCTCTTCCTTTTTTTCCCCCATAGAGGAAGCAATTTAATGCGGCAAACAGTATTGTGGTGAGGCTGAGAATGTAAATGCACGAAGCCCAGAAATGCCAGAATAAGGCTCTCTCAGTGTCAGTGGCTCTGCCTCATCGCACAGAGTAAATACACACATCTCCAATTTTATCACTATTGGGAATAGTCCACAATTCTGCATCTGTGCTGTGCTCTTAGAATTAAGGTTCCCACAGCAACCACAACTTTGGAATTCTTAAACGTTAATTTTTGTGCCTGTATCATCAGCCAAAGTATTACGTTAATGTCAACTATGTAGCTGAATCTGAAACAGTATTTTTGGAGGGGGGGGTGTGGGCTGGGCTTAGGTAGGATGATGGATTTTCTAGAGTAAGGATTAAACTACTAAGAATTTTTAATTGTTCTCAGTAACCTTTGGATTATCTGTTGGATAGATTTCTTTCAACCTAGTAGATGGTAGGAAGTTGTTAGAATATATTTTCTAGTTTAGGCAAGGTTCTGTTTATAGATTTCTTCTTCACCAAGGTAGGTTACTGCTTTCGCTCACTCTTTTTTTTTTTTTTTTAGACTTCTGTTCACCCTGAGATATCACTCCATTTTAAGAAAGTTCTAAATAGGGCTTAGCTCTCAGAGTCTATACCATATGGCTTTTGAGCGAAGTGAGGAATGACTTTGCTTATTTGTTCATTAAATTCATTTAGTGGTTTTCGTGAGGGGCCACATATGAAATACATGAATGGACCCCACCCTGTAGAGGGCCTGTGAAGAGCCCCATTGCGGTGGAGACCCGGCAAGTCTTCCCAGAGCTGCTAGAGTACATTTGAATGTTCACAGATGAGGAGAAGGTAGCAGGTGGGAGAAAGGGCACTAGGCAAGCACTGTCTGGGAGGTAGATAATAGCAGCCACAGACGTGCGCTTCTCTTCCTCAAATTCTCTAGTAGTTCTATTAAACACTAATTTAAATGCATTTTATTTGACATACCATATCTAAAACTTGCCATTTAGACATTTAGGACATATCAAAAAAATCAGTGTACCTAAAATGTTCTTACTTTTAAGTCTTTGGCATCAGGCCTGTCTCAAACGTACATTAGCCTGTTTCTGGGCACTGGAGCCGCCTGAATGTGGGGTAGGTGGTGGACAACAACGCTTAAGAAATTCAGTCGATGGGATCTTTGCATTGTTTGAATGGTTTGGATGGGTTTACACTGCTTGGTTCCAGATACTCTGACGGGATTCAACAATGAATAAACTCTTGTGAAACTTTGAAGTCTAGTAGGGGAGTGACACTAGTAATTTCATCTACATGAAATGCTAGAAAACAAAAAGCTAGACTTCCTTAGAATGCATAATTTGGGAAGGCTTCTTAGAGGAAGTGACGTTTAAGGTCTGGACTGTGGTTTGGGGTTAACTAGGTAAAAAGTGGAGAAGACTGTTTCTGATTACGAGTTCACTGTCAGTGAAAATGTCAAAGGTGTATTCCAGGGCCTGGTCTTGGAGTGCCAGAAACATGGTGCACTTTAGGGTTGTATGGAGGGCCTCTGAGTGTGATGCTCCAGGAGATTGCTTCAGTCTAAGTTTGGACACTCTCTGGGCAGTGGCTTTGCGATGGGGAAATGATAACCGTACAGCCGATGGTACTAGAGCTCATTCTGACAGCAGAACTGAGTGTTGAGAGGGCGCAAATTAGGGAACTGGAGGACAAGGCGAGGAGGGAACATCTGGACATGCACTTCCTGAAGGGCAGGCAGATGGCGTGCAGAGACTCCTGTGGAGGGTGAGTCTGAGGGCACGGCCTCCCCACGGGCTCCCAGGTGATGGCTCAGTGGGGCTTGCCCTTCAAGTAAAGAAGGGGAGCTTCTTTTAGTGTTTATCTTTTCAAACCCTAAAAACTGTAGTAACCTGTCTGCAATTAATACACATCTTCTGAGGTCTCTATGTATTGTGCCCCTAGGAGGGCAAATTGGGCTTTCCTTTTCTGTACACAGGACAAGTTCATTTCTTTAAATTATACATGAAGGCAAGTAGTTTCGCTCAAGGCTACTGTGTGCTTCCATTCCCCCTTGGCGAGTACTTTCTAATTGCAGCCAGAGGAAGGGCTCTGGACAAAACGGCATGATCAAAGGAATGGTATTCACCCTAGGCAGCTGGTTTCCACAGTATCCAGGAATTCCGGGGGGAACCTCTGCTCCCAGATTTGGACTATACCTTACTAGAACGTGTGATAGAGTTCAAAACAAGGGTGAGGAATATTTTCCTCAGAAGAATTACAGTTGGATGATGCTGTTGTCACAGTTTATGTGGGGGCAGACTTCTGGATTAGTCAGTAAATCTGGATAAGCAACTCCAGGTTCCTCCCTGGTGACACAGCGGGTTAAGACACCGCACTGGGAAGCTGGCAGCAGCCACTTTGTGCAAGTTCGATCCCTGGCCAGCCGGGGAGGTGGCCCACACAGCATGGCAGACCTCTCTTATCTCGCCTGCTGCTCCCCTCAGCAGTGTTCTTGTTGGTCTGCCTGTTCTGCTTCCCTTTCTGTCTCTGGTGAGTCCTCTCCGCCCCTGCGCCTCTGGACTGTACCCCAGTTCTGTATGCATAATAAATCTTTAAAAAAAAAAAAAAGCAACTCCAAAGTCAGTCTGGAGATTTTAATTCCTTTCTGCTGAGAGCCATATTGGATGCTGATGCTCCTGTGCACCTAAGGGTGTACCAGCATTTCTCATAGGCACTTTTTGTCTTATTCAGTTATTTCGCACATAGAAGCAGTGCTAAGACTTGGAGAAAGGCTATGCATTTTCTGAGCTTCTACCTTAAAGGCGATGACACATTGTGCCATCTCAGACTTCCTAGAGAGCAGAAGGCTTTGATCTGCAACTGGAAAACCTAGTGCTCTATTGCCCAGGGCCTCTGTGGGCTTTGTGTTACACTCAGAGTGTTAATGACAAAGAAAAGAGCCCCTGGGCGTCCAGTGAAGGGGCTGACTTTTCCCCTCAGGAAGTCAGCTCCCGCAGAGCTATTGTAGTGGGCAAAGAGAAACCTGCTGAAATTTACCTTGAGAACAGGTACATAATTTACCCACCCCCAGGTGTTAAGGCCAGAAGGTTCACTTTCTGCAGCGGCCATTTTCTCTTTCCTTGGCCTGTGAGTGTCTGTCTGGCTTGTCTGTTTGTCTCTGTCTCTCACGTACAGCCCTTCAACTCGCACCTCAGGGACGTGTGCAGAACTGAATGTGGGGCCTTTCGCCTCTTCTCATAGTCCCCTGCCATTGACTTGGATTCTTTTCCATCACCCTATTTTAGCCATTGTCCTGTGCCTTTATTTACCACATAAATGTTTCACAACAGGGCCTCTAAATATTCACACTTGGGCACAAAAAGATCAGTTTTGTTAAAACTATACTCTGCCTAAACTCCCCTGCCGCCTTTTGGGGTATGTGTTGTTTCCCAGATGTGACCCCACTGGGTCTCCTGTGCATGCAGTTAGGGTAGATGGAGCTGCAGGGAGGAGCATTATTAGTGATTCTCTGGGATTCTTTAGGGCCTTTTGTCACAGTCCCTGTGACACAGGCACTTTCGGGTGCTAATAACTCCATTCGTCGTACAGGTGCTTTGCTATTTCGACACGATTAAACGTGGTTCTCAACCTATTCCCTTCAGTGTAGATTTCTGAGAGCGAGATGACTGATCCTGCTGGACCGTAAAGCAGACGACAAGGCTGCTGAGATGCACCCCACAGACAGCTGTGGGGCTGCGGTCCCTAAGTGAAGTAGGGGCAAACCCATAAACCCATGGGCTGTGATCTCGCACCTGTGACTGGGAGCATAAGGCAACCAGCAAATTAGAGGGGGACTCCAGCTTGGCATTAAGGCCCTTGGAGAAAAGCTAAAGCTCTTTGAAATGGATATAGCATTTTACCGGTTTCCAATGGAGAGGTTTGGGGACTGCAGCAGCGTGATCAAAAGACATAGAATGTGTCATCGTGCTGGCAGAGGCATTCTGTACCAGTTTCAGATTGTTTGATCTGAGCATTTTTAAGAAGAACACTTGAAACCATCTTTGTTACAAAATTGGGTGGGTTTTAGCCCATCTAGTTAAGATTCCAGGATACATACATCCTGTCCATTTTTAAAGCTTGATATCTCGGGGCCACCTGTTTCTCCTCTAGAGAGGTCACTGGGGGTAGGCCTGTCTCCTCATGGGGAGGTCAAGATATGGTTTCTGCCAAGTTTCCTAAAATGTGCATCTCACTGATCCTAATAAGCGAATCATAACCCAGAGATGCCACCAAGTGCCTCTTATTCCCCTTTGATTTATTTTCTTCTCTCAATTACAAATTCTATTTTCTCATTTCCTTTAGTTAAAAACGTCCCATTCTCCTCAATTCAGGTGACTTCTGTGCGATTATAATAACCTCCTAGTGAGCCCTGGTGGTGTGTCCTTCCCCACCGTGCACATTGACCTCTTTCAATTCCTCCTGTCCACTTTATTGTCTCTTCATTGAATCTCCGCGATTACACAGGTCTCTATTTTCAATGTATCTAAATTTTCTTGGTTCTGGCGTGTTCATATTTCTTGCTGCTTTCCTGTCCTGTGAGCTGCTGGAAATCTACTGTTTTTGAAATTGCTGTCCGGTTTTTATTTAGCTAATTGCAGGACTGAGGCAACCCTCTTTCTTGCCTGATTCTTGGAAACCTTCAGGCCAGAGGTTTCCAAGCGCATAATCTTTCTTTCTCAGTATCATCCTATGCTGCTTGTTTATATCCCGGCCTGCTTTCCACTGTAAACTCCATTGAGGCCAGGACTGACATGGCGTTCGCAGTTTCATAGTCCCTCTCTTCTAGAATCTTATGGAAGCCTGTGACTACACTCGGCGTTTAAGTCACATCTGCTGATATTTAAGACCTGATTCACATAATCCTCGGCATTTTTTTTACCACCTCCTAAACCACTCTAATCTCGGAGATTGCTTCTGGCCGCCACTCCAGCTGGAGCCATGTACTTACCATGTTGAAGACTCCCTGAGGGGCTTGTTGCTCTCTTGCCCTTTCCCACTTCTTCCTGGTGGGGCTGATTCCTGGTGGTCAGAGCCCTGCTTTCAGTCTAGGGGCTGCGGCTGAGTTGAGGAGCTGCGTCTCTGAGCTGAAGTTTTCTCTTGCAGTGGTGGTCTGTCTGCACCGCGCAGATTGGACTCAGTCTGCTGGAATTTGCTCATTTCAGGCTTTTAAGTGCTTTTTGCAGATTGATTCTCGTAGCCCCTCTGCTCTTCAGTAGTCTTTCTCAAATACCTTTCTCCATAGCAGGTCCATGTCTGGTTTCATTAAAGTTTTTAGGTGCATTTCTTCCCCCCTCCCCACATACATATATTATATATGTAGATATAAAGATATAGATATATATTATATATATTACTGCTGTCGACCTTGTTGGTTGTCAGATTATTTCTTTGCTTGGAAGTAATTTTAAAATCAATTAGAAGCTTTCCCTTCATCTTTCTCTCTTTATTTATGAGCTACTGATTGCAGAACTACCTACACTGTGTTTAGATGAATTACCTTTTTTTTTTTTGCATAGCATTTATATTCAAGGCAAGCTGAGTGCAGTCACCCAGAACCTTGTGCTTTTGCAGGCCAGGGCTGTGGGCTTCAGTCCTTGGTGGGCTAATTAGCTTTGTACAGGGGAAATTTTGTTGAGTTCAAAAAGCAAACATTTAAGTTCCTCCTGTATTTTGGGAACGATGGGTCTGGGAGATTATTTTTATTCGTCAAGTGTTTTTAATTTTTGAAACTGAACCTCTAGTCCTGACCAGTTTATGCACTTGCAGTGACAAGTGGACTTTAGATTGGGTGATGGATTCTGGATGGAGCAGCGTCACTTCATGTCACTGCTTCAGAAGAGGCTTTTCGAAGCTGAGACGCCAAGGGGAAGCTGAAGGACACAGATGCTTGCCTTTTTTTCCTCGTAGAGAGTGACAGGCCTGGTCCTTAATCATATTTTTTATGTCACTTTGCATTTGAGCCATCCTTTGAAGATCTACAGCTAGTTTATGGGTTATTCACATTTCATAGGTCTTAATCTCACCGTCTAGTACGACGTTTGTCTTATTTCTGCTGCACAGACCTTTGCTTGTTTTTCATGGTGCTGGTGCCTCCCTTGGCTTAATGCTGTCTCACGCTAGGATCTCTGTGCAGTTCACCTGTGAAGACATCCAGAGACTTGTCCTATGTGTGTTAGAAACCAGTTGGTGTGCTCTGCTCCACGCTTGTTTCACCATTCTGGGCCCTTCGTGAGACTCAGCAGAGATCCTCCATCTGTGTGGGCTTTTGCGCCCCGTTGCCTGAGACATACGTCCTCAGAATTTGATTGCTTCTGCTGTCCTGCTGATTCTGAATAACCCACCTAACGGATGCCTGTAGTTTCTAGTTTCTGTTTTAAAATGCCTTTTATTTTGCCCCTTCCCTATTCAGTTTGATTTTTCTGGGTCAGCAGGTTTCTCATTTCTTCAAATGTGTTGTTAGCTTAATCCCTAGCACATCGTTGATACCACATGTTCGTTGTATAATTTTTTTTAAACATTTATTTATTTGTGCATACAGAACTGGGTACAGGCCAGAGGTGCAGGGCCAGAGACAGAATGGGGAGCAGAACAGGCTGACTGACAAAGTAACTGACAAAATACACTGCTGAGGGGAGCAGCAGGCGAATCAGGAGAGGTCTGCTGCGCCATGTGGATCACCTCCAGGGCAGGGATGAAACTCATGCTTAAGTGGCTTTAGCTTCTTACTGCTGTACTTTAACCTGCTGCACCACCAGGGAGGGTCCTTGCTGTATAATTTTTATTTCATTCTTATGGACTCTTGTCATTCAGAATGACAAGTGGGCAGAATATGCCGACACTTTGGTTCTACCTTTGCCATTCCGTGGGCCTCTTCTCAGGACTAGGGAGACTGGGAGCAAGGCTTAGCTTTTTCTTCTGGGCCATTGTCTTTCATGAGGTGGTCTGGAATGAGGAGAAAGCCATATTCTTATTCATATGGAGCTGCCTGTGGCATCTGCCTATCCAGCTGGAGGGGCTTGTTTTAGAAACCCCCGTGCAGAAGCTGGAGGTGGAGCTGTGTAGGGGCTGCTGATGTGCTGCGTGCTTGGGGCTCCTCCAGCCTGCTGCACCCGTAGCCTCTGGCTGGCCGCCCGGTCTCCATGGCTCGGGTGCAGACTGTACTGCTGCTCCTGTTCGTAGTGGGCTCTCATCTTCTTTACCTCACAGTGCAGTTACTGTGGCAAGGACGTGGTTTGCTTGGGAGAACTGGCAGAGAGCTCCATTTGCTGGTTTTGGCCATTGGAATAGTCTGGATTATTAGACCAGCTTGTACCTTAAGAGGAGGGAGACTTGACATCACTCAGAGCGACTTGTTTCTTATTTCTTGTAACGGGGAAGGAACTTATCCCAGCCCTTTGCTATTCCTTTCAGTGCATATTAAACTAGTAGCTCAGCATTTTCCTCCAGAAAACATCTAGGGTTCCTCCTTGCCTCTTAAGCCAAGTCTTGCCTTTTCAGTGTGCTCTGTGGTACCTGCCTCCTCGGTCCTAAAGCTTTTGGTACCCCTCTTTCCCTCACCCACCCAGTTCTCTGCTCTTAGAGGAGTGAATGGTTCTTTCAGTCTGGACTCTTCTGTTAGCATACCAAGTTATATTGATTCTGGAGGTGTTCAGACTCTGTAACATCGGTGTTCAGGAAGGTGTAAGCTTCTCAGTTGAGAAGCCACAAACTGCTTCAGTCTGTAACAGCACTTGGGCCCGTTGTTATCATGAGAAATCCATAAAATATAGCAGGTAAGAATTGTCATCAGGATTCTGTCAGAGAGTGATGTCTCCCTGCTAAGTGATACAGATTATTCCTAGGATCCCTGATGGAGTAGATAGAACCCGACAAACTGAAAATTCAGTGTAATAAAATCCTATGTTCTTACATCTCTCACCCATCACCCAATAAGAAATGAACTTGTGGATTGCCAGTGTTTAACATCTGTATCTTGGCTCCCTGTCTAGGACAGAATCAGATGTGCTCAGGTAGAGATACCTCTCTTCCTGCTTCTGTCTACCCTAGAGCTCGGGTTTTGGAGACTTGGGGAAAGTTCTGCCTCTCCCTACCCTTTCGCCCCCTTTCTCCCTTGGGAGTCTCCAAAATGTCAATATAAATCGGTTTTTATGCTTTGACTTGGAAGAATTTCTGGAAGTATCAGTATGGCAAATTTATAAATGTCTGTTGATAGTGCTTTAGTTTATTTTGCATTTATTCCCCATACCCACCATGGTTCCTCCTACCCCTCTGTCACCCGCCCTCCTGGGATGCAGAAAGGGGTGTTGTGAGACTTTGGAACCTGTAAGTGCATATTTAGTTGCGCTGTATTTCACTCTTGCCCTTTCACTTCTTGCTGAGGGCTCAGCCAACAGCAGTGCCTTCTTTCATCTAAATTCACTACTTCAGACCGCAGCACAGCCTAACTGAATTGCTCTAGTTCTCTAGGATAACCACATTTAAGCTGCTTATTAAATGCGATTTTATGTGCTGGAAAACTACATTTGCACAATTTAATCTATGCCAATATCCTTCTGCTCCCAGAATTTTCATAAACTGAGAGCTGAATTGGTTAAATCTCGAAATCTGTAGCTGGCAGATTCTGATTTGAGGATGAGGCCTTGTATTTGCAATAGTCTTCATCTTTGAAAGGGGCTTGAGCCTTCCAGAGCGGTTGAACTTTTCTTCCCCTGACTTGTTTGTGTTGAAGAAAAAGTTCTACATTATGTCTGTGACAGAGTGTAAGAGCATGCGATGGTGTAGGACCACTGCAGGGGCTTTGCCTGGGGAGAGATCAGATTAACAAGGCAAAATGGTGATTTAGAGTTCTGGGGCAAGGTAGAGGGTGAGGAGCCCAATCAGATCGCCAAGGTGAGGGCATATTGAGGGTGGATTCTGACTGAACTAAGCTAAGCAGGATTCTTGCTACGGTGGGATAAAGTGGAGCAAATATGGAAACAGGGCCTGAGTGAGAAGAAGAGAAGAAGCCTGAATAGAGTCTGGTCAAGAAGAGCTTAGGTTTCTGATGTTAGGTTGTAACCTTGGTCTGTGTAACTAGTAGTACGAGGCTTCGCAGCTCTCATTCTTCAGGGCCTGTGAGCCTGACCTCCCAGGTGCCCATAGGGGAAGCAGGCCCTGAAATTGCTGCCTTGGACTCTCTTCGCAGCTTCTTTCTTGCTCTGCTTCCATTGCATCTTTACACTGCTCCCTGTCCCTGGCTTGGTCTTATTACTACCAGCTATGGTCAGTATTACGTGAGAGGGAGCAAGCAGCTAAGAAGAGCATTTTATTGCCCTTCTCGTCTCCCCCTCACTCCCTTAGTTCCATGTTGCTCAGATTTTGTTTTTTTCTGCCTAGTTGTAACCTAGTGCCACAGCCGCTCGGAATGTCAGCTCCCCTGCTGAGAGTGAACTAACATGCAGCAGGTCCTTAAAGCCTATAAGGTCTAGGAAGCAGTTTTTGAGTCTCCCATCTTTCAGCTTCTATGTCTTAGCCTTCTGGTGATGCCGACGTGTTTTGGAGTTCCGAAGCTGGGAGTAGGGACTTATTGCTATTTCTGGGAGCTGTTTGACCTTGGTGCATTTTTCTTCTACCTCCCTGTCCCTTTCTCTGCTAGCAAAATGATGCTCATATGTGTGGTTCTAAGGCACCCCCTGATGGGAAGTTCTACAAGGTCAAATCATTTGATTGTTAACTGTTAGATTCACTGCAAACATGGCTGCCAACATTATTGCTTTTCATTTGCTGCAAATGAGCTCTGGCCCTCTGAGTTTGCACAGGACTGCTCTGAGGACAGAGATTAAGTGGGGCTCTGTTGATACCGTATCTTTTGATTCAACAGCTGACTCGCTAGCTGTGTAGGGTCTGCCACTGCCCTTCTCTGCGTGGTTTCCCCTCCCCCTTCCTGGCACAAACACATGTGCAAAGCTGTCTGCCCTATTAGCTGTCCCCAGCGAGAGCTCTCACCTGTGAGAGCTGTCCCCTGCGTGTAGTGGTTTAGATAAAATTTCTTCAGGCGCTCCTAATGTTAGATTGACATAGAGTCTGCAGTTTGCATAATTGTCAGGTATTCCTGTGGCACATCAGCTGAGAAGATACTCTAGATGCTGGTTCTGCAGTGGGGAGGTGGGGCCACACCAGTCTCTGACTAGACCAGTTTCTTTCTTGGGCCAGACTTAGGCATAGTAATAGCTCTGCTGTTCCTGTCTGCGGTTTTCTACCCTCGGGTCTCAGAAGCAACTGCTACCCACATAGCTCTCTGCCTAGCTGGGAACATCTCATGAGGATTCCAGTGAAGGAGATAGGAGAGTCCTGCCTGAAGACATTTATCTGCTTCAGAGAACAGGGTTCTCTAGGGAACTGTGGAATTTCTTTGGGTTCATAACATACTCTTTGAGCTGATGGCTCTTGTAGGTGGGGCCTGTTCATGGTTTCAGGGTGAATTTCATTTCATGGTGAAAAGGTTTATGAAGTGGCGCTTTGTTAAATGTGGGTTCACACCTCACATACTGTCACATTAACTGCACTTGGCAATGAGAGAAAAGGGGGAGGCTAAAGAATGTGCAGCTCTGGGCTGTGTGAGCAGCTCTCCAGTGGCTGGAAAACATACAGATGCTTTATGGCTGTGCAGAGGGCCGGGAGCTGATAGTGGCCTGGGACACAGCACCGTGAAATCCTGAAGTGCCTCTCGAATCTTGACATTTCGCCCTGATTTAAAGTAAACATTCCTTTTATAAATTTTGGAAAATTTAAAAAATAAAAAGTCACATTGTGTGGGTTTTGTGGTGGGGGATGACCGTGTTCAGAATGATGAGGCCAGAAGCTTGTCCTTTTTTCAGGACATAGTCTTCTGCTCAGTTTTGCTTTTTAGGGCTCAGCTCTTAGCTGTACAGGCTAAGAAATACTCTGTTAACATCATTTATACAAATACACTGAAGAAGATGCGATTTAAAAATCAGCTTGTGGATTTATTAGTTTAAGATGCCCAGTCCAACTGCCAAATAGACCAGAAAGTTCCGAGGGGCAAAACATTCCTTCCTGTGAGGAGTATGGTGATTGTTTACAGAGTGGGAGTAAAGGAAGTTGCTGGGTGTGAGGAGGCTGACGGCCCTGGCGCCTTGTCTCCCAGGCAGAGCATGCGCTATTTCACCCCCTACATGAGGGACAGACTTGGGAAGATTCCATAACTTGCTCAAGATGCCTCTTCCGCAAGTGGAAGAGCAAGGATTCTGAGTCTGTTCTGCTTGCCTTTAAATGTGCCACATGGCCAGTCATGGTGGTTGGGGAGGTTGATATCCCCCTTCAGGCGCCATTGTGTGGATTTCTCTCCAAGCTCCTGTTTGCAGAGGTTCTATCACCCACCAGAAGGTGCAGTTGGTTTTCTCACAGACTTCCTTATTTAATGCACTCTTACAAAGTACTTTTGCAACCATTTTAGAGGCATCATAATTTATATGAAGAGAAATCTAATTTACATTTCTAATGGGTATGCCTTTTAACTGCAGAAAAGTGGGTGATCCATATCTCTTTAATAATCTTAATGCCTATATGAAGTCTTCCTGCCAGTACCTCACTGTTAGAATAGTCAGGCCAACCCTATGAAGAGATGTATTCTCTCTTTTAACAGAGTTTTGTTAGGAGTCATTTTGGTCCTGGCTTCTGAGACCTGTGAGAATCTGATTCCAGACACTTCATTATCAGCTTAATTTTCATACTTTAACCCCATTAGATGCATGGGTTAGACTCTCGATTTCTTCTTTACATACATTTTGTACTCTAGACATTTCTTCCAGATTTAAAATGAAACATTTTATAAATTTTGGAAAATTGAAGGAATAAGCTGTAAGTTCACACAGGGAAAACATCACTACTTTAATGTCTCATGGCCATCTCCAGCTTCTGTGTGCATGCTTTGTAACTGTTTCCTTTGGCCTTTAAGTAATTTTATTTTTTTAAAGATTTATTTATTTATGCATACAGAACTGGGGTACAGGCTAGAGGCACAGAGGTGGTGAGAGGATTCACCAGAGACAGGATGGGGAGCAGAACAGGCAGACTGACAAAGTACACTGCTGAGGGGAGCAGCAGGTGGAGTCAGGAGAGGTCTGCCTCAGGGCAGAGATCGAACTTGCACTGAAGTGGCTGCAGCAAGCTTGCAGTGCTGGTCCTAACCCACTGCGCCACCAGGAAGGGCCTAAGTTATTTTCTAAACATGATTTTTAATGGCTAAGAATGTGGACATGCCATCATTTATTTAACTATTTGCGACCAGTTTTTGCATATATACATGATTTCTAGTTTTTACAATTGTTCTACCTTCATTCATCAGTGAGGAGATATGCCCTGAAGTAGAAAGTGTCACAAGTTCTGTTCCAGTCTGAAGTAGTTCTGGGTGCATTGTGCTGAAGTGTGGTATAAAACAGTATTTCCACAGACACATGTTCCCGAAGGGGCTGATATTTAGGCCCCCCTACCCCCGCAGGATACTCTCTAGTCACCTGATTCCTTATTTGTGTTATTTAGAAACGGGCTGTGACCCAGGCCCATTGTGCTTATTGCCAGGAAGGCTCCCTCCCCTTAACAGCTGAACTTGCTGCTTCTGAAATAAAGGGTAGGGGAGATGGTAAATCTTCTCCTGGGGACCACTGCTCTTTCCTGATGCCTTGCCTGGGACATGGTGAGACACTTTAATGGGAACACAAAGGCTCCCGTGGCAGCATTGTGAGCGCAGCCCTTGGTATTTATGTATTTCGTCCCACGCACCGCTCTGTCAGTGACTTCCATGGTGCCTCGCACTGTGAGCATGCACACAATTACATGGCACCCTGTTGTGATAAAAACCATTACCCCCAAGTAAGCGTATAGAAAGCAGTTATATTTAATTAAAAGACAGCCACATTGGTGACCAGTAGATATTAAAATCACTATTGCTTGTTTAAAGGCCTATATCCCACACCCCCTTCCTGAGGATGGGGCAGCCAGTTCAGGGTTACTAGGAAGTGAGACAGATGTGGGTTGTCCACAGCTACCGTCTTGCCGACTCTGGTGTGAAACTTGAGCACTGGCAACAGAATCCTGTTTGCTCTCCCTTCAGGGTTATGGTCTTTAGAGGTAGTTAAGTCACTAGTTAAGTTTCTTCCTGCATCTCCTGATCTTCTCTTAAGATAAACATAGTCAGGGATCTCGGACAATGAGGATGGTTGGAGGGATTAGAGCTGAGTCACTGTCTGTGGGAAGACTCCCCTGTGACCCCAGCGTGGCTGCCTCTTCCCCAACCTTGTTTTGCTGGTTTCATTCTGACTGGCTCTAGAGAGCTGGCAAAGGGCTTTGGAAGGACGCTCCCAGGGTTAGTTGTATCTGAGGCACAGGGAATGTGAGTGGAGGTATTTTAATTTGTGCACAGGTGTGTAGCTTGGAGCGACATGGACTCCCTCTGGTTTGATTCTGTTGAAACGAGAGTGGTGAGTTCATGCTGGAATGCCCCTGCAGTTTCAGGAAGGAGAAGAATAGATCTGGGCCTGGTGATCATTTAGTGATAGTGGTGTCATTTGTATGGGTCCTTCCCTGTGATTCCAAAGAAGAAATTAGATCTTGGTTATTTGAAAAAGTAATTTTAGCTCATATACTCCCTGCCACACTTGAGTAACTTTTGGAAAGTGCAATATTTTACCTAAATCCCATTAGCTGTTAGGCATTCTTTCTATATTCCCTTTACTGTCCTTTAACTGATTAGTGAAATATTTATGTGAACCCAGAAGGCTGATTTATTTATTTTATTGTCTTCTTTAATAACTTGCTTCTCCCTAGTGCTGGGCTCTTCCTGAAGGGCTGGACAACCGCCATGATTTCTTGGGTAATAAGCATTTGCCCCCCGCTGGCCCGTGTCCTCTTGGACCTGCTTTGTGCTTTCCTGGCTTGCATGGAGCCTTTAGTTGTCCACTCCCTAGTCGGATGGCAATAAGGTCACTCCCAATGCCCCCACCCAAGGTCATTGTAATTTATTTTGGTGACTGTGGGAGGTCAGTGCCCAGCATCCTGACCCGCAGGTGTCAGGCCCAACTACGGAAGAGAAGCGAACATGAAACTACCGCATGTCTAGATGGACTTGGCCTCTTGCTCTGGATCTTGTCTGTCATAGTTGTGAGTTTCAGCAGCGGTTACTGTGCTGACCAAGGTACTGCATTTGGAATTCTTCAGCACCTGCCTGTGAGAGTAGGTAGGCAGTTGCTACCAGGGATGATCTCCAAGCTTTTGCTTTGGACGTAGATAACAGTTCTTGGGGTCCCACTCTTCAAATCATGATGGGAAAAAATTGGTCAGAAGAGAGCCTCTGAGTGGAGGCACTGAGTACATCCCTGCCAGGCCCTTTTTCATTGCCAGCATAAAACACGTGCACGCCACCATGGCAGGCCCTTCCTTGCGCAGGCTGCTCTCTGTAATTCAGGTCTTATTGCTGCCTGCAAGCGTAGATTGCAGCAGTTGTTACAAGGTTCAAGGCAGAAGAGGCTTCTGTAATGTCTCCTGCTCCACGGTAACTGGCTGCATTTGTTTTTAATGAACAAGTGCTTGTCTCTCTCTTTTCCTCTCTCACTTGCTCTTTGTCTGTGTGTTGGGGTGTGTGGGTCATCTTTTATTTCTTTTATTCATCAAGCCTCTTGAATACGAAAGGTTGTAAGAAAAGACAGTAGCTTGGGCATTTTTAAAACATTTATTTTTTATGTGTTGACTTGGAGTCATGGAATGAAAAGCACACATAACTTGGAATGCAATAAAAGATTAATGAGAATCAAAGCCATGGACTCATCAGAGTCTAAATTCTACTCAATTGCAGCAACTCATTTGTGTACGGTGTCTCAGCGCCAATGATTGCCGGCTCAGATCTGACTCTAACAACATGGTTCAATCAGCAGAGCAACGTGGGATGGAAATGTTAAGTGTTGATGCTCTTCATGCAGAGGTTCTCAACCATTGGCTGCACATCGGAATCACCTAGGGATCTCTTAAAAAAAAAAAAAAATCATATATGCCCCTCAGTCTGCTGAATCAGAATTTCTAAGTGTGGGTCCAAATAGCTTTTTTTCAGTTTTTCCCTTGTTCAGTGCTCTGCACAGATGCTTTTGCTGTGCAGTGATGGGTGAGAATCTCCTTCTTTTGGTTTTCCTAGGTGGCTGTGGAAGTGGAGAACTGGTTGCATAGATTCTGGGGGAGGTCTCGTGATTAAAAGTGATGGCATTAACCCACGAAAATCTTGTAAATGTAAATGCTGTTAAGCTTGCCTTAAGGATATTTTGAAGTAATCACATTCTTTTCCACTTTGGGGCAATTTTCTCTTATTCCATAAAAAAGATGTCATAGCCACTCATTTCTTAAATGATGAGTTTAAATATTTTCCTTCTGGAAAGTTTTTCCCTATAAAACATTATTATTTTGTTTCCTCAGGAGGTAGGGAGAAAAAAATCATTATCCTAGTTGTGATATTGTGATTTATAATAAGTATACATTTAGTTTGCAGCTGGCTCTGGCATAGAGCTGCTAAAGCCCTATGAATTTCTAGTGATGAGAGTTATAAATGGGTCTGTTATCTGGACGAGGTGACCTAGAAAGGACCTGAGTTTGGGGGCTGGTTGCCAGGAGAGCCAAACCTATAATCAGAGCACTGGAACTTGGAGTCTTGCCCTCTGACCTCTGGTGAGGAAAAGGGATGGGCTGAAACAGCAGCTAATGATTTAATCAATCGTGCCCCATGTAATGAAACCTTAAATACCCACAGGATCTGGATTGGAGAACTTCCCAACTGGTGAACTCATGGAGACTGGGGAGAGTGACTTTCGTTGAGAGGGAAAGAAGTTCTGCACCCTTTCTCCTTGTTTTAATGCAGTTAATCGAGCTCATGGGGGAATTCTTTGACTGGGTAGTCAAAGGAACAGATAACAACCTGGACTTGCCATTGGCACTGAAGTTGGGGTGGGAAGGGGAGGTACATACTTCTAGGTTAACCTGTAGAGTCAGATGATACCACATGGTAGGTAGTTTCAGAACTCAATGAAATTGTTGGGTACTCAGTGGCACTCACCCCCGCCCCCCACAACACTACCACCACACCCCACTGTTAGAGTTGGTGTCAGGATTATTAATAATAATAGTGTCTGGCTCTTCCATGCTATGATTTGGACCAGTAGTTACATTGAAAGTTTTAATGTGGCCTCATTTGTGACATGTAGGAAAGCCTTAATTATCCCTAAAGAATGTCAATTACTTATCCAAGTATTCTGGTGGCTGTTTCATCCCAGACTTGACCTGTTCTATATATAATTTTTCAAGGAACAAAAATCAAATGCCTCTTTTAAGATTGAATGTAGTTTTATTCTTTGGTTTTCCTCTTGTATAAGACGTCTTCTTGAAATGCCATTTTCCTTTTGTCTTCCACCTATTTTTTGTTTTTGCTTATTGTTGGGACATTACCTTACAGTGATATGTGAACTTCAAAATCATAATCCAACCCCGAGCCTCAGCCGGAGGGATTACTCAGCCCTGCTGGGGGTGGCTTGCAGGTGATGAGCTCTGAGCAGGCTGCGTGCTCTCCGCCAGCCCTCACCTTCCTCCTCACCCTTTGCCTGTGTAGCCTTCAGCTGGGTCTCTGCTGTGCCCCTTGGGAGAGAGCTCGTCGTTTCACTTTGCCAGGTGACTTGAGAGGCTCTCTTGTCAGAATGGAGCACAGTAGATCCCTCTGCTTTTGAACTTTGCTTCTTATAAGTGATAACACTGTGTGCTTATTTAGTGTTCTTTCGGAGAAGATCAGATCTCTCTTAAAGCCTTATAATTAATCCTCACAGTGCTTCCCTCGAGTCAGGTAAAGGATTCCTTATTGTTAAATCTAATACCCTGAAATTGCTAGGCTCTGTTATCTTGTTCTCAACTTTGAATGCTTACCCCCCCTTTGGGGAGGAAGCGGGTTCCCAGATTACATTTCTGGTAATGTGAGCTCTAAGATTGACCACCAAGTTTTTCTTTAGCCAAAAGTCCTACAAGGACTTCAAAAAGATATTCTTCCTAATCTTTGGAGGGCTCTTCTTGATAGGCAGGTGGTGGTTCGGCTCAGAAGGATGTTGTGATGTAGGGCGTGTATGTGAAAGTGGGTCTGAAAGCTGGACTAATGCAGAACCAGCGAGACCAGAGGACAGCATGTACCACCAAGATGTGTCTTTGGTTGATGTTTAAATTGCATTAAATTAAAGGGTATTTCTCATTCTCCATTGTGGCATCACCAAAGGGCGGAATCAGTGTCATTTTCAGCAGCTTTAAGCTTCTGGAACTGTCACTCTCCCTGAGGGTCACTAGGGGTAGTAGCTTAGCATTGTACATTTTGCAGAGGAAAGAAACTTCAGGAGAGTTGTCATTCCAGTTCTACTGAGCCCTACTCAGCTTTGTGTTTCCTGGAATGCTTTTTAATAAACAAAACCACAAACCCATAGGGAAACATTCCTGGGGGCGCTGGGGTGTGTTGTGTGCATGTGGGGCAAGCACCAAGCATGTTTTCTTGTGTGAAGTATGCCACAAAGCGTGGGTCCCTGTTTGCTAGCATTACAGTTCTTGAGGTAGCTTCTTATTTCTTCTTTCCAAAAACATATTGTGTGGAGGATGAGGAAGGCAACTGAGGTATGCCAGGTGAAACCCCTAACTGCCAGGAATTCACGGTCTGGTAGTGGGAATAACTCAAGCACGTGTTATACTAGCCAGCATATGCTGCTTGCTGGAGGGACACAACCCAAGTGCCGTAGGGATTCAAAGGAGAGAGCTCGCACATTTGACTTGTCCTTTACCACTTGGATACTGGCTGCGTTCTTGCTTGTAGCTCTGGGGAGGTAGAAATGAAACACAAACCTTTCAGAGATTCTGTCACTCATCAGGCCATGGAGGTGAAATGTACTGTTGGTACCCACCCTCCCCCATCTGCCTCCCTAGTTTTATTCTTGCTTTAGGGGTTTCTTTGTTATTTTCCTTTTAAACCTTTCAAACTCAGTGTTGCAAACACCAAGCTCATATCCAAACAAACTACTGTTAAACTTTCCTCTTGGGGAAAAGAAAGAGGAAGAAGATACATTCCAAAGATCGTTCCTGGAGAGCTTGATTCTAAGGATGGTGCTGAATTGCAAGTTGACCAGGAGTCGATGAACCTGCCAGTGGCCTGTCACTGGAATGTTTTCCATTTGAAGAGGTGCCCATGTGTTGTTTGAGGTGTTGTCTTTGAAGTCTGCTCTTTACCTAGGCGTCTGTGGCAGCTACTCCTCGGTAGCCCAATTCGTCTTGCTGAGTGTCGGCAGCATTTACTGTTACTACCTGGATCCAGGGAGGAAGTGACGCCCTTAGTTCATGTCTACAGCCCCCGAACCTGCAGCAGCTCTCCTTTGGGGGGTCAGCACCTGCCCTCTCCTTCTCTCAGCTCTTGCCCTTGCTGTCATCCTTATAACTGTTTTCTCTGAAAGCTGGTTTTGTGCAATGCCTCTGGAACTGTGTTTCAAAGAGAGGAGGCTCAGTAAGGATGAAGGTTCTAGTTTTGACTATGAGCTTGCTCCTCTGGACAAGCTTATGGTTTCTGACAATTGGAAGAAAGTAGTAGGTTTGTTAATTTTTTTTTAAGGAGCGCTTATTTTAATTTAAAACATGTATGCATATGTCTGTCATTTTTGGATTATTGTACAGCTTACATATTGTCCTTTTGAGTAGTTTTCTTACTGGAATTGGCCAGGTGGCTTTAGTGGTAGAATTCTTATTTGCTTTTGAGGTCCCATTTTACTTCCCAGGCCTTGCACCTGTCTTTTTTCAGCTGTCAGGTAAATTGCACATATATACAAATATTTTTCAAATGTGTAATGTTGCTGGTTCTAATGAACAACCTAGAGTTGCTGTAAAACCCTTTTTAAATTAAGTTTGTATGTGGTGATTTTTAATGATACTAGATTATAATATATCTTTCATGATGGTGATTAAGTTGTAAGTTTAGTCAAACATCTGTTTATTTAGCAAAGTGATCATGAATATTCCCTTTGCAATTAACACTGATTTAGGGAAGATCTATATTTATAATTAATAGATATTGAAGGTGTGCTAAATATACTTAGGCTCCTGTTCTTTCCTGCTTCTTCCATGTAGTTTTAATTCATTTTGTTCTTTTTGATGGTCTAAAGATACTTTGTTTTTACATATTTTCCGTGCATGTATTTATGTTGATTTAAATTTTTTTTAACGGATATTTACCCATGAATTACTCATTTGCTAAGTCACAGCTTTTAACCTTGTACATGCATTGGTGGCCAGAATCAAAGCTGTTGCATGTATGGTGAGCACGTGAGCATGAAGTAGGCATTGTTGTGTATAGGGCCCCTTTTCCTATGTTTTTTAACCTGTTCTGCACAAGAAACAGTTAGAATAGTACCCCTCTGGACTACCCTGTGATTACGTAGTTGTGATTTGCTCATCCAATCCTTCTCTCAAAGGAATCACCTGTCTGTACTCTAGAAGATAATATACTTAATAAAGTCCTTTGGCAGATGATAGCTTTTAGTCTTGGTTCCCTTCCTGTAAATTCGTAAGTACAAGTGCAGGAAATTTCTGAAGAGCATACAATAAATTATGGGAAGAGAGAGTTTAGAGAGATAATAAGTTTTTATGTCTGCAAAAACACCTCTGCAACTCCTCTAAGAGATTTGGTGGTGGCTGGAGCCATTTCTAGGGTGACCACACCTGTAGCTGAGGTCTGTCTCCTGTAGTTTTCAAATCATGTAATCCCTACGCATAGTTTGCTTTCTGAAATGTCCCTCATAAATTGATATTTAAGACGACTAATCCGACGAACCTTAAACCATATGAAAGGAGCACTATTAATCCTTTAAGTATCCTTTAAGTATCCTTGATAAGTGAAAAAGGCGTATGTGGGAGGACAGGGGTCTGGGAAAGGATAGCAGAAACGAGGTGTTCAGTGTGATCCGAGATTCATTTTTAGTTTTGGGGGTAGCAATTTGCTGTGTAGTGTTTCCAGAATTCTACTGTGCTACCAGAATCTTCTCTGAATTGTACGCCTATTGTATTAGCATGCTGTCAATGACTCCTGATGGGGAAGAGATGTTGTCTCAGGCAAGGGCAAAGTAAGTTAGTGTTGGGGATTTTTGACAACCTGTAAGGTTATAATGGATGAAAAGGTTTTGCTTTACTGAGGGATGCCACAACGCACCTAAAAGTGATTCTGTTTTCTTGGGACCAGCGAGGGTCTCCATCACAGCTGTGGTAAGTCTGATAACTTTCCAACCCAGGTAACCTGACATAATCTGCTGAAATGCTGACTGTCCCTGATGGTCCAGGCCCTTTAAGGGTCTGAAGATTTGAGGGGCATTACCAGGGCCATGAGGAGAGTCCCTGCCTTGAGTGGCTGTCTTTCTGGCCTTGTACTGTGTGCCTACGATACTTAGATGCCTTTGAGGCCACTTTGGAGGACTGTGCCCTTAGCTGTGGGGAGCAGATTCATAGGCACATGTGTGTGTGTGTTGATGTTGTGTTACTCATGAGCACCCGTGGGGGACCAGTGAGGAGTCCTTGAAGGAAATGGTTGTGGGAGAGAATTGTGCATCTTTAGACATCCTTGTTCTCTCTGCTGGTAGCATCGTCTCTGCCTGCCATTATGATGCATTTTAGCTTTAGACTATCTTAAATATATACATAGTTTGACAGTATTCTTGTCATATAGAATCAGGCAGAGGCCTTTAATTCTTACAGATTTCATTCAGCTCTTTCTTCTGGCTAAACTACCTTTTGGACCCTAGGCTTTTGGTCTTACATTCATTTCCATAACAACCGGGTTGTTGTGTCTCGTGCTCTAGGGATTGTGATTTGAGGTGGGAATGAATAGCAGGAACCAATGAATGCTTAAATGAGAAATCTCTTTGTAGTGTCACAGACTCATCAGAGAAGGGCATGAGAAATGGAAAGGAAGAATGGAAACACAGATTTCCTGCTGATAGAGTGAACATCTCCCTCCTTGCCAATTTGCTGCACCTTATTTCATTGGGAGATAGTTAATGACTGCTTTATGTTGCTGGCCTTTTCTTACTAGTTGATTTCATCTTGTGAACAGTCATTCTTTGAGTGTGGTGTTGCTTCAGGCTAGACAGTGGACTGTCTTTCACACTATAAAAATACCTAGCTATATTCTGGTGTATGTGACTTCACTGACCGTGGCGCTGACTGAAATGGGCCACTTTGAACCTGTGGTCAGTGAGTGGAGAAATGGCTTCCAAAGGCTGCCTCCTCCAATCTCAGCATCGAGTTGGTCAGCTTGTTTGTGCCAGTAATGCATGACTATAGAAAATCAGGTGACTTGGAGCAGCATGCTGTGCACTTCTTTGCCAATACATTTTGTTTTTTCATATTTCCTTTTGGTATTACAGTGACTTTTCAAACTTTGGTTGGAATAGTTGACTTTGTATTCAGTACTCCCAAGGCATCTTCTGATTGTTAGTCTATAGAGAGGTTGTGGTGGAGTTAGAGCTATAGCATCTTTATATAAGATGAAGGAAAAATACGATTTGCTGGGCTGCTTTCCAGGTTGAGTGGGTTCTTCAAAGCGACAGACACCAACATTCTTGGAAATGTTGCTACATGCTGGTGACATGCTGCTTGCCTGATCATTAAAGAGCTGTCCAGGGTCCTGTTCCCTAGGCTTTAGGTAGAAGTAGGATATGTGACCGAGGAGAGGACCCTGCAGTGCAGGCTTGCTTGTGGCGATGCCTACTCTGCTCTCTCCAGGGAATCACGTTGACATAATTTAGTTTTTGTTTTTCACTCATTTAGATAACTAACACCCTCCTCCCCTTCACCCCCATCTCTCTTCCCTTCCCTTTTCTTCCCTCTGGCATAGTGCATTGTTTCTGTTCAAGATCCACAGGTTATTCCAAGAAGCTGGCAGTAGATATTGAGGGGTGTTTCTATGAGAATGGGTTCTCTGGATAGGAGTGATTTCTCCAGCGACAATCTAGGTCAAAAACTTCATGTTCAGATTGGAAGAGCCTAATATTTTTTTCAACTGGATAAGTTATCAGAGCCTCATTACCACACACTTAGTAATAATGAACATCAGCGCTTTAAGGAAGTGACTGTTTTCTAGTAAGGACTCATTTGTTTGGACCTGCCGCTGTGGTATTTTCAGTGGTGTTTTAGCTAAAGGTAACCCAGGCCTTTCCGTTGTCACTGTCACTACAATGTATTGGCACGTGGGCATTCTCCCCTTTTTTGCCTTTTTTAAAAACTAATGTAGGAAAAAATTGTATGTTGTTGGCAATGGGGGGAAACAACAGTATATCTTGCTAATTGTAAAACTGACATATTTTTGAATGATGATGGCCTGAATGTTATAGTTCCCAGCCTCAACTTCTGTGTTTGAGATGACTTTGGATTTGGAAACATTGCATTCTTTTAGGTCTGTCTTTGCTTCTCTGTTGCCTGTGTTAGTGTTGTGCTAGCCTGTCTCTTTGACCTTCTTTCTGATGCAGTGGGGACACAAGCATGAGAAAGAACAGGACGCTGAAGTGAGGCTCTAACACTAAGAGCCACCCCATGTTGCTTGGACTGTGCCCGGTGCTTTGGTTTGCTTTCCTGGCCTGGTGGCCTGTTCCTCTGTGTCGACAGCTTGTTTTCTGTCTTCTGAATCCATGAACACAGATCACTACCCATGATTGCTCTGGCTAGGCCTTCCCACCTCTTCTTGGGATGTCTTCTTGGGATGTCTTCTGTGAGCAAAGCTGCCACCAGAGCATGCCTTTCCCCTTGGATCTCATGCTGGCAGCTAGTTGTCTGAATCAGTAGTCACCAAGTATGTTAATTTTCTGATAAAGTATGGCAGAAGTTACTTTAAAATCCACTTAGAAATTTTAAAAAGATTTTAATAGTATGTGTAAGAATTAGCTATAAGACTAGAAAAGGTTTAAATATGTCTTCTGATTTATAATTTAATGGAATGACAGGCTTAAATACAAAACTTTGTAAAAGTATGGATTGTAAAACATTACTAAAGTAGAAAGTAAAATTTATATGCCTTTATGAATTGGTTGTTAGTATTGTAGTTAAGAGGCAAGAGGTAGTGTTTCACGAGGGTAGGAACTGGTTGATTTAATCGAAGAAAAGCCATTTGAGCAGAACTTGACTGACTTTTGGAGAGAAAGCTGCAAGGTATACATGGGTTTTGCAAGTAAAATTTTCTAGATCAGTGGTCCCCAGACTATGAATGCAGAGGGAATCCCCTAGGAGCTTTGAAAACAACCACACCTTATCCTTCTACTCCACTTTAAGCCAGATTATCAGGGTTGGGGGGTAGTGCAGACATGGAGACATTTCTGAAAGCTCCCTATAGATTTGGATGTGCATCTAACCCTAAAGAAAGATCCTGGAAAGGTTGTTCAGAATCAAAATGGAAAGTTCTTTAAAGCCACACTGAGCTACTAATTTAGGCTTCATTCTGTGGGCTTAGACTTTGGTTTTTGAGTAGGTGTTTGTTGTCAAGGAAAGGGTTAAGAATATACAGTTTAGATGGACAGAAAAACTAGCGGTAGAGAAGGAGGGTCCGTGAAGTGGCCTTTGGGAGGATTCCTGATGAGGTATGGAAAGTTTGAATTAGGTAGTGGACATGGAAGGAAGGAAAGGAGGCAGAATGTTCACTCCAGGAAGATTCAATTTAGTTTCTAAAAGGATTAAATTTCTGGGGTGTTTACACTGTAGATCAATGGATGTGAATGTGTTAAGAGAGATTTAAAATTTTGCTCCAGAGAGATAAGAATTTAAGTAATGAAAACAGAGTTGGGGCTGGCTTGGGAGTTGTGGTAACCATTAAGAAGTTTAACTTTCCACAAGCTGGAGGCACATCCTGCTAGTGGGTATGTTGAAGAAGGGAGTTGGAAATAAGTGAGGTGTAGCTGGAGACAATGGGTGGCAGCCAGGGTTTGATTCATTTGTGGGCGAGTTTAATGTTCATCCAGTGAAGGGTACCATGCTATAGGTAAATGCGGAGAAGACTTGACGGGTGCACTGGAGGATTTGGAGGTGCTCAACTGCTAGTCCCATGAGTAGAAAGATTCAGGGCTGACCACTAGAGGGACTGGTGGGGAAGATAAAAGGCAAACGGACCCACAGTCCCTTGTCAGAAATCCCTGTGGTCAGAAATTCCTGAACTTGGAACTTTCTGGATTTTAGGAGGTTATTTGGTTCAGTCATGGTTTATTAATTACCTACTCCCTCAGGGGTTATGGATAGCAACCCCATAATTAAACACACTAAATATATCTGCAGTGAAACATGAATATTCATACTACATGAAATGAAGACTAAAGTAACCTCACATGTGTTCAGGTGAGGATTTTTAGCAAATAAGTTCAGGATAGGTTATGTTTTCCTATCAAATATGCTATAAAAACAAAATTTTAGTTTTCAGAGTTATTTGAAATTCCCAAGCGTTAGAGAATGGATTTTGAAACGGTAGTTGAGGCTGCTTGGTTAGAGGACTAGGATCAGGAGAGACCATCCCTGCAAGGACCCAGTATCCCCATAGTCCCCAAAGTAGAGACAGGCACACTGTCCAAGCATAATGTAGGGACACCTTTGTAGTAGTATCCTTGGACTGCCCACTTCTTTTTTCATTTAAGTTTACTCATCATTCTGGGATGTACATAATGGTAAGAAGTCCCCTGCCCGTGTCAGTGGTAGGCTTTCCTGGCTTACCACTGTTTCTGAAGAGGCGGGTTATTCTAGGTGGCTGAATGCTAGGGGCAATCTGAAAAGTTAGGCAGTAAGTGACGGACTCCATTTTCAGTGTTAATGGAGGTCATGTGTTGTGTGTGTCACATCATTCACATCTTTCTCCCCCCGCCCCCCACTTGTTTGGTCA
>NW_004567106.1:58403050-58424061 GCF_000260355.1 Condylura cristata
CCCCCCCCTTGTTGGAAGGGGCAAAAATCTAGTATACTTTAGATTATGGATGGTTCAAAAGAAGCACTCTTCTCTGGCGGAGCACATGAGGATCTTAGCTTGGCTCTGAGCACTGTGGACATTCGGTGCAGTAGCCCATTAGGCAGCACTGTGTAGTTTCAGGCTGCTTGGATGATAGAAGAGTATGCCTTACTTGGGAAATCAGGTGAGGCGTGCAGACTTGCCTTTCCCTCTGTGCTGTGCTCCTGTCAAGCTCTGTGCCACCCCTAGCGTTTCCTCTGGTTTTATATATAGGATTTGAGGGATGGCTAGAAGGGGGAAGGGTTTCCAAGACAGATTAATTTGCTGATCTAAAAAAAAAGAACTTGGCGGAAGGAGCCTCAGGTTATAGCCTTCATTCGGCCCAGGGGCATTCTTTCTAGACACTGGCCTCAGTGTCCTCATTTGTTTGCAAGATAATGGTGAGGGATTCTGTGTGACTCACAGCTATAGCCCTGCCCTGGCAAGTGGTTGGCTGGGGCAAGACTTGGAAAATAAGGAGTGTCCTGTAGTTTTCCAGGACTGTTGTTACGAACAAATGACCCTATCGCATTCTCTGGTTCCTCAACACCCTCTGGACACCGGCCTAGTCATGGGCAATTGGCTGTCCAAATAGCGTGTGCGCGTATGCAGCCGGAGCTCTCAGGGAGGGTGCGGCACAGCTCTGCCCCAGCTGATTGCTCACGGGAGCATTACCCAGTGTGCAGCTGTTGCCTGAATCACAAGTAGCTTGGAGAGTGAGGCCGGGCTCGCCTGCTCCCCTTCCTCTCTGCTGCTCTGTGAATATCTTTCTGATCGATGGGGCTGTGTGTTGGCTGGGATCCAGCTAAGCCAGCCATGTTGTTAGATGTAGCATTTCAGCCTCTCATCTTTTCATCTCCTGTTCTTTGTCAACATCCTAGGATGTTGTCTTCCTAATAGAGAGTTGATTCCTGCCGAATTGTCCTGGCTGTGCTGGTCTCCATATAAATCATGAGCAGTTTTCATTCTACTCTCTGTGGGTTTCTTGTAGTTTGTAAAAATGAGCATACGGAGATTGGAGGGGGTAGGCGTGTTGGTACACCCTGTGTGTGCTCATGGGTCTTTTTCAACTCACTGGTAGAGCAAAAACAGGTGGCAGCTAGAATATTTTGGTGGGGGGAGGGTTATTGATCCTCTGGCGCAGGGTGCTGGACATTGCCTTCTGGACCTGCCTCCTGTTGTTTCAGGAGTGTCTGTTCGAAGACTGGCTTAGACATTGATCAGGTGCTTTTCTGGGTTTGTTTTCTGAACTCTTGATTGTATAGTTTGAAGACATACATGGTATTGACCCAGTGATTTTAACTTACTTCCAGATTTTTTTTTAGGGACAAATTGCATCCCTCCTTGGGGTTGCAGAGGACCAGAGATGCAGTGCTGGCTCCTGGATAATAGGTTCCTGTCAGTATCTCTACTTTTTTTCTTTTTTAAAGAATTATTTACTTACACATACAAGCACTGGGATCTATACCATAGGGTTGTGTGTATGTGTGTGTGTGTGTGTATGAGAGAGAGAAAGAGAGAGAGAAACCAAACAGGCAGATCTACTGAAATACACTGCTGAGGGGAGCAGCAGGCAAGGGGTCTGCTGAACCATATGGGTCAGCTCCCTGACTGGGATCCAGTTCAGACCCCAGTGGCTTTAGAGAGCTGCTTAGTGTTGAGACATTAATCCTTGTGCCAACAGGGGTGCCCCTTCCTTAACTCAGAGTTTGGCATGGAAGAAACTAGGTCCAGACAGAAGGATTTTAAATTTTGATGGAAGTGGTTTGCGATTTAGGAAGGGTAATTTGAATAGAAATTTTGACTAATAGCTGTAACAACATAGAACACAGTGGATTTTAATGTCCAGGGACCAGAGACTCTGTCCAGCAGACCTGTTGGAACCCTGGATGTTAGAAGCCAGATGCTGTGTGCTGGTGTTTTGGACATGAAAATTAAGATGCTGATTTTTTAAAAAATGTAATATTTTAACTGAAAAAGTCCCTTTTCCCCTGCCCACCCCTTTGGTCTCTAACTGCTTTCCCTAGCCAAACTCTTGCTTGTTCTGTTATGATTAGGGTTATGGGATGCTTTGATACACAGGGAGTCTCGTTTTTGATAGATCTTTTGGTGCTTTGACAGAAAACCCAGCATATGTAAACAAAGTAAGGTGAAAGAGCAGTCTGGATTTTCCTTCTGTTATGCTCATTAAAATACTACCTGTTGTATCTTGCCTTCTTAGTATTCTGGGGAATTCTTTTGACACTGAAACATGTTTCTACCCTTATTATATCCTATCTTTTCAACCCTGCACAGTGAATACAATTTTGTAACAATTGCTGCTAAAATGGTTACCTACTTTTATCATATGTCACCAATCCCTATCACAGTTTACACTATCTTTGATTCCTGAAGAACCAATATAGATACCTTCGAAAAATGAGCTTTCAAAAGAACCTCCTTGAACACTCAGAGCCTGTTTATTCATATTTCATTCCATTTAGCCCAAAGTAGATCATCAATTAGAAGTGAATTGGATCTAGCTGCCTTATAGCAAGAAAGCAGGCAGAGAAAAATAAAATAGATACCAGACTCTCTGAATATGGTGTTTCATTTTGTACCACATATTGAGAATAGAAAATGGCTCTGCTGTTGGGATTGTATAGATTATCTTCTTGAGTGAAATGAAGCTCAGGTTGAAGAGGTCACTTTCCTAAAGCGAGCCATCATGTCTTGGAAGATCCTGTGTGTCTTTAGCGTATGTTCCGTTGCTTTTGATCGCAGCATAAGTATCCTTGCTAGAACCAACTTTCTTCTAGACTGTCTTTCATCCACTTAAGCTAAATTGTGTGTGATAATAAAAGTACGGTGGCTTATAACAACAGAATGTATTTCTTACTCTGTAACCATCAAAGGGGGCGATGGCTCTACTTCTTGTTTTCTTCACTTTGAGACCAAGGCTGATGAAACATTAATCACCTGGCATCTTAACCAGTATCATTGTGAAGGGAAAAGCAGCATGGCCACCAAATCTGGCTCATCTGCTTTCACTGGCCACTCCCAGATTGACAGGGATGGTGACAGGAAGGGCGCTGTAAACACAATCAAACATCATAGTGACGTGGGAGATTGTTAGTCTCTGCCAGAGACAAAAAACGGGTTGGAACAATACCATAGACTTAAGGGTGGCCAGAGTTTCCACCCTAAATGGAAAATCTGTATTTCCTAGTTTTGGGAGAAAAGTTGAAGACTACCTTTTCCTGCTAACATTTATTTGTATCTGTAATAATAGCATTAAAAGCCTAAGGGATTGCAGTTGTGGGTTTTATTTTCATTAAAATTTTCCTCAAAGCTTCATTTCTTTTAGACCTAAGCAGGCCCCTAGGGGCCTGTGTCCTTGTTCTAATTTGCAGGGCTGTGTTTAGCTCTGGGGCTCAGTTGTAGGGGTGCTCTTGGGGCAATCACACTGTTCGCACTTGCCATTGACACGTATTTTGGGTAAATGATGCCAGGAGGGCTTTTGAAACTGGCATCATCATCATCCATGTCCTGCAACCTGAATACCTGAGTAGATCGGTACATCGTTGCTTACACTGGCAGCATGGAGGCCAGGAGGTGGGGCAGCTCTTTCCCCTCTGCTCCGGGAACGCAGCTGTGTGCCGCCTGTTGCGTGCTGGAGTGTGCAGGCCTCTGAGTGAGCTGAAACCGAACCAGGCGCTGTTCAGGAAGGGTTCACGTCCCTTCCCCCATCTTTGCTGGATCTGAATAGCAGTCGGCAGTTTGATATGAGCTAAGTGCTGACGCTAAAACTCATTATAAAATCTGACCACATCATTTATCCTTGCCAGCCACGCCAAGAACCTGGAGAAGTCGAATCGCCTTGTTCCAAAGACTCAAAATATTGTCCTGCTGACAGCAGGCAGCAGTAGGTGCACTGGAAGTGAAGTACACACTCGTGTGCTGTTGGTGAACACTAGGATGTGTGGAGTTTGAGTCTGTGCCCTTGGGTGTGAGACGCGGGTCTCATTTCATATGGTGCCTCCATCTGAAAGCGGAAGCTGCTGGTTTCACATCGGCTCCCTGTAGGATAATGAATTGTCATGCCTCTGCTGATTATCTAACACGTTTGTACAACGTGTAACAGAAGCTGACAAGACAAACAATTTTATTAATTTAGGCCTGCTGCTAATGGGATTGCAGCGGTATATGAAACTAGGAGTGTTGTCCGCAAATATGAGTGTGCTATCCTGGAAGTATGTGCATTCTGGATTTAGAGTGGAAGATCTTCTTTAATTTTTTTCTAAAACAATGTTTGGTGCTTCATTTGTCCTCAATAAAATAATACTCATTTGGGTTTGAATTGAAAAATACTTCTGAATGTTCCTGAATTTGTGGCGCTAAAATGAAATGAGTTATTATCAGCCTTTGATGTATTAGAACTGGTGTTGCCAGTGGGCACTAGGTGAACTTTGGTTTTCATAGACCAGTTACAACTAAAGAGCCCTGTGTCTTAAATGTATCTAGAATTGTGATTTTCTTTTGGGAAAGGCAGCAGTGGGGGTCTGTGGGGAAGTATATTTTATTTTTAGGGCCTGTGATTTGCAGTACTTCAATTTCCAATTCTCAGATTCTCTCCTGTGAACTCCATAGAGGTAGTTGAATGTTGGGTTACTGGTTTGGATTGATTAACCGTGTTCATGAAAGGAATTCATCATGCAAGAGAAACTGGGCTAATTTAGGTAGAGAACAAAGAGGTTTCCTGTGAAATCTGTGCTCTTATCGTGGGTTCTGAGAGATACTGTTTCCAGCTTGGGAAATGATTCTACTTAATCCCAGGGACTCTCAGAACCCCTAAGAATGGGTAGACGGCAGGCTCAATGCACGAAGGGTTTTTATTTCGGAACTGTGGAACCATGCACAGAGGGCTTCTCCTTTCAGGATGTTGTAGCCATGCAGCAGGCGTGTCACACGTGTAGCTTATCATGAAGTAGACAGTTGGAGAATACAAGATTGTGCCAAGTTAATGTGACAGGCACTCAAGAATTTAGGGTTCGGGTATAAAGAAAGTCACTTAAAAATTGTCTTAGTGGCCCTCCCTGGTGGCGCAGCGGGTTAAAGCACAGCACTGAGAATCTAAAGCCGCTTCCTCTTGAGTTCGATTCCCGCCTGCCCCGGAGGTGACCACATGGCGTGGCAGACCTCTCCTGACCCGCCCGCTGCTCCCCTCAGCAGTGTACTTCATTGATCTGCCTGTTCTGCTCCCCACTCTGTCTCTGGTGAAGCCTCTCGCTGCCCCTGACCCTCTGGCCTGTACCCCAGCTCTGTATGCACAAATAAAATAAAATCTTTAAAAAAAAAATTGTCTTAGTAAATACAAGACAGCCAGTGATGAGAATTCCATCTTAGTGTCAACATTCTGTAACACTGTGTTACAGGGTCAGTCACTGTTTGTACCAACATTACGTTCTCGTTGCTGCCTGCCAGCCTTTCCTCTCTACCTGCTACCCTCAAAGCATCTGCTTTACTAGCAGCATATATACTTATGGCTTATCTTTTATTTATTTAATGATTTATTTTTACATCATTTTGTGCATTTTTTCCATCATAGTTGTAATCCCCATGGGCGTCCCATCACCAAATCACCTGTGTGCCATCACCATAGTCCTTGACTTACCTTTTAAAGCATTTGATATAATTTTTGAAAATCACTAGAGAAGTAGGATATGTTTTCCATTTTTGTCTTCATTTTTCTAAAGCAGGTGTTTTCCCTCAGTGTAAACCCAGTTCTTCCAGTGCCCTGCCCTGGTCTTACGTGACTGCTTGTATTCAGTTCCTTCCTCCCTCCAGCCTCTGCTCTAGATGTTTCTCTGGCATTCTTGCTCTCTAATGCTTGATCCCCTCTCAGGGCCAGTGGCAATATAGAATCTGACTTCCTCAGCTCTGATGGCTGCCCCCAAACAAATTAGGTGCAGAGCTTCATTTTTAAGGCGTAGAATTGCCAGCTGCAGTCAAGAATTGTAATATATTTGCGTAGTGGCTCAAATTTCAAGTAATTTCCAGTTCTATTCCCAACACTAATAAAAAGTTATTCTTCATTTAAATGTAAATGGTATTAGTCTGCCTGTCTTTGCCACTTTAAGAAAGTTCTGTTAAAAGAAACTTTTTCAATTGAGGCTAACTATCCAGTCATGTGTAAGGTGCCATCATCTTACCAGTGCAACTTGTCAAGTTTTTAGGCTTGTATAAACCTGCGTATCTTTCTCCTAATCAACACAGAATTGTTTAGAAAGCACCCATTTCCAGATAGTAGTTTTTATGCCTGAGGTAAACCACTATTTGGGTATCTATCATTAGTTGTTCCTATTCTTGCATTTCATTAAATAGAATCATATGGTATAAATATCCTTTAGTATGTGAATTTTTTTCATGCGGCATTATGTCTCTCAAGGCTCATACATATTGTCCTATAGTGATTCTCTCTCCCCCCTGTGTAGGATTTCATTGTATGAACACACTAAAATATGCTTATCCATTCTCTGGGCTTCCAGCTTGACTCTGCTACGCTATGGTTGCTGGTGAACATCCTTGTATCTGTTCTTCGAAGCCATGCACATTTATTTCTTTAGGTGTTTACCTTGGAACAGCATTGTCCAGTCATAGGGTAGATGAGTGTGGATGATTTTGAGCTCTGTTGGCTTTAGGGCTTCATGAATCTGTCCTGTTATTTGTGATAGGAAGAACTGATGAATGGGAAAGGAACCAACTTTAAAAGATTGGGTTAGTTGTTTGTGTCTGAACCAGACTGCCACTAGTTCTGAGACACTGAGGATACTAAATTGAAATGTTTTAGAATATGAAAAATGGACTTTATGATGACTTTTCATAGTTGTATGGTGTGTAAGGTTGAATAAGATGATGCATAGGAGACATTAGCAAACATTTCTGTGGGATTTTTTGTTTTGTTTTAATCTAGTCAAGTTTGATCATCTGCCTTATAGCTAAGTAAGGGGAAATATTTTATAGCAGTAGCACTTACGCTTTTCTAACTTTGCCATGGACAGTATATACATGGCAATAAGAAAATTTGGTCAAGGGACCACCCTGGTGGCACAGGGGTCTAAAGTGCAGCACTATGAAGCTATCTGCAGCCACTGCAGCAGGAATTCGATCCCCAGCTAGGGCAGTGACCCACATGGCGCAGCAGACCTCTCCTGTCACATTAAGCTGCTCTCCTCAGCAGTGTATTTCAGTCAATCTGCCTTTTCTGCTTCCCATTCCGTCTCTGACGAATCCTCTTATCCACCACACATCTGGCCTGTAATACCCCAGTTCTTGTATGTATAAATAAATAAATCTTTAAAAAAAGAAAAGAAAAATTTAGTTAAGAGGTTAATGTGGAGCATTTTAAGAGGCTCCAAAGGCACCTCTCTGCCTTATGTTTTACCTGTCATCTTATTGTCATTGTTAAGATTCAAGCCTGTGTGAACTCCTTTTTACTTAGTATTTTCTATTTCCTATAGTTCTTTTATCTAATAGCTTCTCATACTTTTAAGCATTGCGACCCTACTGTGTGTTCTGGCAACTAACTAGTTCCTCTTACTGTAACAGTATACAACTTGATGAACCGGAAAATGCATTATAGTTGCAGACTGTATTCTGAACAAATTTGTAGGTCATTGGAATTTCAGTTTATAGCACAATATAATTTTTAGAACACATTTAAACAGTCTAAAACGATTTCAGAAATAGATTTCAAGTGCTTTATTGCTCTCCATATATACCTAAAGTAGGACTTCTGGAAAGCACTGTTTTCATCACATGTCCATATGGTTTTCTAGGCCATGTACCCGCTCCATTTTGGCCATCAGTTATAAGATTAGCATGCTGGGGAATTTGGAATATTTGGCCTATCTCTAATTATAATTCCACTTCTTTACTTCAGCTTGTTAATAATTTCTTTTTGTGTGAATGTTTTGGAGAGGATTGGACTTTTAAAACATTTATATGTAATGTAAATTCCTTTTTAAAGTAAATACTGAGACCTACAAGTTATTAACTAACCTAGTCTGCAGTTATCATTCTATCTGTTGTAGTTGGGGTTATTTTTGGTGAACTTTAAGGTACCATGTCATCTGTATATTGGGATATTTTAACACTTGGATTGGACTTAGTTAACAAAAAGTCAACTAAGGAATAAAAAGCTAAATGATAAAAATTACCTAGCATGAGGATTTATAAAGGAGAGGATTTATAAAGATGTAGACTTTAGAATCTAAATAATCCTATTTAGACTCATCTTTTGACACACAATAATCTTTTCCACCCTTTTCTCTAGGTCTTGAGTTTTGAAACCCTGAAAGCTCTATGCTTTGATTCAATCTCTTTATCTTCCTGGCCTTATGGTCAGTTGACATCATTCTTAATACTCATCTTTCCTTGAAAGTTGTTGAAATTAGTTTCACCGGATCCTATCAGAAGCAACTTTCCCTCTTATATTTTCAAAACCCGTGTCTTTAAATTATCATGTTAAAAGTTTTCTTTGAAGGCACATTTTTTTTAAATGTAACCATATAATTGGGCTACTATTCTCTAAAGTTTTCACCTTAATACATTACTGCTAAAAATTACTGACTATTTTTGAGTACCCTCAAGAATTGTGTTCCAGAGTTTTCTTAAAATTAATATTAAATTATGCATCTTTGGTGTTGATACTGAGAAATATCTGGTTCTCATGTCTAGTTGTTCTTGTAATGTTATAGAGCTTTGGTGGGGGGAGAAGAGATCTAGGATCACTTCCTTGACCTGCCATTCACTGGTTAAGACTTCACAGGTGAAAACTAGCTGCATTAAACCCTAAGTGGAGGGCCCTGAACTAGTTTAAAAAAAAAAAAAAAAAAAACCCAGAAATGTCCTTGAAGGTCAGATTGATTTTATTTTAGTTTACCAATGCTACTGTGGCCAATACCACAAACTAAGCGATTTAGGTAACAAAAGCTTATCTTCTTATAATTTTGGAGGCCAGAATCCAGGATCAATGTGTACTTAGTTTCCTCTGAAGGCTTCTCGATTTATAGGTGGCTGCCCTCTTGGTTCCTTTTCACCTGAATATTGCACAGTGTTGCACCCTGGTGTGTCTCTGTTCACATCTCCTCTTACAAGAGTACTATTGTGGGCCCTCCCTGGTGGCACAGCGGGTTAAAGCATAGCAGTAAGAAGCTAAAGCCACTTCCACATGAGTTTGATCCCCGCTCTGGAGGTGACCACATGGCGTGGCAGACCTCTCCTGACCGACCTGCTGCTCCCCTCAGCAGTGAACTTCGTCAGTCAGCCTGTTCTACTCCCCACTCTGTCTCTGGTGAAGCCTCTCACCGCCCCTGAGCCTCTGGCCTGTCCCCCAGTTCTGTATGAATATATAAATAAATCTTAAAAAAAAAAAAAAAGAATACTATTGTTGGGTTGGATGAAGCCCATTGCCATTTTAACTTAATCACCTCTTAAAAAGGTCCTGTCTCTACACAGTCACCTTTCTCACATTTGGCATATGAATTGGGGTGGGAGTGAGGCAAAATTTGCTCATGACGTGAACTAAAAGAGTGGGCTGCTCAAGGTAGCAGAGCTAAGGCTCACCCTAGACTTTGAGTCTGCAGCTATGGCTGAGCCCTGAGCTTGACTTGACAACACAGGATGCTGAGTCTTTTCTGAAGCAGCGCTGACATTCCTAAGTATCGATAACTTCTAAATTGGATGCATAGCTGTTTCAGACTCCTAGAATTTACTAATTTATATCAGGGAAATAATAAAAGACATTAGATATCTATGATATATTTTTTGCTTTTGAGGCCCAACTTTCAACTTTGCTAAATATGTTGGTGGCTTCATAAAATGTACATAATCTGTAATCATTATCAGAGTATTCACCACCAGAAAGCCTTTTCCATGGAAAGGATTTAAAGGAAGAACTAAACTGTGTACTTGAAGAGGCTCTCTATAGCATTATTTCTCAGAAAGGGTAGACATAGTTTAAATAGCAAGAAGTAGGAGTTAGACTAAATTAATTGGAATATCAATGGTCCTTTAAGATTATTTTAAGTGAAATAAAAATAATTTTTGCAAAACTTTGAAATTTTAAGTGTATAATTAGAATTTTACAGATGTACATCAATATTGCTTTCTAATTCTTTACAAAAATGTAAAGACTGGCCCTCCCTGGTGGCGCAGCAGGTTAAAGCACAGCACTAAGAAGCTAAAGCCACTTCCGCATGAGTTCGCTCCCCGCCTGCCCAGGAGGTACCACATGGCGTGGCAGACCTCTCCTGACCTGCCCACTGCTCCCCTCAGCAGTGTACTTCGTCGATCTGCCTGTTCTGCACCCCACTCTGTCTCTGGTGAAGCCTCTCACCACCCCTGAGCCTCTGGCCTGTGCCCCAGTTCTGTATGCACAAATAAATAAATCTTTAAAAATAAATGTAAAGACTGTCTCTGGGGGAGATTATTTAGGATATGGTGATCAAAAAGTGATCAAAAAGTCAAAAATCATTCTGTTGTGCTATAATTATAATTGTATAAAACTGAATATATGTTCAGACTGAAAGCGAACTACTTTTAGAGCAGGGTCAAACAATTTTGTTTAGAAAGAGAAGAGTGACTTTTTTCATTGTTGTTTTCCTTAAGGTTTTCTTTTTGCCAGATTTGTCTATAGAAATGACTCCTATTTAAAAGATGATTTTGATGCGAAAGCTTCACTTTAACATTTTTCTGTAGTGGGCCTCTTTGCTCTACTTAACAGGAGCTTCTCTTTTGAGTTTCTATAAAATAGTGGTTCTCAACTCTTTGAGGACTTTGCTGTATGTTATTAAAATTATTGAGGATCCAAAGAGCTTTTGTTCATGTGAATTGTATTCATTGATACATGCTGTATTACATATTAAAGCTGAACCATTTAAAAGTGTTTAATTCATTAAAAAAATATCAAGAATCACATTACCACATGTAACATAAAAGAACTAGTGAGTGGTTGCTCCTTTTTCGTGGGGTGGAGAGTAGACCTGTTTTGTTAATGTTTGGCTTTTAATAGAAGATAGCTTGGAAGGTAATATTGGCTTCCATTCCCCACCGTCCCACCCCCCCATTTTGATATGCTATTTTGGTTGAAATATTTGAAGAAATTCTAGCCTCACACACATGTTGGTAGTTGGGAAGGCAGGAAAAGAGGAGCTGAGGTCTTTAATCTACATTTTGAGAACCACTGCTCTAAAAAATAGTATTTTTCAAGTGACATTGTGAGTCACATTGAATAAAGTAGATAAATCTTGTGGAAATGTTGACTTGAAGTGTGTGTGTCTATAGATTGTCGGTGGTGTTGTTGATAAAGAAAAGGTACCATCTATAAATCATTATCTTTCGACAGTCCACTTAATTTGTTCACTTACAGTTGAAACTTAGTTCAGAACTACCCTGAAAGAAAGAATATATGTTCCTAAGTACACTTAAGGAACATAAGAAATCCCCAGAATCTTCAGCCTACCCTCATTATCAAAGAACAGAAATACTGCATATAGAATTGTGTACCCTATGGGGCCATTTTTAAGTAACTAATGGGAGCTGTTTTTCTGAATATCTGGGACTTGGCTACTATTAAGTTTTATATTATATTACAGACATGCTAATGTGTTCGGGGGCAAGACTCCTCTGGATAAACAGAAATAATTAATGCTATTATTTTAATTTGGGATTATTCTGCAGCTCAAAAATATGTTATATGTAAGTTATGTACAGTATTCCAAAATATGCATTCTATGATTATTATATAAGTCACTTGATATGGTTGGTTTATTGACATTTGGTAGCACTTGTTCTTTTTTATTAAAGAAAATGATTAAAATTCCCTAACCGAGACTATTCTTTTACAACTCAGGCTTTGATAACACTATTATTATTTTAATTAGTGATGATGGCTCTCTTTCTACATTCTGATCTAAGATGCATTAGTATTCTAGAAAGGCATACATTGAGACCTATTAAAATGTATTGTCTAACTTTAAACAATAGTATGATTGTTTATGGGATAGCACTTTGATCAATAGCTGTGACCTTAATAGTCACCAGAAAGTTGGGACTAATTCCTTGCCTATTGATGTTAAAAAAAGGTTCTTATTTCTTTTGCTGGAAGAGCTCTCCCTCCCTTTGCTCACTCCTACATAATGCACACTTTCACACTGCTTTTAGTTAGCTCCATTGAATAGGTACCATGTGTGTGCCTGTGTGAAGTTCTTTAATAGGGCTTTTTGGCTTTTCAGGGTCCTTAACTCTGGAAGGAAGTCCACATCCTCATTAGGTTTGTGGTGCTGCTGTATTGCGGGCGGTGCTGCTGTATGTGGATGGTGCTGAGGGCTTCCTCTTCTCTGGGCCGCCATCTTCAGTTTACTTGGTGTAGACTTGAATAAAACCAAACCAAATTAGAACCTAGGCATGCTGTTTAGCAGGCTGTGCTTTTCATTAGAATGTCTTTAATGTTTTTGTATGTGAACCTTCACTGAGCTAATTATCTGAAATCCTATCCTAATTTCCTGTTTGCATTTTTCGTGTCAAAGTGAAGGATTTGGGATCAGAAAAAGAATAATTTGTAAGTTAGTACCAAATGATGTTTCCAGGACTGGTTTGTAGGATCAGATGTGAGTTTTTCAAATTGGAACCTTCTCTAATGGGCCCCTGGGAAATGTCTTAGCTAAATTGCAACAGTGACTGGTGAAGTCGATCGAGGTAAATTGCTCCCATTGCTGAGGGTTCAGAAACCAGGCAGTCAAAGCTAAAATTCCAGGGGAAATCGGGCAGAACTATTGCAGATGGTTTCCCCCTTGAATCAAGCAGGGGCTGGTGTCGCTATTGATGAATGGGAGATTAAATCCTGATTTTGCAATGAATTGGTAACTTGTACTTTGGAAAACTAAAGGGGAAATTTAGGCAAAGACCATCAGAATCATTTAGGTGATTCTTTTCAATATTGACTACAAATGATAACCAAGAACATGCCATAAAAACACTGGACTTTCTAGTACTTTGTATTATCAGAAAGTAGCAAGATGAAAACTTTTTGCCATGTATTCTAACTTCCACAGTAAGTCCATGAGCGTAGAGGTTGAGGGATTCCCTAGGATAGTTCTAGTTTGTATTTCATAGTCAACTACTGAGCAGTTTTGATTAACATTGAGAAAAACGAACCTGATTTGTATTGGCTGCTTTTAGTGTGTGTTAAAATAGAGATCATCAAGAAAATGTATGTGGTTGGCATTCTGGGGACCAAGGTTATGTCTGTCCCAGACACATCCAGTGTTTTTGAGAAAGTCCTTTATGTTCCCTATAAAATGGGGATAACACACAGCAAAATTGTGTGGCAACATCAGATCTTTTGCAGTGGATAAATCAAATTACTAACCATTATGTGAAATGTCTAGGAAGCGCAGAGAGCACCAAAGTAAGGACAAAGCTTAAATCCTTAAAGATTTCCAAGCTGTTTCTGAGCTGTGACTCATTGAGTGGGTGGGGCACTTGGGAGGGTGTGGAACCCAACTTTCTATGTGTTCTTTCAGTGGAGAGAATCCCTTATATTTAAGCTCTCAGTGTCACTTGGAAATGCTTCATATACAGACATTTTAGAAGCTCAAGTCTTTTACTTATCAAGGCGGATGAAACACTTGGTGGCCCCCCTAGTTGATGAGAATTGTGTAACCATCTCTTGTAAAGGCTGATTTTAATACAATTAATAGGTTAGTAGCTCTCCCAGACCCATCATAAGATCACATTTTTCTTCTTCCCCAGCATTTGGATGCTTATTCAGTGTTCACATATTAATATTACTTGGATGAGCCTGGCACCATGTGAAGAGAAACCAGAATTTACATTTATTAATGTAACTATGGAAATTGCCACAGAATTGCTATGGTACCATCAAACTTTTTGCCTTCAAGTCTAGGCTTTGTGTTGCTGATGGGTTGATTCTGGTTTGTGTGAACTCTTTTTCTACAGATCACTGCTTGGTAGTCCCCTTTTTACTGCCTTCCGGAATTATTGTTGCTAAGAAATTGGTGCAGCTAAATATTTCCCGTTTTTTTTCCTCCACTCTATCCATGTCTAATTTAGGTTGAGTTTCTCCAGGCTGTAATGCCTCTGTTTTATAGTTTGTAAAGTGGTATGTACTTTTATAGGCCCTATAAATAACAAAATAAAGCTCATGGCAATAACACTATGGCACCCACCCCATTTAGAGAGTGTGTTGGAGAAAGAGACAGAGAGAAAGAGACATACATCTTGGGTGCAAACGTCCAGCATGTACAGCTATTCATTGCCTCATACTCATCAGCACTGCTTCTGATTATTTCATGTTAGTAAATGGCATCCCTTTAGCTTTGGAGCATTTTAAGATAGAAACTAGGTGTGACGCTGTCCCATTCCTTTCTCACTACCTTCTCCCTCTTTAACATTGTAGAGAAGATGAGCAGAAAGGCTGGTTCCCAGCATGGTGAGAGTTTTCACCCAGATGCTTTTTTGCTAGAGCCCTAATCTGGTTTCCCTGTTTTGTTTCAGTGGATCACTACAGATGTCATCACTCATTTGGGAGATGTGAAGCCAGGAGCTAGAAGCTACTTCTATTACCTCTGTCAATATAGTTTGATAAAATGCAAATGTCCTAAAATGGTAGACTTCCAATTAAAAGGCTCCAGCAGGGAGTCTGTTTTGATAATGAAAGTGATTAAACAGGCTCTATTTTTTTCCACTGGTATGAATGTTCAGCTAAAATAGCTTGCTGTTCTCTCTTTATTTAGGCTTTGTTAATGAGGGTCTAATAACTGAGGCTCTAATAATGATTTCAATACTTACATTAGCTATCTTCACTGATCAATTCTGGGGACCAAGAAGACACTCCTTTAGGGTGATGATGGTGTAGAGGATTCTTACTGCCACCATTTCCTTTTCTTCCTTATTTTGAAAAATCAGTGCAAGTTAATGTTTATTTATTTAATTCTTTAATCTAGGTACATCTTTGATCAAAGTTAAGTAACACATAGATTGATTTATCACAGTTTACATCTGCAATTTACCTTCAAAACCTACAACTTCAAAAAGGCCTGTAAGCGTTGGTTTAGGTATGTAAAGGGGAAGAACAGAATAAAGAGCCACAGAATGGTAGGTGACGCCCTGACCACAACCTTGTCTGTGTAGCACTCAGTCTCTTCAAAACCTCACATCTGTACATAGCCTAAGGCACAATTTGGAGAAGATTTTCTGATTAAACTGGGTTGAATAAGTGGAGGAGTACTCTGTACCATAATCTGGTTCATATATTGAACTAGAATAGTCGTCAGAAGAGGCTGCCTTGTTTATCTCTCAGCACATAATTAACAGCTGTCATGCTTTATTTTGCTTATTAGGGTAAAGGTATAATCTCTGGTTATGGTAAAGACGTCCTTTCACTATTGTTCCCTTGCTCTGTCTTGTTCCTTGCTCAATCTTGAAGGACCTAGGTGTGTATTTTGTATCCCTTTTCCTACCTGCCACCTTGGGAGATAGACCTTACAGGTGTGAGGGGATTGCAGAGGTATCAGGAAAATAACTGCCCTGGGTATGTAGGCCTGGTGACTCAGCATGGTCACCCAGTTTGCTTTGCCACTCATGCTCTTTACTTTGAGGGGGGAGCAGCAGTAAGGGAGGGGTTAGGGGAAACTGGAATTTGAACTTGAACCTCTTCATTTGTTGCCCACAATCTCTAGTCTTAACTATTGCTGCCTTGTCAGTCTGGCCATTGATGGAATCATGGGGGGAGGGGGAGCTATTAGGGAACAAAGATGTTTTCCATGATCTTGCTTTGGGTGTAATTTTAAATCTGACCAAAGATGTGTAGGTGATGAGTCTTGTCTATGCATCAGCATTCCTGTAGTTGGAAGAGCTGCCTGTCTCTGGCTCAGACTTGTGCAGATGGTGTTCATATTCTCTGTAGTTAATCAAACATAGAGGACTTATGGTGTTTTTTTTCCCCCTAAATACAGAAAGACAAATAACAGTAGGGTTGTATCTTGCAGACTACAGCATGATATAAAAATTGTGTATACTGAAAAATATGCACCAAAAATCCTTTCATTGTCATTTCATATAAACAGATGGAATGCAGGTTGGTCACATTCATTGTCTAGAATCAGGATCATTTTAACATCAGATCTCCTGAGTAGAATTGGGAAGGAATAGAGATGGATAAACTATTAGCTGTAGAAAGCTGGCCCTACTCCTCCATCTTTCTTGTGAGAGGATACAGTTACGTATGAGGTTAAATTCTTTGTCTTCACTGTACTTATGGAATTCATAAGGAATTGCTTTCAGAGAACTAAATCCCTTAAGATCCATGTAGGCATTGGGAAGTTTATTTGGGGGATTGACAGAGTGCTGATTCTGCCAGTGAAATTGTGTTGGCTACAGACCCACAATTAACAGTGCTTGGTTTTGTTTCTGGAGACCAGAGCACTGGTAAATGTGTTTTTAAGAAGTGCCATTGCTGAAAGACTCAACTCGGCTTTCTCAGGTTAGGGACTAGTCAGGACCCTGGGCTGTTTGTTTTGCCCAGGGAACGCGGTTACCCACACTTAGCACAGTTCTGTTGGTTTCTTTAAGCTGTTACAAGGTGACATTTTCCTACCTAGAGTATTGAGTTATTGCTGAATTCTGAGGACTGGGTTTCTCTCTACTAACCCAGTCAATTCATTCTAGCTACCTTTTTGGTTAGTCCCTCCTTGGGGACCATCAGGTATATTCTGATTAGTTTCTATTTCCTGTATAGAAGGTTCAGTGTTTCTTGTCACTGGATAGAACTCTTAGAAATGTGTCTTTTCCATCGTTTATATCAAGCTGGCAGAATCTTTTTAAAATTTCCTTTTGTATATATGTATAAATATGTATTTATTTCATATGGAATTCTACATGTACCTATCTTCCTGTGTCTTTATCCTTTTTTTTTTTTTTTTTACATTACAGAGGCAGCTGTATAAACTGGAACAGTGCCCTTCCATAGCCTACTATGGAGTGTGCCTTGCTTAATCCTCGCTTTTTAAACTCTCAGCCTGTAATGAATTAAATAGTTTTTGACTCTCCCTGATAAGGATATTTATGGATCAGGTTGGCAGAATTCCACAGAAGCACATTAGTGTCTCCTTTGAGTTGAAGCTTTTATGTAAGACATCCGTCTGAATGGAGGCAAGTGGAAATGCTGTAGGACCTGTCGCTGGGCTGACTTGCCTACCCTTCTAGCTCTGTGCGGGAAGCTCTGTGCACCTTCACCAGAGCACGGAACAGCAGGCAGTGAGCACCAGGATTCCAACAAGCAGAGTATATTCAGTCATGCTTCATTCCTTCATCGTCCAGATATTTCTCTAGCAGCTCTATAAAGTTGAAATATTTTTCAGCATGCCATATTATATTCTGAGGGTCAGCCAATGATGTTTCTGAAAATAGATGAGGTAGTGGCTGAGTCAATATCAAATATAAATAAATGCAATACAAGGTAGAAAAGAGTGTTTTAGGAGATTTACAAAAGCAAAAAGAGAAAAAAATCAATGAAATTCAGAGCAAGAAAGAAGCTTGAGGATTGGGAAATGCATAGCTTGCTGACTTTACACCTGGTACTAATGATAAATAGCACATACATTTTGTATCCTTACCCTGTTCCAGGCACTGGGTAGGGTTTTTGCTGCACTATTTGTCTCTACACAAAGCCAATGCCCTATGAGGTCATTTTGTCTCTCAGGACACTGAGGTTTGGAAAGGTTAAGTTACTTGCGCATGGTCACACAGCTGATAAGTAGAACCCGTGGGAATAAAATGCAGTCGTGGCCTGTGATTGTACATATGACCACAGAAATCTTAACTGTTTAAATTGTCTTGATTTTTGATTCAGTGCTTTATCTAGGTCACCAGTTCTTCCAATTAAAAAAAAAAAGTGTAGTGAAATGAATGTGTTGAGTAATTTGTGTTATGCTGAATGCTTATTGCTATTTCATGCTATACACTTAATTGCTTCTGTATGCTTATTGCTTAATTACATAAAATGCAGTAGTCCCTTTATCATCTTTCTGCCAAACTGCCCCTTGTTTACTATGACTTAAGCAGATAACAAAAACAAGAGCATGGTGTTAATTTTTAATTTTGGTGACCAGAGTACTTTTTGCTAATGTTTTCTTTATGAATGTACCAGTAACCTCATTGGCTAAAACCAGTCTGGTCAGGATGCAGCTTTTCAGCATGGAAGCATCTCACAGCTGTCACAGTGCAGCATATTTTCCAGGCACCAGGTTGACATCTGGACTCAGTATTTTGGTGTAAGAGAAATGGTTTTTGCTAATCGTGCTGTCATAGGATCATACATCAAACAGAGCTGGGGGCTGTGTGTCTCTGCCAATTGCCTTCTGATCATTATTCACCCTGAGTTAATGTGAAGAAAATGATCAGTATGGGGGCCACAGACTAATTCTTGGTGTACACATGCTGTTGGTTTCCCAAAGGACCCCAATTTAGTTCTTTTCCTTGGCTTGATGTAAGTGATTTGGATGGGTGGTGATTGGCCGAAGCTCGTTTGGTGCCTTCTCTGTTTTCCCATATGGTTGGTAAAATGTGGGCTGAACTGTCTGTGGCCCTCTTGCAGGTAGAGTGATTACACCTGAGTGAAAGATACATAATGAATGTCAGTAGGGTACGGTGTAGGGATGGGGATAGCCAGGAAGTAGTTTGCCATTCAGCTTTTCAACTGTGATAGATGAAAGCGTTTCACTTATGAAATAGTTCTTGCCTTCCTTCTTGGTCTACTGGAGATGCACCTCATTTCTTTAATTCCTAAAACGCAATGCCTCCCTCTCTTCCTCCCCCCGCCCCTTTACCATTTCTAAGTTGGGGACAAGACTTATTACTGACAGCTGTATTTTGGTGGCATGTAGAACATTGCTTCTTATTCTAGGTGGCATCTTAGATATGATGAAATATGATGTTCTCCATCAGTATTTGGTTCTAATCCTCAGTGTCATCCCTATTTCTGTGATCTGAGTTCTTTGGTTCTAGTTTAGCCATTTAAGATGATGTGTTACTCACTGTTCATCATTGGTGCTTTCCTACATGCTGGATAATTTATGTAACACTTCAGCGTTTATGTAACATTTGAGAATTGTGGGTGGCAGAAAAGATGGTCCCTAATTTAAATGCATCGGAAGTGTAGTCTTTACAACTATAATCAATGCAGAGAGATGGTAGAGGTGGGGAGTGGAGCATACATTTCAGTGATAACCTATTTAGATTTAGTGCTGTTTACTTTCTCAAGATAAAGAAAAAGCAGTAGCTTTGTCCTTGAATTTTAGACTAACACCTGGAGGGTCTGTGAGGGAATGTGTCTCTTCATGCTAGTCAAAATTAGATTTCACTGCCCAGGATGGATGGTCCTTTTTGGGGTGAACAAAGGTTTAGTCTTTTCTCACCCACTCTGTTAGAATGTTTCCTGTGTTTGCAAAAGCTTTACTGTAGCGCATGGATTTTGTGCCCTCAGCTCTAGCAAGATAGCTTAAAAAAAAAAAAAAAAAGACAGGTGTAATGTTTTTGATTTTCCTCCTTCCTCTTATGAATGGTAATATTTAGGATTAGAAAAAAAGGTGTGTGTTACATCAGATGTCTGTTTATACTAAGTTTAGGTTCATTCCTAAAGCATTAACATATTTAGCTCACTATTAGAGATCACCAAAAAAAACACCCCACATATTCCCCCAGTTTCTCATCTGTTCCATCACAATGCTGACAGATATAAAAAGGGCCATTTGACACTGCTGTTTATATGCTCCCTCAAAATTATGAAACATGGAGTTTCTGTTTCTTCAATTACCAAGTATACACTAAGCAGACATCTCCAGGCATGGTCTGGCAAGCATTTGTTTGATACATTTGCTATGATAACAGAATGAGCCCTCAGTCATGTGTCCCCAGTTGTCCTTCTGTGAGAAGTCATGGATCTCAGATGACATACATCTCCATCTTCAATCTCTTCTTTAATGACATAATTGATCTAGTCTCTTAGTTGTAGCTAATAAGTACATTTTAAATTTAACAGTGAAAAATTTTTGCTTTCAATTTGATGTTCTATGATTTTTCATAGGTTAGGGATGATGTTAAGATTATTTGACTGGCATACATCAGTTACTGAGTAAAACAAAAAATGAGCAGCAGTGAATTCCTTTACGGTAGGCCCTGCACAAACATTGCGTGATGTATTTTAAAAGTTGTGATGTGTACAATTGTATATAAATACATATAAATATACATTAAGGAACATAAAACAACATCCACCCCCCACACACACCTTTTAAAAAGGACAGGTTTATTAGGAAAAGAAGAAGAAAAAGAGACCATAAAACACCTTTATAAGGATGATACCTTGAAGGACAAAGCTAATAATATCCCCTTAGGAACAAATTTACTTCTGAATTAAGACTTTTTCTTTTCTGGTTATAAATGTAGTATCTCAGTCTCCAAAATTCAAGCACTGTATTGGAGAATGAAAGTTCTTATTTTTTAGAGGGCATCATGGAGGGAGTAAAGGTTAGAGGTGTTTATTGCAGATAATTTTGAAATTAGAAGGAGAGAAACAGAATGGTGCATTTTAAAAAATAATATAACAGTATATTTTTACATCATTTTGTACATTTTTTTCATCTCAATTGTAATTCCCGTGGGTTTCCCATCACCGACTCACCCGTGTGCTATCACCATAGTCCCGTGCATTTCCGTCCCCCCGCCCCCATTTTTGATTCCATTCCCCACTCCACTCCCACGAAATGTCTCTGTTCATTATTCTTATTATTTTCTCGCCTGGTCCATTATACCCCTGCTATGAGCAAAACCATCCAGTATTTTTCTTTCTCTTTCTGGCTTATCTCACTAAGCATGATCTTTTCCAGCTC
>NW_004567106.1:58424208-58437441 GCF_000260355.1 Condylura cristata
AATCAGTGTTTTTGTGTCTTTTGGGTAGATACTTAGGAGTGGGATTGCTGGGTCATAGGGAAGCTCCATGTTTAGCAGTTTGAGGAACCTCCATCAAACAGTTTTCCATAGTGGTTGTACTTGTTTGCATTCCCACCAGCAGTGCAGGAGAGTTCCTTTTTCTCCACATCCTCACCAACATTTGTTGTTGCTAGTTGTTTGAAGATGTGCCGTTCTCACTTGGGGTAGAATTGTGCATTTTGTAGCCATTTTTCAGTTTCTTGACTGGATGAGAAATGACCACCAGGGTGATTTAGGTGTGAAGTTATTTCCTGTTCCATTAACGGAAATCTCACTGTCTTTCTTGCTTCCCTGAGTGGTTTGAGACATTTGCCCCTTACTGTGGGTTGATAGGACATTGGAAGAAGAAGGCCACATGACAAAGGCAAGGCGTGGGCTGTGCAGTTGCAGGCTGACCACTGTCAAGGCTCGCCATCTGCCACCAGAGGCTAGGAAGAGGCAGTGAGGAATTCTGAAGCCTCTGGAGATTTTAGAGGTAGCATGGCCCTGTCACCAGTTTCATTTCTGACTTTTGCTTTTGAACTGTGAGAGAGTGAATTCATGTTGCTTTAAGTCACCCATTATCGATAATTTTTTATGACAGCCTTAGGAAACTAATCCTTTCCTGCCTACCCCTTTTTTCTTGTTTTATTCATATATATATTTAAGATTTATTTATTTGTTTATCCAGAAGTGGGACAGGACAGAGGTGTAGGGGAGGTGAGAGGATTCACCAGAGACAGAGTAGGGAGCAGAATAGGCTGTTCAGGAGAGGTCTGCTGCACCACGTAGGTCACCTCAGGGCGGGGATCGAACTCATGCTAAAGTGGCTTTAGCTTCTTAGTGCTATGCTTTAACCTATTGCACCACTAGGGAGGGCCTCTTGTTTTATTTTATATTTTGTTAAGAATAAGAATGACTTCCCTATTTTTATTTCATTATTTTTTTTTATTAAGTCATCCTTTCTTTGCAGTGCTATGTATGATTTAGAGTTATGAACAAAACTCACATATAAGATTTTAAAGTCAATATCATGTATGGCATGGCATGCTATGTTCATTTGGATTTTCAAAATGTTGCTTTGGAAGCTTCAGTTGATTTTTAAAAGAACTGGCATTTTAGGAAATTGTTGTCCCTCTGTTGTAAAAGGTTTCCCTTCCTGCTTCACCCCTGGGAGCTCTCTTGACTACCTTGTGAAATTAGGAAAATATTTCTCTAGTTTCTCTGTTCACAGCTCTTCTGAAGCAGCTGTGTGTTTATCTGAGTGTATTCTCTCACGCTGGTGTGGGTTAAACATACTCAAAGAGTGAAGAATGTAGAACAAAGAATATCATCTTGGGAGTTGTGTGGTCCTTGTTTCTTTCCTATGACCAATTCTTGTTTCACTGATTTGGGGATGAAACTTGCACTTGTAATAGCTTAATTTTAGTGGCATAAAAAATAATACTGCACCCCAGCTCTTATTTCTAAACCACCTTGATCAACCCAGCTCCATGCCCCTTCCCACTAGAAACTCTGAGGCAGTAAGCTGGGGCAGGTGTAGGGTTCACTAAGTCCTGTCCCTTTGGAATAACTATTGTTTGTTGCCTGGTATCCAGTGTCTTAATGACTACATTTCAGATTTTTTCTCCAGCTATTATTTTTTGGTTGTTTTAGGCAGGAAGGTGTACTTGGTCCTTGTATCTGATTTGAAAATGGAAATTCCATATTTTTCTTTAATGATAACCCTTTTATTTCTACACACACACACACACACACACACACACACACACAGAGTCTTATGTGTTCCATTATGCTAATATACTATTTCCTAATGATTCCCTTGTTCCAGATTTTGATTTTTCTTAACAGCATTAAAGATGTACATTTTCTGCCTATTTAGGATTATTTTAGAACTCTGTCTCCAAAGTGGGCTAATAGGTCATAGGGTATCAGCTAATTTTCAGATTGGACCTCAGAAGTATTTAAACTTTTCTATATATAATCCAGTTTTATTTGTCACTATTTCTGTTATATTTCCTAGATTAACAGGACTTTAGCATTGTTTTAATTTGCATATAATATTGCTAGTAAGGATATGCATTTTTCATGTAATTTGCATTTTATTTCCCTTTGTGTAAACCATTCATCTCCTTTGATTACTTTTAAAGTAGGAGAATCATTTTATTGGCTGTATATTTACATCTTTCATGTGTGGTTTTCAAATGTGTTTTACCATTTGTTTTTATATATTTGGGTATTTTTTTCAATACACATGATTTTGTAAAACTTTAAAATTCTAGAGCATCATTCTTGTCTGTGATGCTGCACAACATTTTATGCCATAGATCTGTTGTCTTTCAGTAGCTGAATTTAATTCTTTATCCTATTCCTCATTTCCTCGTTGAATGCTTAATAGTGCAACTGGAGCTTACTGCAGTGTATGGGGAAACTAGCCACCTTGCTTTTGCAAAGCAAAGGTCTTACAGGAGTCGCTGGTATTACAGTTCATTCTAGCCCAGCTCAAACCATCGTTTAAACATTGCTTATTGAAATGAAGGATTTTTTTCCTTCAATAAGCTGTTTCATGGAAATAGTGAAACACATGTTCTGGAAGCCTAGTGGACTCCAAGACCTTCCTAACCACAAATAACTCTGATCCTTTTGTTGTTTTAGTGCAGAAAATCAATCACTTCTGAAAATAAAATTGACTAAACTTGGACAGGGAGAGCATCCCATTAGGTGTGAGGGAATGCTCTGGCTGGTTCTGTTAATTTAACTGTGAATACTTATGAGGAGTGTGTGTGGGCCTGCCCTTAGGTTGTGAGCTGTGGCTGCTTAGAACTCTTGAACAGCATAGATTTGAATAGCAGCCAACAGCCACTTGCTGATCACTTCTTGTGTGCCAGGTACTGTGTGTAAGTCACTGACAGACCTTAGGGATTCAAGCTAGTAGTCGCTTGTGACTGAAAGGGTTTATTTTTCTGAAGCGCAGATGAACGTGAGGCACAGAGCGTTCACAAGATATTGGTGCTAGTCAGCGACACTTGTCAAGTTTGGAGGTACAATTTTTTCTGGGACGTCATGCCCCATTTTGAGTCTGTGACCACAGTGTATACTGGAAGTCCAGTATACATGGGTGAATACTAGAAAAGTATATATTTATTCAAGGAAAAAACATAGAAAAACTTACAGTAGTCACAACTCCAAGGCTTTGTGACTGGTAGAAGGTGGGACTATATAGAATGTGTGGAGATGATTCTCTTAATATGCTGTCAAGTTTGAATGATGCAGCACAGATGTCCTCATTCTACTGCAGTTTTCCTTTGGAACTTAGAACTTTTATTAAAATGTAGAGACCGAAACATTTTTAGGATTATAAATTGTTTCATCTTAACAGCAATTTGCTGTTCTATATAAGAGAAACTTACTGGTCTATATAATAACAGATATTTCTAATCCTATGTTGTGAACACCATATAAGTTTATATCAACCCTCTCATCTTTTCACCCAATCCTCATGTCATGGGCGCCTGTCTTATTCAGGGCAAAGCCTGGTGGGATCAAAGTAATTCATTAGTTTGGGTTGACCTTCACTGCCCAGCATAGCTGTTGATAAATTGTTCTAATAAAAGGAACTACCGCCTTAAACTCATGTGTTTTTAGTGCCAACTTTGAAAATCTATTGAAACTGAAGTTTAATTTTAGGTGTTTTCTTCTTGCACTTAAAATTCCTTTTTAAGATTCTGTGTTTGGGATTGTTGTTTGTTTGCTTTGCTTTTCAAGAAGATGGGAAATACTAGGGGTAGTGTTGCTTTAATTAGAAGATAAGTATGTTTGGTGAAGTTTTGTATTATGGAGGCCAGACCACACAGTATGCAGTTTCCTGGGCAAAATAGGGGATTATGAACAGTGAACAAAGTCAGAGGAGAAAGACAAATACTGGATGATTTCACTCATATGGGATATAAAGAAACAAAACAAAGGATTAGAAAAAACTAAACCAAAACAAACTGTAGAAATCTCACAGCAGAATTGAGGCTACCAGAAGGGAATGGGGGAGAGTGAGGGGAGCCCAGTAGACTGGTGGAGGATGATGGGTTCTTGGGTGGTGGTGCGTGGTGTTTTGACATATATCCGAAGAGATATTAAGTGTACATTGGAATCATATACTATGACGTAAACCGATGCTACTTCATTTAAAATTTTTTATAAAAATATTCCTATCAGCCAGTAAACATGGAAATAACTACCTCTATGTAATAGTTCTTAGTTTTATAAGCATGTAAACTATGTCTATAGGGAGAAATTAAGGAGACTCTGTGTGTTGCGGGGGGGGGGAGGGGGCAGGGTTCCCGATACTGCACCACTTATGTATCCACAAGCAGGGGGTGGTATAAAACAGTGCGTATTTCTTAAAATGAAGAGTTTAAGGTATTTACGGTCAAGTCACAGGAGTGAGAATACTGGGGTGGTGTTCACTTTTCCAGACTAGTGCTAATGAGATGCCATTCAGCTATAGTCCAGAACAGAAATTTGTGTTCAGGGACGAATTAGTTTTAAGAATGTAATGGCCTCTTACCCTTTGGGATCTGTGGGTTCAGGGGAAGTATATTCCTCTTCTGTTGTCATCACAGAGTTGCAATACTTTTCCTCTGTAGCCATCTGCATACTTGTCTCCTAATTTTTAGCCACTAGGGCACTTTTCATCCTTGCTCACAAATAATGAGTTCTATAGCTATTAAGATTTTATCCCTGATCTGGCTAAGAGGAGAGCAAGTTTTGCTGCTTTGTCTGATGCTCACATCCCTTTACGTACCTCCTCCCCGTAATGATTAAAGACAAATCCCTGTAAAGAGGAAGTAAAGACTTATATAGCAGAAAAGTTTGAACTGGAGAATGAAGTATATTGTTGTTAACTCATCTTATTACATCAAAACATCCTGAAGTTGGCAGAAATAAATGTTGAAAAATTCCCAAGACTTGACTAAGTTGCTTAAATTAAAGGAGGACTCGGTAGAGGAAGACTTGTTGGAATTGAGATTCTTGGATGGCTATTTATTTGGAAGTTTGGCTTGACTGCCTCTGTTCTCAGATTTGGGAACAAATGGGTAGAAGTGTAATGATCTCTTCTGTACAGGATGAGATTGGATATTAAATTCTTGATTGATTACAGAACCACGTACTCATGGATACACTAGAGTAAATATATGACAAGGTGTTGAATGAGAAAGCCCAATATATTTGTGAGTTGGTCTTGAAATTTTTGATTATAAAATGGAAACTTAGGGCAATCGCACAAAATACAATATCTTCAGAAATTTCATGAATGAGAGGAGAAATACATGTCCTACTTCTGTTATTCATTATCTGTACTCCTGACTTTTACTTGGAAGAGGGCCCAAACACCCTGTTTTCCTTGAATTCATTCTTCTCCAGGTGTGTGTGTGTGTGTGTGTGTGTGTGTGTGTGTGCGCGCGCGCACACGCGCACATATGTGCATGTGCGTGTTTGTGGGAATCTTATTACAAGTTTGCACCTGTTGAAACATTCTGCCTTTTTCCCCTCCATGAGGGTTTCTTGACTGTATCTGGCCACCCTTAGCCTTCTTGCCACTTCCATTTAAATGAATCTTAGGTTACTTGCCTAGTCATTTTCATGACTCCTGAACTGGTACTGGAGCAAGAACATCATTGACAGTTATGCTATCCTGCGTTGCAAGTCTGTTCTGTCACTTAGTAAGGGCTGACCTTGAATGAGGTCTTTAACACCTTTGAGTTCTGACTTCCTTATCTGTAAGATGGCACTATTGATGCAATCTTTGTTTTTGTGGTTATTAAATTGGTTTCACATTGTGCCTCTGCCTATTAGGCCTTCAAAAGTTATTTAATTATTATTGTCAGTCTGGCCTTTTTAGTAGCTCTGACTCACTTAGGATCCCTAAATAAGAAGGTACCTAAGAGCGGCCTTTTCATTTATTGCACATCCACCTCACGTAGCTGTGAACTGCCGGCTGCCTTCCTAGGTCTGTTGGGTTTTTTTCTTTTGTGAAAGACTTATACTAATAATCTTGGCTTTCATTTTCAACGGCCTATTCTCAAGTGTCATTTTAAGTTGATTTGTTATGCTAATAACTTAACAAATAATGTATTTCCTAATTAGTCCAAATGTAATAGGGCAAGGTGCCCAACTGCATACTTGAATATAACATTTTCTATGCAAAAAGCCCCCATAGCTCAGCTTTGCCCTATTGGGGGGGGGGTGAGGTTTGTTGAGGCTCATAAAGAAACCTGTTCTTTCTCTGATGTGAATGATAGTGATAATGCTACACTAGAGTAAATCATGGAAGCAAGGGGTAATGGTTGCTGGAGTGCTTGAACTTGGTCTGGACAGGTGCTATTGAACAGACACCTTTAAGCTGCCCTGGTCATGATCACAACTTCGGCCTACCACCGAATGATGGCCCGGCTGGTGTCTTTCTCTTGTTGTCACCCCTCTAATCCAATTCTGAAGTGACTGATAGACTCATCTTCCTGAAATACACCTCTGATCCTGGCACTCTCCCTATCCTAAACTTTAAAAAACAAAACAAAACAAACAAACAAACATACTCATTTCCTAGAAAAGGGTCACAATTTTGATGTCCCTTGATGTGATCTAACCTCCCAAAATTTTTTGTTACAATATTTGTGTATACTGCTTAATTTTAGAGTGGTGGGTAATAGGGAATGCTTGAAAAGGGTGAGAACATTTTCTTGTGTATGCCCCAGTGGGAGACACTTTTGTGGTGGGACCTGTAGGGTAGGGGCTGCCAGTGCTGCCCGCCTAACATCTGACCTATCCAGAGTGGCCGTGGTGCCCCATGGAGGAGTAGGGCACAGTGTTGACAAATTGGACTTTGGTTTTCCAACAGGCTTTGTGCTTTCTGGATATATTTTCTAGTTTGCCTCCAGCCTGGATTACTCTTTCTCTTTGTCTGTATGAAAGTGTTAGCCACTCTTCAATATTCAGACAGACAGAATCATCTCCACAAAGCTTCCTCAGAACATTTTTTGTCAGAAGTAATCTCTCCTGCTGAGCTGCCGTAGCACTTTATCCACCTCTTGTTTTATGGCACCATATTCCATTTTGCATTGTAGGCACATGTCTCATCTCTCTTACCAGATTTTTAGCTTCTTGGAAGTTGAATTTATGTTTGATTTCCTGATTGTACCCCCAGCATGCAGCTCGGCTCCGTGCAGGTCACGAACACTTGTTTTATTTGAGTGGATGAAGTTCTTGTCTGGAAGTAATTGCAAGTTCAGGAAGTGGCTGCTGGTTACTTGCAAATCCTAGTAAAAGGACTAACTCATTTTGTGGCGGTTTGGGTTTCTTACTTGTTTTATAAATACTTTGACATCACACCAAATAAAGTGTGGTAGCTTCTACTTGTGAAATCTAGCCCATACGGGAAGCAGTTATGTTACGCTTATGGTGAGTAGGGTCTTGTTTCTTGGAGGGAGCAGTAGGCATGTACTGAGTCAGAATTCTGTTCATCAGGTAGAATGGAGTTTGAAACTGCCAGTCTTTTATTGTACCAGCCCCAAGCTCCTGATGTTTCAAATATCACTTGAGCCTACAAGGCCCAGTGAGTATAACTTGTCCAAAGCAACAATATAACTCCCAGTGGAAATAATTTCAGCATTGTTGTATTTCTGTTTTCTTTGACACCTCAAATTTGTATTTAGAATCACCTGCCTTTTCAAACGTCTCTTCCTTTGTAATTTTTCTTCTTGACCTGATGAAAGCCTATTCTAGCTTTCTGTTTCAGTTTTCACTCACTAATGCTGCCATTAGTCTTTCTTATCTCTTCTGCTAGAATTGTTTCCATGCCTTAACTGGCAGATTAGAAAATGAGAAGCAGAAATCCTTAATTTTAGATCCATTTTATCCAGTTTGTTCATTTAGAGTATCAGAGCAACAGGCAGTCTAGTTTATGATGAATGGTTTCACAATTACCTGGAGGTTTTGTAGTCTTACCTACCCAAAGACTGAAAACTGAGTTCTTCCTGAGTGTGGCAGCAGTTAGGGTTGAGCTATTGAGCTACTCAAGTTTAATGATCTCTTTAGTAGGCTGCATTGCAAAGCAACAATAATATAGCCTAGTTAGTGAGTTTCGTAGTTGGTTCTGTTAGATATCAAAGAGAACAGTGGGATCAGTTATAGGAAAAACATTTCAGCTTAGTATGGAAGCAGAACTCTTTAAGAAAGGTGTTCAGTGAGAAAATGGGTTGGCCTAGGAAGTTAGAGTTTCATTTTATTGAAGGTGTTCATGAGTGAACTGAATAACCATGTGGTAGACATAGTGTAGACAATGCTTGACAATGCATAGGAGATGAGAATTAGGCTGCTGAGTTCCGATCCAATTCGCATGTGATAATATAGTGTATAATCCACAAAAGGATAGGCTGACTAATTCACCACGGGCACAACGCGCTTGCCCTCACCCCCCACCCATTTGGTACAGGCGAGGGAGCGTGCTTTCGTTGCTGCTTCCCACACCCTGTGGCAGTGTCCTCCTTTTCTTCTTCTTTTTCATTATACTGATAGGTGTAATTGAACAACAGAATTCATTGAGGAAAGCAAAAAACTGGTTTATGACCTATGATACTGAATTCCCTTTATCGTTGTAATTCCTCCCAATTGTATTAAAAGGCGGGTGCAGGGATGTAGTAGTGTTTTGACTCCTTAGGAAGTAAGAAAGAAGAAACCTAGTGTCCTAGAGTCCTTTTGCATTTAGGATAGTTCGTGACTTAATAATTTGTAGTCCTGACTTTTTTTTAACCCCGGGAAAGTCTTTTGGCCCACCATAGAGCAAATTAGCCATATGCTTACATCTTTAGTAGGACTCTGCTTCCTCATTTATAATTAAAATAAAAGAAATCATAATGAAATGTCGTTCCAGTTGTAATGAGAACATTCCAAATCATGTTTAGATGTGTAATCTCATAAAATAGCTAAGAAAAAATTCCTGGCTTATTCATCACAATCATTTTATCGAGGAGGAGCCAAGATATCGAAATCTGGTAATTTTAGAGGAATCCAGTCCAGATTTCCTTTCTTACAGAAAATTTCCTGCCAAACGTTTACCTGAATTATATCCCACTTAGCTGAGGGGTGACCAGTTGTTTTCAAGCACCTCTGTGGGCAGGCTGCCCACCTGAGGAAGCAGAGAATGGCTCATGCTCTGCCTGATAGGGTCTTTAGTAACTATTGTCAGGCCACTACCTATTTCCTGTCTGATTTCCTGTTTCTTGATTGCCTCTCCAGGCCAAGAGATTAATGTAAACAACCCGAAGTCCTTTGTAGTAGCTGAGGATGATTGCTATTGAGGTCTGATTGTTTTCCAGAGGAAAAGGGAAGTTAATTTTAAAAGATCTTAATCAGAATAGGAGTTTCTGTGATATATATGTAGGACTTTGAAAACCAATACTGGTGTGTGACATTGTGACACTGACAACACTCTCTTCTGCCAGGGACTCTAATAAGATCCTGGGTCTTCAGATGAGATGTACAATTCCTTTGAGGTTAAGACATCTTTAAACAGCCAAGGGAGCTTATTTTTCTATTTAAACCTCATTCTGTCATAGGTTACAGTCCTTTGGGGGCATTAAGGGTTGTTAGTTTGCTGAAAATAGAACTTAATTGGCTACTGTACAAAGTAATGATTTTTAATTTGGCAAGAGTCATAATTCAATCAGCCTATTAAGTTTTTAAAGTTATATGGAAGTTAGAGAATGTCTCTGAAGCCCTGCTTGGAACAGCACTTCTTTTCTGCAAACCACATCTCTTGACCTCTGTGTGTGATTATTGCTCACCAGCACTGTGGCTATTGTGCTCAGCTGGAGAGCCGTGCCAACAACATTGTTTGGTGACCGGGACTGACGTTTTCAACTGCTGCCATTGATTTTCTATAAAAATGCCAAGGACTAGAAGTGCCCTGCAAGAGAGGCATGATCTTCCTCTTCTTGGGCATGAGGTTTGCCTGTTTTGCTGAACAGGAAAGAGACCTGTGGGGGCAGTGTAGTAATGTGCGGGCCTTCTATTCAACAGTGGTATTTTGGGAGGGAGGGGATTTGTAAGCATCTAAAATTGGGGAGGGAAACTCAACTTTCAAATCAAACATTTCCTTCAAAGGATAGTTAATCACTGTACCTTTCCAGGCATGCATGAGTCACTTTCCAGCGAGACTTTATTTTTCACGTGGATGTGGAGAGATATGGTGAAAGTTACCAGCAGGCGTCAAACCAGATGTGCTTGCTACTGCTGAATGAAATCTGACAGCTGTTACTTAACCTCTTTAATATCCTTATTCTATGTATTTTAGTCTTGTTTGATTTTTGAAGGCTTATTAGATGAGAACAATTTTTGCCCAAAGGGAACAGACGAATACTCCCTAACAATCGACAGGATAGCGGTCAGCTGACAGTGATTAGCAGAATGCTGTGATGTTCCTTTCCCCTGATAAATATTGTGTTAACAGGCAAGTACAGCTTTGTGCTGCAGCACAGTTGATTTGTGTCATAGGGAGATAAATTTCCTTCTACCTCTGGCTCTTTTAGGCTTGTACTTAATATTAGGGAGGTTGGGCACTCCTAACACAATGATAATTAAGGCTGAGAAAATGGATGGGTGGGGGGATGGGCCTGGTGTGCTTGAATGCCTCTGAGGATCTTTGTGTACCCTTGTCTGGACTTTAGCCTAAGTGTCTCTTTACTGTTTTGCTTCATGCACAAAATTTCTCTTTAATTGCCAAGCATTTATTGAGCATGTACTGTGCCCCAGTCTTTTCTTTGCTCTGTGCAGAAGACCTCTTACATTTTCCTTAATTTGTTGTGACTTTCATTATGTTATAAATAAGAATGTGTTCATATTAGAGTTCATTATGATAGGTCCATGTTATTTTCACATAGTTGTTGCATTAAGTCCTTAATGAAACCTCTAGGTTCTAAGATATTTATGAATTAATGCAACCATGTATAGTGTATAAAGAATAGAAAGATAGCAACTTGTGTTTCTAGATCTGGTCACATTGTGTTGCCTCTGTTCTTTGTAAGTACTGACTGATTTAGATTATCATTCCGATTATTATTTTAGGATTCTGTGTACCCTGCTCAACTATGGAAGTGTTCAGCACGTTACAAGCTTGTATAAACTCTTCGGCTTCCTGTTTTCAGCATTACACTCTCCCTTCTATTCCACATTGTTGCTTGCTTGTGAGGTCTTCCTAAAATTCAGATCACATCACTGCCCATCTTCAGAAGTTTTCTTCATTTCTATATTCAGCAGGCTACCAGCTCTGACAAAGAATGCCAGGCACTTGATGATCTGTTCCCTCTTCAGTTTTACCTTCCTTTAGAACTTTCCATTCTCTTCTGTGGTTTGTCTCCTCAGTCCCCCTGGACAACCTCAATCCCAAATGGCTGAAAACTTAAGAAAAGAGCCTACTTGTATCATTTCTTAAAAGAACAAACAACCAGTTTCAAAAAAGCAAAAAATTGCTACTTCAGAATAACAGACTGTTCTTCAATCTGGAATAATTTACAGTAAATTTGTTTAGGCCTGGATTCTCCAACTTTATAATTTTTTTATTATTAAATTTTTGGGAAAACTGCACCACTGCTCAGTTCTAGTAAAGGCATTGGCAGGAGATTGTAAATGTGAACAGAGTAGGAAGAAGATAGAAAAGGCTTTGTTCATTGAAATGCGAACTATTGAAAGAGAATAGATTCTAGAGAAAGTCGTGAGCAGTGTGAGCGCCAAAAGAACCAGAGAAACTTAGTTCATCCTGAAAAGGAGGCTGATTTAAAAGCCCAATGTAAGGGAGGAAGGGGAATTCAAAACCGAAATTAATTGGGAGATGAGCAGTGTAGAGAAACAAGGTTGTTGAGTCATAGCCACGCTCTATGATTGTTAATTCTCGCTTTAGTTGTGTGAGTTGATTCCTGATGGAAATGATATTGATTCATCTCGTGAGTTTGATGCATGATATTCAAAGAAGAAAACTAGAAAATTATTTTTTACAAGTTTATTAGTGGTAAGATGACATTCTTTAGAGAAATACCACCCATGGTGGCCACTGGAGAACTCAAGACATTTAAGCCTTTTGGCCTAAAAGTAATTTAACAATTCAATATCTTTTTGGGTGACTGTAATTGCTAGATGTTCGATAGTCATGAAATTTAGTTAGCTTTCTTTCTGTTGAATTGATTTTTAATGTTTATTTGCACAACCTTAAATATCTGCCCAAAGCCTTGAATGCTTTCCTAGAGTTATCCATTGTACACTCCCTAGATATGAAATACCAATTTTATAGGCTAGCAAAATGGTATTTAATGGTGGCTGACAGGATAGTGTTTAAGGACAATATGTATTGGATACTTAAATTTTTCTATTATCTGACTCTTGGCACAGATCATTGAATTTAAGTTGTACTGAGATTGCAGGAGATGCAGGCTGCCTTAATAACCTGTGCAGCTATGCAGCATGTTTATTTAGTCCCAGGACCTTTCTTTCCCTTTCTGTTTTCTAAGCATGCACAAAGGAAAATAAAACAATTTTGGTCTCTAGCTTCACACTTACTTGCATTAGGAAAGATGTCTGAAACAATGTGAGGGCTATTTCTTGAAGCCTGGAGCACATCAGCTTTTTATGTGATTTGTTGGCATCAAGGTTTTTTTTTTTATCCCTTTCTAATTTTTGCTGCCTTTGATTAAACTTCAAGATGCCAGGCTTTAACCAAGGTTTTACCCATTTCAACTTAAGCCTTGTAGGCCCAATTTAGTAACCCTACTGCTGTAAAGAATGGGCTGTTTCATACCCATATCATTTTGTCTTGAATTTCATTTTATTAAATTGATCGCTGCATTTTAGGCATAGGCAATGTCTTCTTAATAGCTTCTTGGATAAAATACATTGTTCAGTTAGATAAGTAAATGAAATCGCCTGGGTTACTGAGCGTGACTCACTTAAAATCTCATTTGGAACAATTTCTCTGTCCACCCTTTGTTAACCATATCCTGATGGCTTTAGTACTTGAACTTTGCACAAGAGTTAAAATGAACTATGATGATCTGGATTTGGGGTTAACAGCCCTCTCTCCTCAGTAGGAAGACCATGGATCTCTTTCTACTTTCTTTGACCTGTTTTTGGTTTTCTCTTAGCTGCTTCTCCGTG
>NW_004567106.1:58437541-58522700 GCF_000260355.1 Condylura cristata
ATTCTGGAATTATTAAGTGGATGTGTTATATACATAATCTATATGAGTTGTTGAAATAACAAGCCCTTTTCATGATCGGCCCCAGTTTGCATATTTGTTTATGGTTTGTTTTGTTAATGTACAACTGAAAGGGCACCCAGGGACCCCGAACTGTTAAGGGGTGTACTCTTGAAAAGGAATTCTGTCATCTGCTACACAAAGGCAAAGGAAGCCGTCTCTTAAGTGCTATCGATTATTAATGAAATTACGGTACGTAGAGAGAGGAGAAAAAAAACGAGGTTCCTAATAAAGTTTCCCATTCAAACGCCTAATATTTCCCACCTATCTCCTCACCTCCCCCCCACCCTCCCCGACCATGCCCCTGCCTAAAGCGGGGCAGCTGAGGCCTGCAGGCTTTCCACAAATCTAAGCACATTCTGGTGGAAAAACAGAAAGGAGCAAGGCAGTTCCCATAAGTCAAAATCAAAGTACAAATCAAGAAAACACCTGCCAGTATCTCCTCCAAGGACTAGGAGCAACTTCTCCATGAGTCTCTCACACTTGTGTCTTTTCTAAGCATTTCACACATGTCTTTCCTCCATGTCTCCTTCCCTGGGTACCCAGAAAGCAGGACCCCCACAGCCCAGCCACCTTCCCTGTTCCACAGATTACACGTGGACTCGCAGTTCCCCTACCTCCCCATTCAGAACCTCTGTTTTTTGACACACTGGGACCTACAGTCCAAGGCAGTTGCATGTCCCAGGGGTTGGGAAAATAGCACCCTATCTTCACGGAGGAGTAACAGCTTCTTTGCCATATCTCTGTGCTCGTGTGTGCATGCGGATGTGCACATATGTACCCCAACATACACCAGTATGTGCTCGTCATTGTCATGCATTTGCACACTGCTCCTTCCTAGCCCCCAGCCCCAATACTTTCTACTTAGTCCTAAGCCCCTGCTACTTAACAATTCTTGGGTTATAACCTCAGCGTGAAAGAGCAGGAATAAGAACTGTCAGCACTGAACACTATATACAGCTTTTGCAAAAATAGGATGAAAAGGAAGAAATGCCGTAGTTTCTTGTGTCCTCTTCCCCAGTTTAACTTTATTCATGCCAAATGAAATAATAACTTGTTAAATGTACAAAGACACAGTTTCATGAAACTGGAAACACAAAAGGTAAAGGAATAGCTCCTTCTTAAAATGTTCCTGGAATGCAGCAAATAAAACTGACTATTGGGAAATCAATTTACATTTTAGAAACACTGTGAAGATAACTGTAAAGAAATGATTTTTAAAGTTGTTGTGTGGAGAGAGAAGTCTTTGTAATATAGAAAAACTATGATTTTTTTTCTATTAATCTGGATATTTTTATTTGTTCTTTCACCGAGAGTCAATTTTCAGTGCTACTTGATATCAATTTGAACAAATCGATGAAATAGTCAACTAAATGTTTGTGCATCAGTATAGAAAATAGGGCAAAATGATATAATTTACCAAGTGTGATATAATTTAGCAAGTGTGAATATAACCACCGTTCAGGGATTGGCTCATGTTTTTTGAAAATTATCCAAGCAAAAACTTTATTGCTATAACCTATAACTTAAATATTTCCTGTAGATTAAGCTAGTGCCAATAGTTGGTATCTTCTCCATCTGTTCAAAATTCATGGGATTGAATCCAGTTATTTCATATTTAAATTCTAATTTTTCAGGTTGAATTAGAAGTTTTAGAAAAAAAATGGGAAAATTTAAGAGGCCAGTGTTGGGTACTTGGTTTGGAGGGTGTAGTGGTGTTGAGTTAATATCTTTTTTAAAAGAACTGCAGCTCTTTCTGACTCTTGATTTCCTCTCCACCCACTCCAGGTAGTTATATTTGTGATGGTTAAAGTCAGAGTCTAGGGAGATTATTTCTAGTTTTTCACAGTAATGTTGTAATTATGAAGTTGTGTGACCTTCTTGATAATGATGTGACATGGGTTATCTGAGTACTTTGAGAAAGTGTTGGTCAGTGCTAATGTTGTAATGTCCCTCAGGTATTTCTTCTGCTATCTGCCTGCAGATTGGGAGAGACTTGGCTCCTATCTTTTCCTTCCCTGTTCTTTCTCTAGCTCCCAGTTAGTATTAAAACTTAAACAGCTGAGGCCTAGAAGACAAAAGACATTTACCCAATTGTAGATTTATTGCTTTGAATTTTATAAAATGAACTCTTAAAGGTTTCTTTTACATTATTAAGATTTCTACAGAGCGTCATGTCAGTGCAGACTGACAGTTACTTTGGGAGAGGGAAGGGCAAAGGGAACCCACTCATGAAAACATTTTCTGAAGAAATTCTCCCTTCTATTTCCTTTCTGTGACCTGATTTAATGAAGATATTTCCACCTCAGAGGAGGATCTCAAATATCATATACTCTCATTATTAAGCAAGTGGATGCAGCTTTGACGTTCCCGTGTCCTTGCTTGAATGTGAATGTTCCAACATGGCACATTTTCAAGGAATCATAGGGAACTGACCCATTTTATGTAACATTTACAGACTGATGGGCATTTAGAGCTTGAAGAAACACCATTTAGATCCAGGCTTTCTTTCTTTCTTTTTTTTTAAACAGCGAAGGAAATTGAAGCCCAGAGAGATTAAGTAATTTTATTCAACAAACATTAATTGTGCGTGCACCATATGTCAGACCCAATACTAGGTGCTGCAGGCTACAGAGATGAATAAGTTTAAGTCCCTGTTGGAGATAATAAATACTTAGTTCTCAGATCATACAGTTTGTAATTAGCCGGTCAGGAAGCAGAATACTAGTTATAAATCATTTATAATCAAGTCTTTATTGATATGACAAAGATTATATCAACCTTTTGTCTCTTCTTCTCCTTTTAATATATTACTTCAATAATAATTTTCATCAGTGCCTTTGTAGTTCTTTTGACGACCACTCATTTTTTCGAGTAATTAGTGTACGCTAGACATCTACATGTTTTCCAGCCCATTAAAACAGACTGGAATTTCTCTTGCCAAAGTTGTCGCCACCTTGGCACATTTCAGGCCTTGTTATGCTCCTTTATAGTGTGTTGCCTGTTTTCCTATCTTGTTCCCTAAGTGTGATTACTTCCTTTTCATATTCACTTGATCCTCCAACACCTCCATTTGATTTTCACCCAAAAGGGTTCTACTTTATCACACCTCTGTAGCAACTGGACATCTTTCAAGACTTTGCTCAGATATCACCTACTCCGAAGGCGATAGCTGATCTTGTAAAGAACATGGGCACAACTGTATCTTTGCTTTTTTTATAGCATCTCATATATATTTAAACACTTTATGATCTGTATGTATATCAAGAATTTCCTTTGATTTTATTTTTTTTCTCTCTTTAGGATATTGGCAATTTCTTTCGGCAGTTGATCCATGATAATGATGTTTTATAAAAGTTGTTTAACCCAGAAGGATTTCACAGTAGCTCACAGAGCTCCATCCCTGCCCGGCAGTCCGCTGTCCCTTTATCTTTTTCTCCTGCTCTCTACTGAGTTCGTGAGGGATGGGCCAATACAGCCTGGGCTGCCAAGAAACAGCCTGGGCTGTTCTTCATGGTAGGTGTGTAGGCATATTAACTGTATGTTAATTAAGAAGCGGAAAACATCATCCTTAGTTAATTCAAATCGACTGGCAAACTTTCTTTATAAAATTCATAAATTCTACACACATGAACCCGAGACTGTCCCTTCCTGATTAAATGCGAGTTCATAATTAGTATAAGACAAATAATTGAAAGCTTTTTACAGTTAAACAAGTTTACCAGTTCTCACGATGGTAGTAAATAGCCAATGTATTTGTGTTGTTTCCGTACTCTAATGTGACCCCAAATTTGCAGTCATTACTGTACTTGGGAGCGCTCCATCCTGCACAACACAATTCCTTGCCTTTAAGGAAATACAGTGAACTGCATTAACAAAACCTGTGCAGACTGGTTTTCCCCAGTGCCTCATCCTCTACTTTTTATATGGCCATGATGATTATTTTGCAACTGTTATCAGGTTTATTCATGTTCTGAGCTACAGTGTTTTTCTCATTTCCCACTTAGTTTAGGTTGCCGACCCTTCTTCATCCTTCGCTGTATCGTTGTCTGGGTTAAAATTAGATCAATAAAGCAAAATCAGGTGAAGAAGAACAGCCTCAGTAGCAAGCATGACCATATATCACCATTAAATTGTGCAGAAAGGCATATTCTGACTTTGACTTTACTTACAGTTTTTTCTTGTGTATCTGATTCATCTAATGACAAACCTTATGGGTTATACCTTCTGCTTTGGAAGTGTAGCGTCAGTGATGTGGGTTTTTAAGCTGGTGATAGTGAATTTTTTTTGTTTGTTTTTTCCTGTGACCTCCTGGTCTTGGGTTGTGTTCAAATCTGTAAGATTTATTAGGTGAACATTCTCTAGCTCGGTGGCAGGTTGTTCTGGCTTCTCATTAGCAGTGACCCAGTATAGTTTTCGCGCATTCAGCAACATTTATTAGGAGCTTCCCTGTCACCTAGTGGTGAGGCAGAGATGGGGCTCTGGGTGAGGAGGTCACCTTGTACACACCTCCCAGGGCCAGCTTTGGAGGGACCGCCCAGGCCATCTGCACTTTCCTTTTTCTTTTTGCGTATGAACTCTACTCTTGAGGACAAAGAACTTAGTGCTTGGAAGGAGGAAAACTATTTCCTTGCTTAAGCTGATGGAGACAGGTGTCCTGGGATCATTAAGAGCCTTGTGATAGAATCCAGTGACCATGGATTGGGGTCAGTTAAATTAGAGTTCAACTTTTGCCCCTGCCCGTTTCTACTTGTGTGACTTAAGTTCTAAATTACACTGAACTACTTGCAGAATTGAAGCTCTAAACTCACTAACCTTTTTTTCTTCCCCCCCTGCAGTCCCTGGTAACTAGTGACCTCTTCTTTTTTTTGACAGCCAGCTTAGGCAAAGGTTCTAGATGCTAGTAACTTTGCATGACCAGATAAGTGGTGGGAAACCTGGTGTTATGTTACTTCCAACGTTTTCCCACTGTAGAAAAATGACTTTTTTTTTTTTTTTTTAAGGAATGGTCCCCTTAGGTTTGGCCATCCCTGCTAACTCTGTCCCTCCCAACTCTCCATTTATTAATATTTCTAACTGTGCAACATAGTGACCGCCATGAAGCATTCTACTTTTCTCTCTTTATTTACTGTGATCCCAATTTAGGAGTGCAGCCCAGTGTTGGGATTTAGGGGCACTGAATGACTCACCGCTCATGAGAGTTGAACAACATTTCAAGTAGGAAAACTTAAGGTACATCATTCTCTTATTTAAAAAATTATAACTTGCAGCCATTATGTATTAGACACGGGTGTGAAAGTCTTTTTACTCTTATGTGCTGCTTGTGTTTGTAGTTAAATCTTTCAAGCACTTCTCTGCCAGTTCTAACTGTGCAAGCTGGTCTGTCCATGGTTCGTGCGCCTTTTGTGCACATTTTTACATTGTATTCCGTCCTGCTGTACTATATTCCGTCCTACCTGTACCAGGTAGAGGTGGTCAGGCATAGGTAAGAGGCAATAGTCTCTGAAAACAGTGTTGGTCATCAAGAGCACTGGACTGCTACTAACTGGTGACTGCAGATGGCTTTGTCACTTACATAGAGAGGATGCACTGGCCATGGTGTCAGAAGATGGGAAGCTCTTCAGTTGTTTTTACCTGACACTTACTGTGCTAAGTCCTCAGTTAACGTCATCAGTAGGTTCTTGGAAGTTGTACCTTTGAGCTACAGAACATATAACCAAACCTGATCTTCAAATGATCTTTAGGCCAGGATTCTTTTTGGCCTCATCAGTGTTTAAATGAATGATATGAAACACTATCTGAGGGACTTCGGATCATTCACCAGGTAGACATACTGAAAAAGGCTAAGTGAGAACCCTGGCATGCTGTAGGACAAACCTGCCATCCACAGGGCTGGAATAGGAGATGGAAAGTAAGAAAAGGGAAAAACTTGGAGAAGGGATTCATGGGAACTGGGGCCCAACCCTCTTGTCGAGTTGCTGTTTGAATCTCAAAGCATAAGAGGAGTAACTCACTCCGTGGAGCTGAGACCCAGACTTCCCAGTAGGGACTGCCAGTTGATTGGGTCTGGTGAGTCTAAGGAGGTGTGATGAGACTGTTTCTTGGAGTGTTGAGAAAACTGTAAGCTGGAATCAGTTGTAGCTACTGGAACAAAATGCTTCTGCTGAGAGGAAGGAGTATTACACTGAAGAAGGTGACAGGAATAGGAGTCTGTCCCTCGTCTTCTTGTCCATTCTCCCTCTAACTTCCCCTGTTGGCAGAGCCTAACGGGGAGCCAGCTGGCAGAGCAGAACCGTGGTTGGCGGTGTTCCCACCCCAGCATTACAAAGTGGAATTTAAAAAAGGTTAAGTTTGAATCTGAGTGACAATAGCTTCGTAACTGGAACACATACTGTGTCTAACTTAGTTAATCTCCACGAGCTTCCCAGGAGCTGGTGGCTTTGGGTGGGCAGGCATTACTTGTTGAAATTAATTGACCTTTTTAGGTCCGTGGGGGGTTGTGTGTGGAGCCAGATGTGAGTGAAAAGCCTATGGGTGACTTATCATTTCTTGCTACCTCAGTGGTTGGGAAGCAGATAAGAGAAAAACTAGCATAGGGCCAGACAGCTCTTTCTTGGGATCTTCTGCCCCAAAGTAGGTTCTCTTGGGCACATTTTCTCTCTGCTTTTCTGATTCTCATTCATTCAAGCAGACAGTTTCAGCTTTATCAGTAATCGTGGGGAATAAAAATATAGGTTTAAAATGTCTAGCACATAGTAGGCACTCAAGTGGTTAGAGGAGTTTATTTTCCATTATAATAAAATGGAGAAATTAAGCGTGGAGCTACCCGTTGGTTAAAGGAGTAAAGTCTGAAGGCCACAATAGGAAAGGTCTGTGTGTGGCTCTCACTGTGGGGCGGTGCAGTGATTGACATCAAAACACTGTTCAGTCGGCACAATTAAAGTGTCTTTTATGGCTAGAAGAAAAGGGAGTTTCGGGTGACATTTTCTAAATAAGAGCTAAGCCTGCATTCTCACAGACCAATGCCCTGTCTCTGGTGCCCTTCATGCCCTGTCAGGCAAACAGCTGTGGATGACAACCACTGTTGCAGAGTGAGGCGCCCCCACTGCTGCCCCCACATCACCTGACTGCCCTTGAGGTCTGCTTACTTGGCCTGCTTGTTCCCTAGCTGAGCAAATAGTAAAGCACATGGTGCAAATTAACCCAGTGCGTTCCTCCATCAGTGTATTTCAGATTTGGGTGAAGGAACAGTGTCTCCCAGGTGCAGCTCCGGCAGGTGTTGGGCTTGTCAAGGTCCCTCTCGGCCGGGGACAACACTCACTGTGTATAGAGATAAGGAAATTGCCATGCCAGTTGGTACTAGGTCCCCTTGAACGTTTATCGTTCTTGGAACATCATTGGTCTGTATTTCTCCATGGTTCCTGGTGTGTGATAGATGTTGTCGTTGTCTGATTGATGACAAGTTGTAGACTGTACAGTGAAAGAGCATCCTCTTTGTTCTCTGCGGTTAAAATGGCATCTGTCCTGAAAGTTATAAGCCTTATTTCATTGAATATTTAAACACTGGCTGAGAGTACTTTGAATTTGGTGTATAAAATATGTGGCACTGGACCTGCCAGCCTGACACAAACCTTGAAATGATGTAACTGGCATGACAGAAACTCGGTGTCTAAAGGGAGACCTTAAGCCACGCACGTACATAATTCAGTCTCGCTTTTTGAAAGGCACCACAATTTGTTGCACAAATTTGACTGGAAATCTGGCTCAATTGAAGGTTCCACTGGCACCAGCTAAATAATGGTGTCATATCCAGCATCATTTTCCTTTCTGTGTTGTTCCAGGAAGAAACCTTAATAATTATTATTTTTTAATATGGTGAAGAAGGGAAGACATTAACAAAGAAGTATTTCTCTAACAAAGCATTATCTTCTGAATGGGCTCACCCGATCCTGCTGTCTGTTACAGAGAAAATTGGTTCCCTATTGTGAGAGATTTATTTTCTTTTCCTCCTGTTCCTCCTCTTCTAGAACTGGGGGAGTGCTTGTGGCACATCGCTGTGCTGGATGGGTTTCATCTGGCTGCTAGCCTATACTTTAAGTAACAGGGTTGTCTCCTAGGGCATTGACTCTCCATTTTTAGCCTGGGGATGAAGGGTAAGAAATGTGGGAGATTTCTCCATTACTAGAAAACATGATTTGGGGCCAACTGGTTAATTATGAGCTTCCATTGAAAAGGAGAGAAGTTCCAGAAGAGCAGAGCCAGTTGTGATATACTGGTCTCTGCTGGTTTCCATCACCTCCCAGATCCGGGGCTGCTCTTGTCTTTGAGAACTCTTTGCTCCCCACTCCTTTTCCCCTCCCGCTTGTAAACTTGGGTTTCTTATTTGTAGATTTTTTTTGCTGTCCTTTCCAGTAAAGAAGATTCCTGTGTTAACATTGATTCTTGTCTTCAGTGTATCTTAAGAACTAGCAGCTCAGAAGAGAGAGGCCCGTCTAGAGACACACTAATTATTTATTTCGTTCTCATTTCCATATGCTTGTTCAAACAGAATATGAAGAATGTGTCACTCAATGAAACTTCTCACCTGTAAGCTTTATTTTAGCTTATTAGCCTTTCTCAAACAAAGGATGGACCCTATCATTTACTACCCGTTTCTTTTACGTTAACCACAGTGAACACCACCCCAGCAAATGCTATTACTTAGGCTTAAGTTTTATCTCAAATTCATGAGATTTCAAGGGGATGCTGGTACTTTTGATCTCACATGAGGTAATTAACCCCTTTATGTTGTATTTTATGATCATATTTATTTTAGAATTAAACTGTCACACACGAGATACTTTTAGAATATGACTTCAGCTTTCCTTGAACTCTGAATAGTATTAAATGTGTTCTTTAAGGATTTGTGATAACTATTGAATAAAGACAGTTTGAGGGTATGTGGTTTTCAAAGATCTTAAGTAATAGAGTTCTTTATGTCAAACTTGGAGAGTTAGAAGAAGATTGCTTAAAAGTCTTAGCCAGGTCAATAGGCTCATTTGTATTTTGTAAATTTGTTTTTTTCTAACATTACATACTGAAACTACCATGAGTACTACTTTTTGCATCAAAGAGAACCTAGATTTTGCTATGGTACAGTAAGATAATGTAGGCTGGAATCTAATTGTCATTTGTTAATGTACTTCTCTTTCTGCTATACAGAATCATATTTCAGGTAGAGGCTTTGGGAAAAGTCAGCATCCAACCAGTGTGATGTACATGGTGTTCGTTAGCTGCTTTTGCTAACACTATGAATCTGCGGTGATACAGCCTCTCCCTAACTTTTTAAGAATTCACTTTGATAATCGTTAACCAACTTGATATCTATTCCCATCATTAAAAAACAAAGTAGTTTGAGTTTTCAAAAGTAAATTTTTTAAATGGGTCTTTTTGGTTCCCCCCGTTTCTCTCTCACTATATTACCATTTTTCAGGAATATAACACAGTGCTGGGCACTGTCTAAGGATATATTACAGGGATCTTTTCTCTCTCTCATAGCTCTTCCCTTGTGGTCTGGTAGGGAAGATAAGACCTATATGAAGTAATTAATTTATGGTAATACAAGGCTGAACGTGATTAGTGCTGTAACTTTGGCTTATCTCTTTCGTCTCTTGACATTTTAACTCTTGTTAATATCCATGTTAGATGTTATAAAACTTTACTAAGTAATTTTGCTTCTTAGTACCATTAAATTTGTAGGTTTGCTTTTCCAGTTTCCTTGAATGTGTTCTGAGGGCTGCTTTTATCTGCACTAATATATTTAGTAGGCTTTTCCTGATTTTTGCCAGGTTTTGAAAATGCTGCCTGGTACTTTACTTCTGGGATGTGGAAGTTCCTGTGGCACATAGCCATGTATTATGACAGCCGATTCTTAAGTTGATCAATCTTCAAGGATACTGAGGCAGGTCCAGAGCTGCTGTGTCGCAGTCATTGCAGAGACCAGTCTGCTCCCATCAGCCACTGCAGCCTATTACTCATGGTCGTTCACTACCATCATATGCTTAGGAACGCTTGCCTTGTGTGTCTTCTGGAGTCTGGAGTTGAGCTTTGTTTTCGTGAAGGTTCCCGTGACCCTTTTTTCCCTGTCATACTACTGAATGCTCATTGTTCCTCTAGGAACGATGTCTTAGATTTAATGTGCCTCCTGGGAGCAGATTTTTATTTTCGTAGCACTTGGTGAGTGGGAAAATGCTGTTGGCCTGTGACTTGTTGGAAGGTGTCCTTATACACAGAAGCGAAGTTGTGGCACAGTCCCGGAGTCATAGTTTTAATTGCCATCCTGGGCCAGGATCCTTTGCTTCTGGTTTCACAGCTTCTTGTTTGCCTTCTTTCCTTCGTCTTGAGCTCTATAAGGGGTAGTGCTGTTCATTCCCCTCTTTCTACAAAACCTGCACAGGTGTTTGCAGCTATACAGACAGACCCCATAGGGTTCGCTATGTGGAGAATGCTTTCGCAGACCTCAGTGCCTTCAAAGTATTTATTCCTCGTCTTCACAAGGGTCTTAGGCTGCGGGGCTGGGGGTCCTCGCTTTCCTTCCCTCCTCCTTACTCATCTAAGCAATAAATAGCAGATACTTCTCAAAGATCACTTAGCTGGCTAATGTAATTGAGTAGAAGAGCTGCCTCCAGAGACAGATTTTTCCCCCCTTACATGATGGTTTTGGAAATGGTACTTTAATTTTGGAATGTGGAAGTTCCTGTGGAACATAATCATATGCTGTGTACTGCAGATGACGGCGGCGAGTCCCTTCAAGGACATGAAGCTGCCTAAATCTGCTTTGCTTCTTTCCTCTTTGGATACTGTGAAACTGTTCTCCTTCTGGCTGGTTGCCAGGAGACATTTGTAACTAAGACTGTTTCTTGCATTTGTCAGCTTCCTCCTCTTTTCTGCTGTCACTGTGGCCTGTCTAGGCCCAGACCACTGTGGATGGGGGCGGGCAAGCGAGGGGCTCTGCCTATTTTTGCTGTTCCCTGGCACAGGCAGGTAGCTTATCTTCACATCTGATTGCAGTCTTCCCATGGTTGCACTGAAGAACTATTTGGAAATCTTGTTTTGCCACCATTATTAGAGCATTAAGTTAAAACTCAGGTCTCAGTTTATTTTATTTTCAATTTGGTTTTACTTTTGGCATTTTACTGTTTCTCCTTTGGTTCCTCAGATGTGTATGAAGTATTATTGGAGTACCTTTGGGTCTTACCCAGACCATGCATCTCTGTCTTGTTTTTAGACACCTGTGTTTATTAATTTTTCACAGGATAGGATTTCACCCCTAGGTATGGTCACCATAGTTTTCCCTACTCCAAAGTGCCCACAGTCCTCTGCCACCCCCCAACGTACTGCTCTCCCCACTTTTCTTTATGCACCCCTTTCCCTTCCCTCCTCAGTATCATCGTTTTGCAGATCAGTATCTTTAATAGCCTCCTGTTTACATTTAAGCGGTATTTGGACTATTTGGACTGGGGTGATAACCTACAGCTAACTAGGAAGTGAAGCCTTTTTTCTGAAACTCCTGGGGAAAGATCAGACTGTATGAATCTTCTGTGTATACTCCTTTTGGCACAGCTGTGTAAGATGCCCTCCTTGGCCAAGGTGGCTACAATTTTAACCTTTCCCCGGCTGCTAAGTATAGTTTCCTAGTTAGCTGACCTTTCTTTTATAAAAATGTACTCGTGCATATATTAAGGTTCATAAAACAGTGGATAGGATCCTGTGGGTTCTGTCTCCTGGCTGCCAAGGGAATTGAAAAGTCCTTGATTGTCAATATGTCCAGGGCATGTAGTAATGTTCCTATTTTAAGTCTATAATTCAAATGGAAATCACAGCCTTTGTTTACTAACATGGCATGTGTGGCAGGGCCACTGGGATTGGTCCTTTATTTACTGCTAGAAATTTTATCCATTTTAATCTGGTCATGTCTTTTATTTTCGAATTCAACAGTCAGTTTTAAGACTTCATAGAGTATGATTATGTATGGCCACTTTAATTAATACATTATAGGTCAAGTCTCATTTTAAAAAGTCAAACTTGTTTTTTGACCCCGGTTATTTGAGAATATGTTTGTAGTTAAATTATTCCCATCTGTCTCGTAGAATACATTAATGTAAAATCTTTTTACTTTCTGAGGGGAAAAAAGGAATATAATGTATTTCTTAGGGAAAGAATGGTCTGTTATTCTGCTCCAGAGGAATGAAAGTATCAGCTATTACGAGCAGCGAGAAATGTTGACCAGAGCTAGGAAGTTTCCTATCCCTAGACATTTTGGCTTAAAACAATCCAGTGCAGTTCCTTTCTGTCTTGATATTATGCTACATTTGCATTGGTTTTTTTTCTTGTAAAAAGAGAAAGACTTAGCTAAGTCCGTGTATTCTCAAGCCCATTCCATCCCCCCTTTTTCCTTCATTGCTCTGCATCCCACATCAATGACTACTACCTTTCACGTTTATTCGTTTTTTGAAGTTATTACTGGCTGAATAGCTCTATGCACATGGTTCTTGTGTTTGTATTTAAATGGGATCCTACCAGATCAATTTGCGACTCCTAATGTTCAGTATGTCTCGAATTTGTTCATTTGTGATGTTGATATGTTCAGCATAAGTACTTTGTAGAATCCCACTATATGACTTTAACATAAACCTGGCTCACATGGACACTCCAAAACATGTGTTTCACATGCAAGCCTTTTTTGGGGTGTCTTTACCTGCTTGTAGGGGAGATTTCTCCATGGTCGGATGCATGTCTTCAATTTTAAAATGACCCCAAGTGGCACTACGTGAAAGTGCCAGAGAGGCTGAACCATAGGGTACCCCCTCTTCCTCTACACTCTTTACCTTTCAGACTTTTGCCAGTGCAGTGGAGTTTTTGAAACACCTGCTCATGCCTCTTGCCAGTTCTTTTGTTGGTATGTTCACCATTCTCCCCTTTCTTTTCTGAGTATATCAGAAGTGAGGTTCTAGCACATGTCACTGCCATTCCCCCACTTAGCAGTGTCTATAGATGCACTATTGCGGCCCCTCTCTCGTGACTGCTGTTTGCTCCATGCCTGTCTGAGGACACTGCCTTAGCCTTTCTCTCCTGGCTTCTAAATCATCATCTAAGTGTCTTACACGTACTGTTATTTCTCCCATCTTAAAAACACCTCTTCATCCTGCTGCCTCTGCCTGCTGCCGCATCATCTCTTCATACTCACTGACACAGCTTTGGCAAGGCCGGCACGTATGTGTGTTCCCCAGTTCTTCTCCACCCATTCCTACTTCCAGTTGGCTTTTTACCCTCACTGCTCCACCAAAACGATTGTTGTCCGACACTTACCTCAGTCCAACATGCAGGTCTCAGTTCTCCTCCTAGACTCTCTTGGATGCAGTTGACCCAGTTGGTCATTTCTTCCTTCTCACTTCACTTTCTTTCCCTGACTGCCTGGACCCAGTAACTTCAGTATCTCCCCACCCTCCTCACTGATGGCTTGGCCCTTTTGTGGGTTCCTTCTCATTCTTTACCTTTTAACGTTAAGTGCCTCTTCATCCTCAGGCCTTTTCACCCTTCTGGCTTTAAATTCCACCTGTATGCCAACAACTGGTATGTCACCAGTTCAGATGGTTCTTGAAACTCCACACTGTCTAGCCGGCTGCCACCTCAGTTCCTCCCCATGGCTCTGAAGCCGAGTTTCTCTTGCAGAAGTTTGGCACATGCACCCGCTCTCCCTCCAGCTATTCTCCCTGTGGCCTATGGCTTCCCTGATCACCTGCCCATTGCTTTCATAGCACCCTGGGAGTCACCTTGGAGTCTTTCTTTGGTGTCTCACACATTCCACGGATTTACCTTGTGGTTGTTTCCAGGTTACCTCCCTGGTGGCTACCACCTTGATACAGTCTGGCATCAATTCCTGCCCAGATCACTGCCATAATCTGCTAAGTTGGTGTCTCTTTACCCTGCCCTCTCCTTGCTCTAGTGTCTGTTCACACAGTGACCAAAGTAATTCACTGACACATTAAAGTAAGACGTCTTTAGCGCCTCCTACTGCCCTTGTTGCGCTTTGCTACAGCCAAGCGGTGGCCTTTGGAGCCTAACATGAGACTTTACTATCGTTTATTGTCTTACTGTTGACATTCCTGTTGTTCTCGCTGCGTTTCTCTGGGCACCTTCTTTGAGACATTGCTCAGAGATAATCTCATGGGTCAGACCCTGATCCCATTACTATGGTGTCTCTGCACCAATTCCTCTCATACAGCTCCACTTTTCACACATTTTACTTATTGATTGACTACTTTTGGCCTTTCACTTAGGTCACAATTTCTTTTCATTAAAGCGAATATGAAATTTTAGTGGAACACATTTATCAATTTGTTTTTCATGTTGTGTTTATTCAATTCTGTGTAAGAAATCCCACAGTACCCCCAAGTCATTAGATTTTTTTTTGGGGGGGGGCTAGTGTTTTGTGAATGAATGGGTTAGATACCTGAGCCAGGTTTGAGAATGAGACCTTCATTGGACTGTTCCATTCCTTCCAAATGAGTAATGACCAGAGACCTCAGGTTAGCAGTGAACCAAAAAGAAGTTTCTGTTCCCAAACCAGGTGTGTCTTTAGATTCTGAGAGCTCACTGGGGGCTCCTCCCAAACCAGTGAGAGTAGCCGGTAACTGACGCTGTCTCAAGCGTGCGTCCCACAGGGTCTGCCTACCATGGCGATTCGCAGGATGAGCCTGATTGCCACACAGACTGGTTTGTGTGTTACCCGCCCACCAGGTAAAGCAAGCATTCTTTTCTTTCTTTATTTTTTAAAAAATATTTCCATGTAAATTAGAATCTAAATGAGACAGTCCTTTTCAGCAGGGAAGATTCAGCTAAGTTCTGTTTTCTCAGATCACATTCCATACCTCAATTGCCTCTTAGAGATTTCAAAGGCTTTTTATGTACCTGGTAATTTGGAAGAATTGCTTTTATTTTGTGGTTTCTTAGGGACTTCTAATATCTCTCTTGTAAGATGTTTGCCGATGTCAATAGCTACTAGCTCTGAGGGTTAGAGTAACAAGATCATTCCATTTTCACTTGTGATATCTTGCTTTCTACTTGTGCTGTTTCACAGTAAGTTTCTTGAGCGACAAATCACCAGACTCTGAAGTTGCCCTGTTTTTTAATGGGATGTTGGTTGGTGTACTGTTTATTTTCTTGGACTCTTTTGTGTGGAATTTGACTGGGCCTGCTTCTGTCTGGTGTCCTAGGCGAGTCTTGTCTTGATGTCCATTTCACACTTTGCCGGCACCACACCCAGCAATCTTCATGTGAAGCTCATGGAGCTGCATTTCTTTCATTTCATTCACTGTATTGCACGGTCAGCTGGCATGACCTTGCACCCCCGTGGTGTGTTAGAATAAGTTGGGTAAGGCCCACAAATTCAGGTTCTGTGACAAGTCATGAAGGTTTGCAAGATAAATATTTTGTGCAGTTCATTTTTTAAAAAATGTTGTTCGGTTAGAATGGCGTGATCACACTCTGTAAATAGATTGGCCTCTATTGCGTGGTGGCTATGAATACATGGGTAGCACTTTATTCTTGGGGGCCAATTCTGGTAACGATTGATTTTTGTCTGTATTAAAATCCTGCTCATGACCAGCACCTCACATCTTCTATCTAGCAAGATTCTCACTGAGTCACTGAGCAGCATCATAAACTCTTATTTTAGAGCTTATTTATTATACTTAGCTCGGCAGTAGTGACCCTGTTTTCATTTGGCTGCCTGGACGTTTATAAAATATCCATAATCATGTCCATCTGTCTTTGTGTTACCCAAATTGCCTCCTTCTCGCCCAGGAGCCTCTCCTGTGTCCCATTTTCTTTGTTTCCTGTAGGAAAACCCAAGTGTTGCATTATTCCTTTCAAGATTATCAGGTTTAGGGCCAGTTTTACACCGAGGTTCAGTTTTTACACAGAGATCATGCCTCCTCAGGACTTGGATTAGAGCCTGGCCACCCCAGCTCCTCCTGTTCAGAGTGTGGATTCCCGCACGTTCTCAGGAGCAAGGCACAGCGACTTGCCTTCATTTCTGCAGCTTCTGGAACTTCCTAGCAGAGCAAGGGAATGTTGCTAGTGTGCTTGTTTGTTTGTTTTTAAACCAGAGGAAGCAGACGATATTTTAGTGATGAATATGAAGCTCAAACTCAAAGAATTACCTATGTATCTCATGAGAAGTTTTCTCAGTGATACCAACAAGTAGAAATGTTTAAATGATCTGAATACTTGGGCTTTGTTGGGGTCTCGAAGGAAACAACTGTTATGATTCCTTTGCCTTCAACTTTGTGTTTAGGATTCATTTAAATATGAAATACCAAAATGCTCTCGCGGGGACAAATTTGACTGTTTAAGCAAAAAAAGAAATTGAATGTTTTGACTATAGATTGGATTATATGGGTGCCAGGTTTTGTCAGATGGTAGGAGATTGCAGAGGTGAGGCCACATAGGCGAACCATGCAGGGTGAGGAAGCAATGTGCTACACCAGGGCTTAGTGAGTCCTGGGTGTTTTCCTTTGTTTCTGTTTTTCTTTTTCCCCAAATGTTATCTGGGTCCTGGAAAGTCCCAACTCTGCCTGCAGTACTATTCTTCTAGCATTCTTTTTCTTTGTAAAGCATCCTGAATATTTCATCTGTAGTTATTTCACCAACTATTATTTATTAAGTTTGCGCTCTAAGGGAGGTATTGTGCTTGACTCTAGTCAGAGAAAGATGGAAATGGACAGGATTTCTGTTGTCTTGGAAATTAGGGCCAAGTGGGATAGACAGTAGCCATACCAACACCACCCTCCTTCTTGTGATACCCTCCAGCCTTCCACACTCCTCTTTATGTCTGTCATCATGACTGAGAATATTGTGATCTTCCTTTTTTATCCCCTCTGTCCTCTCCCTTGTTGTTCCTGTTAATTCATTCCTTAAAATGTTTCTCATTTTGGGCCCTCCCTGGTGGTGCAGCAGGTTGGAGTGCAGCAGGTTGGAGTGCAGCACTATGAAGCTATCGCAGCCACTGCAGCCTGAGTTCAATCCCCCACCAGGGAGGTGACCCATGTGGCCTGGCAGACCTCACCTGACCCACTCACTATTCCCCTCAGCAGTATATTTCAGTCAGTCTGCCTGTACTGTCCCCCATTCTTTCTCTGGTGAATCCCCCCCCAAGTCTGTACCCCAGTTCTTGTATGCATAAATAAATAAATCTTTTTTAAAAATGATTCTCATTTCTCTTATATTATCCATTCATACTTGACATTGTCTACACCTCTCTATCATCTCCAAGTTACATTGCTTAGAGGAATAACCTCTTTGGGAGAAGCCTGGGTCCCTTGAGATGAGAGAGAGCAACTACACTGAAATATAATTTATTCCTTTCTCCTTTTCACCTGCTTTGCTTTTGGGAGATTGTTTTCATCTCTAATTTCTGTCTTGGTTCATTCCTGTCTTGCAAATTCACATTAAATCTCACCTTGTTAGTGAAACATTTCCTGATTACGTGTTTCTTACCATTTCCTAGAACTCTTGTAGCACTTAGTTCCTAGTCTCTATTACATAATTTAGCACTTAGTACTTTGTGTTGCTAATTCATATCTGTAGGATTTTTTTTCTATTATGATGTAAGGTTTTAAGAATCTTGAATGCAGGATTATAACATACATAGAGTGCTTTGCATGGGGTTAATAGTTGGTTGTTGCTTAATAAAGACAAGAATTGAATTTATTGCACATATAAATATATGAATGTCCTTGCCTTAGTACTCACTGGGCTTCTTGTCTACTGCAGTTTATATAGAGATTTCCCAGTTTATATAGAGATGAACAGTTAGGTTGGTTCCAGTTTGAGGAATTACAGATATTCTGTTTGAGCCTGTTATGTTCAAAAAAAAAAAAAAAAAAGATTATCTTACTCCCTGATAAACATTCCAACTAAATATTTATGAGTCATTTACTATGTATCTAGTACTTTCTGATCCTGGGAGATGGAGAACTTATTTCAGATGCATTCCAGTATCTTGTTCCCTTGGTTGTCTTCTTTTTTCCCATTCATTACTGATGTGAAATTTTCTTTTGCTTTTAGGATAAGAACAAGAAACTCCGCCCTTTGTATGATATTCCCTACATGTTTGAAGCCCGGGAATTTCTTCGAAAGAAGCTTATTGGGAAAAAGGTATGTGATGCCAAACATATTTGCAAGTGGTTGGGGAATACTTGGAGCTGGTTCCCAGTGATGGAATACTTGAGACCAGCAGATGATGCCCCTCTATCAAGTCAGGTGGAATTGCTTTGATATAGGGGAAGGTGTGCCTGTTTATTAGGAAGTGGTATCCCTTGGGACAAATTTCAAATTGGGGCCCTGACCACAGTATGATTGCCAAGTTCTCATGACATGTTCTTTGCAGGGTCCAGGCTCAATTCCAGTTTCAATAATTGCATATTGCCCTGAGCTCCATTCATATGGCTTTCTTGTTCTCTCCAGCCACCTCCATTAACAGACCAGTGCTGTGGGATTTACCAGTGAGGGAAGGTTTCTGCTTTTTTCTCTCCTAATGTGGAAGGATAGTATCTCTGTCAAGAAGAGGGGCCTGGAATTGGAACTTGCCTTCTGAAACTGACCTTAGTGTGAATGCCTCTCCATGTCTCGGACTTGTCAAAGTTCCTGCAGTTTCCCCTGCAGGTGCTGTGGAAGCTGTGGCTGGGAGGGGAGGGGAGTGCATGGTGTCCTGGCAGTTCTTGGGGGCCTACTGTGTAGCATTTTGACTTTGTTTTATCTTTTTTTTTTTTTTTAAACTTTTATTTATCTACACACATGGAGCTGGGGTACAGGCCAGAGGGGCAGGGGCCATGAGAGAATTCACCAGAGACAGAATGGGGAGTGCAACAGGCAGATGGATGAAGGGCACAGCTGAGGGGAGCAGCAGATGGGTCGAGAGGTCTGCCACACTGTGTGGATCACCTCCAGGTCCTGGGATTGAACTCTCACTGAAGTAGCCATGACTCCAACCAACTGTGCCACCAGGGAGGGCCCAGTACTGTGACATTTTGTTCTGGTGCAGCAGCCCAGTCTCCCTGAGTGTATTTCCTTGTGTTCTGTTACCAGCAATTCTGTGGAGCTCAGAGTGAACCCAATGATACTTCCTTATTTTCCCTGACCTCTTAACCCTAAATGCTCTGGGCAGTTCTTTTTGTCCTTGCTAAACAAAGGAAATGAATGGGATCAGGAACTTGACTGTAATTGAGGGGAATCCGTTCCGGGGAGGTGCTGTGATTCCATTTTTTCCTTACTTTGTTTACTTCGCTGGGGCTTCTTCTGGGAAGCAGCACATTTTGGGTTGATGCTTTCAGTTGTATCTTCCCATTCTGCTGTGTGCCTGGCCATAACACTTTAAAATCACATTAGTATTCTCTATCTAAATGCAGATTTTTAAATTACTGGTAATGTGTCAAGTTTGATAAGGCTCTAGTTTTTTTAGCTAAGGCCAAACTGGTGTAACATAAACAAAACCAGTATTATTATACAGTAGTCAGTAGAACAATCAATTGTAGCAAAGATTTTGAAATTGGGCATGAAATGAAATTGTTAATTTTGAGTTAGAAAAACCAAAGTGGATTCCCTACAATGAGTATAAAATCTCCTCGGGTTCTTGCCGAGAACAGGCTCATTTGTCATTGTATAAAACTTGACAGAATGCTGTATTCATTCCTGAAGTGTAGTGGGAATGATGGCTTTAAGCCTCTTTCAATTTCTAGATCTCCTGCTATCTGATGGAATGTCTAACATCTCTATTTCACCAAGTTGATATATCACTCATTTACTGGCTCATAAACAATAGCAGAGCGATAAACAAGGGATTCCCTCACAAAGCTGCACTTCACTGAAATGCACCCAAAGCATGGGCAGACGCTGCCGCGTGTTCATTTCGTGGCCGCCAGTGGTGCGGCCTGGGCAATGGTGCCCACCTCGTTGCTTTGACTGCTGCCTGCCCTGCTCATGTCAGCTCCGGGAGCAGAGACCACAGCCTCCTGCACAGCCGCTACATGGTCCTGGAAGGTTAGCCCAAGACTTTGCTTGCCAATACCGCTTTCCAGATTCGTGCAAAGTCCTCAATCTCCAAGTAAAAGAAATGACCTCTGCTGTCAGACATAGGGCAATTCACAAGCAATTAGGTTCCTTCTTGGTGGGAAAAGCCTCCTTTACTGGTTCCTCTGCACCAGAGCTGATTGGATTCTATTTGTGCTGATCCTAAGTTTTGTTCCCCACGGTGACATCGTAAAAATGATGAATACGGTATCCCTGCAAGGGAGTAGGCTGCAGCTCAGCTCTGCTGGGCTGGAACATTCCTGAGGCAACTGCTTTTCCTGACTCACCACCTGAAACCACTTGCCTGTCTTCTCAGCCTGCCAGTTGCAACAGCAAACACCCATGTGCTGTGGAGTCTGGGAGCAGGCAGGGCAGTGGCTGCCTCAGGGGGGTGGCTAGCACATCATTGCACATTTCTGCCAATTCCCGTCAGACCTCTGCAGCTGTTCAGCGTGGCACATGGTGATTAAGAGGCACGGAGAGAGAGCATGTGTGCCTGTGTGCACGAAAGCTGATTAGGGCAGCCTGTCACGGCGAAATCAGCATAATGGAGGTAAAACATCTTCTCTACTCAGACTCCTACTTGACCAGCCCAGAGTCTGAAGTTAAAACAGTTTTGAAGGGCTTTCTCCAATGTGGATTAAAAAGGTTGAAGGCAAACTGCTAAGGAGCTGTGTTAGATTCAGTGTCCTCCATTTCATCTGCAGAGATTCATTTCGATTCATTCTGGTGCTGAAAGCCGTAATGGAAGTAACCCTGCACCTAGCCTTGTCATGGGATAGGATTTGCCTCCTACTTGGGGTCTTTAGGAGAATGCAGGATTTTACTGGTCTTTCATGTTTTCTTCAGGTAGCAGGACAGACAGTAAGGTACGTGGCTTGTAATTGGTGGTGTTTTGAGTCCTTCATTTTTGGTTCTGCAGACTTTCCGGCTATTTTCAGTCCATTTTGTAGACTTCAGTGGTACCTGGCTAGATGTGGCATCCAGGTTCCAGCTTCCAGAAATGAAGGTGTGCAGCTGCTACAGTGTGTGTCCGTCTGTGTTTCCTGGTTTGAGGGAGACTCTAAGGATACATGTGCATCCAGGATGCGTCTCAGAAGCTCCCCAAGTTGCCACACTGCCAATGTGCCCATCCCCGTTTATCATCTGCCATCTGTACTTTCACTAAAATATTGACTGAGGAATATTTACCCTAAAGAACTGTCTTGCTGATATATCTACTGGGGTTCTTCATGGTCTTCATATCATAAAATGGAACTCATGGAAACATTAACACATCTTTTTTTTCCAGAATGACATCTAACCTAGAAGTGTGTAAACGATCTTGATGCCCTCCTAAAAGAATCAGAGCTACAGGCTGTGTCTAATAATAAGAGGAGTCTCTTTCTGTGTGGATGGATGTATTTTCTTATCACTTAGTGCAGGGCAGTCTATAGACAACAAGAGTTTGTGCCTGTCATTTTATTCTCCATGGAATAAGATACTAATGGAGATCTAAACTGTTCCCCCTCTCCCTCAACTATTTCAGATTTCATGAAGTAGAATCTAGATATCTTTAATCCGCATAATACAGCATTTCCAAATGACATATGAGTCAGTGTCACTGCTGTCCCTTAATGGCAAAATTCTGTCACTATGGGAACCATTGTGTTCAAAGTTGTAACTTGTTTAGACAATTGAAGGGTCAAAAATGTTGCAAGAGATGCAGTAATAAGGAGCCAGAGTGCATTGAAGCTTCAGCTCTAGCAAAAACCTAGACGCAGCCTAGGTTTTCCTATTTCCAGAAAACTCCGGCTCCAAATACAGGTCTACTACCCAAATATTTTTTGTCACTGCTTCTGTTGAGTAAGCTATTTGGGGGCATAAGGCTTGTGTGTAAAGTAATGGCTGACTTTGGCTTTCCAGCCATTGGAAAAAAAATTTTTTTTTTTTTGAACTAGAGCAATTCTTCAAGCCACTTAAAACTGAGCATTTTTCTTGCTATGTATTCACTTGGGAAGTTATGGGGCTATGATTACTTTAGGGCATAGCTACAAGCTTATGTTGCTTTAGGTGGTATCAATTTTTTTTGAAATGCGCCTTTTGTGAGGTTCCTGCTTTAGGGGGCTGTGCAGTTTTGGGGGTTAGTAATGAATAAGTGTGGCAGCCTTATTCAAAAGTATACTCATAGTAATCTGTCATAAGATCTGGTGTCCTCCAGTGTTCAGGAATCACATTCCTCTATTCCTGGTGGAGACTTCTTTGCCACCGCCTCTTCCTTCAGCCCTCTCGTTCCATTGCCTCACCTACTCCTGTTGTGTGTACGGGTGTATCTTCTCAGACACTGCCCTCCGCTGCCTTGTCTTAAATCTCTTCTCACCTGAAATCTTGGCACTTTTTACTGTCTCTCCTGCAGTCATTCTTTCTCTCTTTAGTCTCCACCTGCAGTTAAAGGGCGCGTCACAGATGATGTCACATCACACTCTCCCTCTTTGCTTCCTCTGGCATATAGGCTCAGATGTCACTTCAGCCACTCTGTCTCTCACTCACTTCTGCCGTCTTCAGGCTTCTGCTGCAGAAGCTGCTCTCTGCAACTTCAGGACTTCAGCATTTGTAGTTTCTTCTGTTTGGGATCCTGTTTATTCCTCATCTTCCTCTTAGGATCCAAGTGAATATGACTTCCGGGCGAGTCTTCTCCACCTAACTCCCTGCTTCCCATAATTTACTCTGTACTAATTTTTGCAATTTAAAGAATGTTTTTGGAAGATTATACATTAATATGTATATCTCTTATTAAATGTATTAGACTGATTAGGGTTCATACCAGGGCCCAGTCCCTATAGTTTAGAAGGAAAGGTGGGCATTGAAAGAGGGTAGACGTAATGCCATAGGGTGTGTCTGGGATTAGCCATGTGGGCAACAAGTGGGGTGAAATTGCCTCTTCATTTTGGAACTCCAGATCAGTCTGCCCGTAGTTGATAGTCTATGGGGTAATACTGTTTCTATCCTGAGTTAATGTGCTTTTATGATCCATATGAGAACTCAAAATATCCTGACAATGTAAGCCAAATTTAGAAGATAGAAGTCATTTGTTTCGTGTGTCTACCTTTGTATATTTTTCATACCATGCCGATTTATGGTGTGAACTAGACAGATTTTTTAAAAAGTCCTGTGTCTAATGTTCATTCTGATTTAAAGGGTTAGGGCTATTGGTTATTGAATTCTCTTTTCTCAGTAAGAGCTAAACATTGTTTTATAAAATTTTATTTAATTTCACCTCCACCCTGCAGGATGTATGTATTGTTCCTATTTCTACAGGGAAAGAACCTGAAGTTCATAGAAATGTAAGAGTTTATGAAGATGCTTGTGCTTTTCATCACACTACTGAATTCATGGACCTGTAGAAGGGCCACGCCCTGGCTTTGTGAACTGTATCGTGTATGCAGGCAGGGTCGCAGGCCTTGTGTGGGATAATGTCAGCTTTTCTGTGGCATGCATGCCTCACGTGCTGATTCTCTTCAGCTACATTATCTTAGGCCACAGGAATCAGCAGGTGGGGATAGCAACACACATCCGCCTTCCCAATGCTTACAGCCCTCTAGACATTATCTCATTAGTCTTTGAGGTGTGCCTGCAAAGCAACATTTCATTAAGTTGTTCTTCACGAGAGACTGGTGTCAGATTCCCTGTTCTCTTCCTAGTTACAGAGCCCACTGGAAGGAAGGCCTGGCCATCTCTGCCAGCCCAGGACTGCAGCTTGATTTCCTTCCTTTTTGATCCCTTGGCATTGGTGGACCTCTTGGAAGAGGCTGGGATAAAGAGCACAGGCTGTTTTTTATCCTTGGTTCAGAATCAGAGTGAGGTCCTTCCCCCCGCAGGGCCAGACCCCTGAGGGCACCAGGAACACTGTTGCTGGGCTGGGGCACTTCCACTGGCTGGGAGTGCAGGCCCCTCAGGATGGGGCTCTCTAGATCAGGGGCTGTCACTCCTCTCCCTGGCTATTTAACAGGGTTGTCCTTTTCTTTAAAGCGACTTGTAAGTTCCATCTTTTGCATTGTTCTACTTAATCTGCTTTACTAAGTTCAGAGCTGGCAGCCTGGGGATTCTTAGCACTAATGATCTCTGGTGTATTTTAGTTTGGGTTCTATAAACATTCCCTTTGTCATCTGCACATTTCTCACTTCAGATTAATTTGATTCACTCACGCTCTGGAAAAGTCCTCTACATTAATGATCAAAACAGGTTCTGAGGTTGTGAATACATTGTGATTTAAATTGACAGGTTTATGTGAGGCTGCTTGTCCTTGTCTTCTCAGTACCAGCTGTTACCATCGGCGTGGCTGTAAATTTTTTTAATAAACGAAGATATCACCACCCTGAGGTGTTTTGAATGGCTTATAATTTCTGACCATGCCTTTTTCTAGTAATACTTCTCCCACTTAGACATGGCAGGAACACCTCTGTTTGTACTGAAGACTAAGCGCCACTGTAGATGCACTTTACTCATTGGTTTTGGGCATGATCACTGTCTTTTACCCCTTCTGTCCTTCTTTCCCTTGTCTGATGCAGGAACTTAGCAGAAATGCCTCTAGAGTTGCCTGTTTCTGAAACTTGGCTCTTCTCAGCAAGGTACGTTTCTACCTGCTGCTCCCTCATGCTCTTTGATGTTAAGTTCTTGTTTTGTTCTCTCCTCCTCTCTCCTCCCCTCCCCCCAAATCTGTAGATTGTGAAATATGTGTCTGACTCTAGGCGCCACCAGGATGTTGAGCTGGGTACACAGGTCCTTGGTGACATATGGATTTGTGTTCTGTGAATTGTAATATCCCTTTCAGAAAGCATCTTGAAGAAACTAGATCTTTCAGCTTCATTCCTGGAAATTTTTGTGTTCACCTGTGGGAAATGAATTATTAGCTACTAGAATCCTGAGATTCTCATACCTCTGAGTAACACACTTACATTGCTTTGCTCATTATTAAAGATATTTTCCCCCTAGATTCCCAAGTTGCTCATAGTTTTCTGGTGAAAGTTCTTAACATTTATAACATGATTTGTGGTCAGCTTGTGTTAAGCCACCCACTCCCGATCTTTTCAGCTAGGTTTCTGAAATGTCGTCCTTGGGGTGGAACTTTCCATGCTTATGCTCTGCAAACTGGGATTTTATTTTAGGGGGAGATTTGTGCTGAATCAGCTCAGCTGTGTTTGGGGGTAGGGAGAGGACAGGCTTTTTTCCCACTTTAAAAATAACCCTTATGTGCCAAAAAACCCTATAAAATGTGCTGAATTGCAGATCTTCAAACTTCCTATACCTCCTGGTATACAGAGAACGGATTCTTTTGCGCTTGGACTCAATGATAGTGTATAGAATATCTTACGTTGTAGATGAATATGAAGTGTGATGGGTACAGAGGTGTTTGATCAATCCCACGTCCTTGCCCCACATTTTCATTCTGTCTTGTAAGGATCTGTATGGGATAGAGTGTGTATGTATATGTACGTATTTTTTCTAATAAGACTATTTTTTCTTGTGTGCTTGTAAAATAGGACATTCCCTTCAGAAGTAATGAATCCATTGCTAAACAGTAACTTTCCAGATTTCGTTTTTCTTTTCTTTTTTTGTGGCCCCTATTTTTGGTATACTGAGGAAGTTAGGCTGATGCTTAGGTTGAGTATTTATCCCCAAGGGGATAAATGATGCCCTGTGCTTACACAGGAAGGTGGCATGCACAGGTGCTTGTTGTTTCTGAGGTGGACAATTCATGCTCCTGTTCAAAAACTGCAGCATGTTCCTTGTTTTATTTAACATGTTTAAAAATATGAGAAAAGGCTTTGCTCTTCCCTGAAACAGTTTGTTTTGCTGTACCTGGGCCTGCCTTCTTGCCTTCACTCACTTTTGTCTTTTTTCTGGCATATTTTCGGTGTTGTGTATTTGTGTATTTGCTTGTAAAATAAGAGATTTCATTCAGAAGTTGGTTTGCTGGTGTGGACATGCTCTCGTATTTTTATGAAGATGCTGCATCATGAACTTGGGGTAATTAGCATAGCCTGTGTTTTGGAGCCACATGTTTAACATTTTGCCCACTTACATTGCTCATTTCACAGAGCTGTGTTTGGATTTTCTCCCGTGACTATGAAAATCTCAGGGTTTGTCTCGTCTGGCCTTTGGGACAAGCTGTTCTGCAACATCTTCTTCTTCTGGCTTCAGGTGTTTCAGCTGGGTCGGGCAAGATGATGAGGTAGTCGTCCTGAAGACACAGGCTGAGCAGCTGGCCATGTTTGTTGTCTTTGAGAGGACCCTGAGCACATGTATAACGTCTGGTCACTTGATGTGTTACAGACACTTAGTGTAGTCAGGTCATTTTTATTATTCATTCAGCAAATATGTTCTCTGCCATATATTGTTCTAGGTGTTAGAGATAGAACATTGCAAACACCTTTTCTTGTGGAACTAAAGGGCACATCTGGTTGTTGAGTATTTTTTGGAGATGAAATAAAGATGAGTAAAATATCATCTCTGTCACAAGTTGCTTACAGTCTAACTGGGGTAAGATTACATCAAAAAATGTGTGAAGTTGAAAAAGAACATATTTGAATAACCGGAGAGATAACAGAAATATGTCTCTTGGCAGTACTGGATTAATATTAATGTGAATTGCACAGATCATAGCTGTATTTCAGAGACAGGAGGGGTCTCACCTCCTGTGTGATCTTGCGTACTTTATGGTTTCAGCTTTCACACTTACTGCTGACTCTCACCTATGAATATTTCTGCTCCTGACTTCTTCCTCTGCCTACACAATTGCTTGACTACCCAGATACAGATTCCAGTAGATAGCTGGCATCTGATTTGTCCAAAATGTAGTTCATAATTTCCATATGATTTTTCTTCCCTGCTTCAGACTACCTGGGCTATCTTTTTAGCTGATCATATATGTCATCACTCTCTTATTGTCCAAAGCTTTAGAATCAGCAATCTCTCCATCCCAAGTTGACTTGATTCTGCCTCAGTTACTGCTTCCAAATCCTCATTATTCCACCATATTTCAAGTGACTTTTAGGCTGTGCACTCCTTATCTCATTTTAATTATTGCAACTCCATCTTAATTACTTGCCCTTTTCCTTTGAGTATATGCCATCTTTCAAATGACTGTCAGAATTGCTTTCTATGACTATGACAAGGAAAAAGTAATAATGACTCCTGATCATTTTACAAATTCTGCAGAAAAGCACCTTGTTCCTTTAGTGAATATAAAATCAAAGAATTGGCAGTTGTATATAAAAATATCATCATTTTATTTAAGGATCTTGCTTACATGTCTAGTCTCAGTTCCTAGTGTATACACCGTAGATATAATTCGCTACAAGGAAAATTTTCACTCTTCCTTAGACGTTCCAAGCCCTTTCATAACTTGTGTTCACATTTATTTTTTATGTAAGTTTCCTACTTTAAACTCTTCTCCTGGCTGCCATGTAATGTCTAGGGCTCGCTGTCCTTTCATACCTTTGTGTCCATTTTGCAGTAGCAGTTCCCAGGTCTGACTTCCTCCCTCCCCGCCTCCCCGGCCAGGCAAAAGAGCTTGTCTTGCCTTTCTTCAGCTCAGAGTTCCTGATGCTGGGGAATCAGATTAGGATCACCAGTAAGTCTTCTCAGGGGAAATGGGATTTGTGCCTTGGAGGACTTAAGAAAGGTTGGTGGGGTTTGGTTATGGAAAGGTTTTATAAAAGCTCATGCTGTATCTCTAAGCTTTCCTGCCTTCTTTCATTTCCTCACTGCAGTGGTAGACTCTGTGAGCCCTTCATTGAACCATGACGGTCCATGAACCCAAGTCTTAGTTGTCGGCAGAACAAATATTGTTGTTTTCCTACATGTGAATTATGGTTAGTAATGTCTCTCTCCCCTGGTAGGTGGTGGCATTCTGGTTCCCTTGTGGGATCTGACTCATTGTTCTTTGAAGTCTTCACAAGGTAGCCTGAGCCTCAGTATTTGGAAGTACGATTTGGAGCTTATTTCTGTGTTTTGTCTTCATAATGGAGAATGGGCAGTATTTGTAAGTTGATGTTCAAAAAGAGTTCAGAGTAGGAAAAATAAATTGGGCAGGGTTGTCTAGAATCCTGCATTGTTATTTTAAAGGTCTAAATGACAGAAGCTTGATGGATCCTGATTGCTCCTTGCTGTTTCCACGGGTCCTGACTGGATATACAATGTTCCTATTCTCAAATAATAGCCCAGATGAATTGAAAGTAAATAAGTCAACGACTTGGTGCACTTTGCCACTTCTGCAATGTTTGGGGGTGCCTTTTAGCCTGGCAGGTCACTGCTGAACCCAGCTCCTCAGGGTCTGGTAGGCTGACTTTGATGCATGGTGGAGAACTGAGAAAGGAGAGGCCAGTTAAGCTCCAATTTCCCCCCACTGCGCCAGGTTTCCTCCATCTTTAAACAGTTTGTATTTTAAAAGAAAATAAGAAAAGGGAAGGGAAAGTAAGGATTGAAAAAAGGCACAGAAATGACCGGGCACTGACTGGCAATTAGCTGAATGTGTTTTGGTGAAATGATGCCACCGGCAGCTGTTGGGCTGGGGAGGCGCCTTTAGTTTTTAGTAGAGTCTCAGCAGCTGAGAACTGTAATCTTAAGCGATTGGTCTGAACATTTGTGAAACCTCTGTTTATTTGTCAAATGGGCATATTGTTTTGACAGCTGTGATTCCTGAGGTGTGGTATATAAGGGAGGGAGTTGAGCAGACAGCTGCATCGGAGTGAGTTTTGAGCAGGGCAGAGAGACTGTGTTTTTAGGTTCTTTAAGATGGAAATAGAAACTGGAACCTCACACAGATCTGCAGCCTTGCCCCTAATTTGTTGCGTCCATCACAGTAAAAAGGTAGCGCATCCCTATGACCTCAGAGAAAGCTGAAGATTGTGTAAACTTCAAATTCTTACACTTGGGGTGAATTCTTTTCTTTCAGTGTGCCTTATTTTCTTAATGCTAAATTAAAAAATAGTTTTTCCATCCTCTAAAAAGATGATCCCAGTGAAGAATCCAAAAATACTCACCTTAGTCATCTTAGTACCTGCAGTCAGACTTTGAGGCAACATTTACAAATCATGTGCAGTTTCCCGACTGTTGACTGTGGAGGGCCACCATGAAGAGTCAGTTTGGTGTCTGCTGGCTGACACTGGCCCTACCTCACATGGTGGGCTGCAGATGGGAAAACTGGGGAATCTGGGGATTCCCAGACACACCCAGCCCTGCGGTGTGTCTAGTCCTTGTTACTCCCCTAACTTGTGACCTTAGATGGGTCCTTTTAATTTGATCTGAGTTTCCTTATCTGTAATGGGACTGAACCGGTAGTCTCTAGAAATCTGTCTTTAACCCATGTAGTCAACCTTTTTTGCCCTGCCCTGCGCTGATTGACCTACTTGATTCTTTTCCAATTCTGAAAGTTTGATCTAGTCGAAACGACAAGGAGTGAGGATCATGTATCTGTGCGTGTATCTGTTCACCCTCCTACCCCTGCCCTGGTGCCCACTTGGTGCCTTTACACAGACTCAGAGCCCTGAGTGGTAGAGGCCATTTGCGACCTCTCTAGACCTGCCACCTCTCCAGAATGGCTCTAATTACTGACTGTGCCCAACCGCACAGAGAGCTAGGAGATTGAAGTCATTCTCTCTCCCTCTCTGCTTATGTTCCTGAGCTATGGTCAGAGTACCTTTTATATCATTTCACTTCAAATGTTTAAATTTTATGGTTGGGGTTGTCATTAGATTACGTTGGGGCCAGGGCCTCTTTTCTCCTTTTCTGGGGCGTCTGTCTTAGTGTTGTGTCTTTCCTGAGCATCATCGGTCAGTTCACTGAATTTTGAAATAATGGATTTAGGAACCAAAATCCTTCAGAATGATGGACTCCTTGATGTCAGCCCGGTGCCTTTTCACATTTTCCACCAGTTTCTCCCATTGTCAGCCGTGCTGACAGCTGTATGGGGGGAAAGCAGCATGCAGTTTGAACTCCCAGGCATGGGAGAGTTTTTGAAGATGAAAGGCAAGGATGAATTCTGTTGTTACTCTTCAGTGTTTCTGGTTTGGTGGTCGCTGAACATAGCTTTCTGGTAGGAAAGTGGTTATGAAATCACTAAGTCTATATCTCTTCACATTTCATGAACTGAAAGTGGTATTACTTATCTCTGGATTCCCTCCTTCAGAGCGAGAGACTCCCCTGTCTTTTCCTTCGGTCTCTTTAACATTCTCATTGTTTGGCTCCCTTCTTGTTTTTCCTTGCTTTTGCCTCCTTTTCCTTCTCCTTCCATTTTCCATCACCCTCTGTAGAGGTGCTTAGCCTCAGCCTTCTTAGCTTGTCTAGCTCTCATTTCTAGTACATCTACCCCAGCTGCTGTCACTGGCTGACTTGGCTGCTGCAGTGGGTCCCTGGGACCTTTCTGGCCTTACGAAAAGAGTGACGTACAAATTGCCATTTCTTTGTTGTTTCTGTTTTTCCTCCCAGTAGCATGACATTCGGTTCAGCACCAAAGTTGACAAAGCCCTCTCAGCTTGTGCAGTAGTTCCCTTTCCCCTTGGGCTTGGGTCTTCTTGGATGACCACAACATTTTCCAGACTCCATAATACTGTCATCCATTAAAAAGTCTCTTTCTACTCTAGCTTTCATGTTAAAAGAGAAAATGTGGATGAGAAGGAAATTGCCCACCACCCCTGTTAGCCCAGATTTCTGTTCCTGAGGGCAGCGAGGTGATGGGCCCCACTAGGTGTGCCCTTTGGAGATGGGCTGAGAACATGTTGGCATGATGCTGCCCCAGGCACCGTGGCACTGGGCTGTGTGGATGCCGTCTCTGCTCATAAGAGAAAAGCTTTGGATGCCACTGGGCCTCCTTCAGAGACTAGGGAGCTGTGTTCTCCCTGCATGGCCTCACTCTGGGATTCACATTCAGATTTAGTTGTTTCTCCCATTGCTTCACACCGTCATCTTGTCCTTCAACTCTCAGTGTTGAATAGCACTGGAAGGTTGAGGTCTTCAGGTCCTTGTTCTTTGTCTTTCTTACAGTCATGGCTCTTGCATGGCTCCTTGCATTGGAAGCAATTTCTAGGACATGTATGGCAAGGGTAAGATCCTTTCCCCTACAGCAATGCTTAATTTTAATTTTTAAATAGCCAAGAAGACATAATTTTTTGTTTTACATAACATAATATGTTCTTTAAAAAAATAGATGGTGATAGCATTTTTAGAAAGCACATATATGGATGCAGCAGTGATTCTCTTTTTATTTTCTCCTGAAATTTGCAAAGTCATATCAAGAGACTATACACTTTTGGTTGTTTCATTTGCTGAAACAGAGGTTTTGACGTCCTTTGTCAGGAAAGCAATATGGAAACATATGATAGTTTTGACAAACTATTGTATAAAATGGGCAGACATTTAATTAGTTAGCATATCTTTCAGACACTTTTCTGGAAAACCAACAGCATCAAGTTCTTCTCTTTTTTGGTTTGATGTTCATTTTTTAATTATATTGCGTAGATCACAGTCACTCCCAATTCAGGTCTCAAATGATAATAAAGAGTGCACAGTTGGAGACCTCCCTTCCTTTATCGATTCAGTTTATCTCCTCTAACTACATGTATTACCATGTCCCTGAGTATTTTTCCAGAGATATTTTAGGCCCATATAGACAGATGTGTTCGTGGGTGGGTGGATATTCTCCCTTTTTATACAAATGCCAGCGTCATCAATACAGTTAAGATTTCATACAAATAACCAAAAATAGTATATTTGCTTGAGCATTTCATTTATGCATGCTTATAAATACTAATGGGATGATATTGTTAGCATTCCCAGTGGTGTAGTGTGCAGGTCAATATTTTGCACACAAGATTTCAGCTAGTTTTCTCTGTGGACTTAATTTTCCTGCTAGAAAATGCAATTATGAATTTTAATATGATGATGTTGTCCATTCTACTCTTTTATGATGCTGCAGTTTGTTTTTGCTATTTTGTGCTAATATTTGTGTCCATTTTATCAGTCACAAAAGCTACATTTGTTCACTCTAAAGCACAGTTTTTTTAAAAAAGAGAAGTTAAAGAAACCCCCACATCACTAGTATTTGTTAATACTTGAGTGTATATTACTCCAACTTTCTTCTCAGGCATTTGTGTATTTGCATAATTTTCAACTTAGCTACTAATTATGAGGTGCTTATTGCTTTGTAATCTTCAATATGATGGTTTTCCTGTGTCATTAAATAGACTTCTAGATAAGGTACTTTTATCACTTATCCAGTGAATGTTTAATCAATATCCTATCGTAGCTGTTTATAGTAATGTTGCGTATAGGCCTTGGAACCAAACAGACATGGGTTTGATTCTCAGGGCTAGCATTACCTAGCTTCAGCCTGTTATATGCATTAAATGAGGTAATATATGTTACCTTAATAATTAAGCATTTAGTGCAATGCTTGGCACTTTGTAAGAGCTCAGTCAGTAATAGCAGAGTACAGAGGAAGGGCTTAGGAAAACTTTTAAATAGGGAGCAAAATCTGTTATGACAAATAAAATGAACCCATTCTAGTCCGTGACCTGAAAATATTGAATGAATGAAGACACACAAAAAGGAGCAGTAGGGAAGAGAGGACCATGTACGGGTAGCCAACATTTTACTTGCCCCTGTGGCCCACAACACCAGTGTAAGGGGATTGCAGTCTATTGCTTGTCCTTAACACCTTTATGATCCCTGGGGACTCGTGGTCTCACCTTGATCTGCCTGGCCCACAAAATAAGTCGGAATGGGCCTGGAGAAGGAGAGTCAGGAGAGTACTCTTAACAGCTTGTTTCTCCTTTGCTGGGATTCCTGGCTCATTTTCACAGCCCAATAGGGTTCCCATGGGAACTGCCAGGACATCTGATGAAAACTTAATTTACTGTTACCCAAGGAAAACTCAATAAAGGGCAAAGACTGCCCTATCTAGTGGGAATTTGTTTGTGTACTCCCAATCTCTGGTAGTCCCCAACTTGAAGCTCAGAATTGGAGACTGTCTCCTGATAGCATCTAGCCAATCACAGTTGTTATAAAGATATGTTGAATACTCTGCTTTTCAACTTCCCAAAGGAATAATCAATCAATTAATAAATCCAGAATTCAAAAACACTCTTTGTTTGCCCATTTGATGCACTTACCTTTAAAAACTTGGCAAATAACTTGAGGCATCATTAATGAATTTTGGTGTTCATTTATATGGGGTAGTTCTATGAAGTTTATTTCTCATCCCATTGACAGCATATTTTGTTTAAAGAACTTCGTCACTTCATACTTCAGGTGAGGGATTCATTGTGATTCATTTTATTGAGCATGATTCTTGGTTGCTTCTACCATAGTCAACACTTAGGAATTAAGAATTTAGCCTGGTCAAAATATGTGGTACATTGAAAACAAAGTGATATAAAAACTTGCTTATTGAAACATATCAGCAAACAGGTTATATGTACTGTCATCTTTCTGTGCTCTTTACCTTTATCTCACCACTGATTTTAAATAGTATCCATTTTACAAAGTAAATATAATCCAAAATTTTGATTGAAGCAGAAGACCAGATTTTATATACACCCTCAGCACTACCAGTACATGTCAACTAAGAACAATCATCTGCCAGTTCTGTGAATATTTCCAAGAAAGGCTATTAAAGAAGAAAAGTCCCCCCCCCCTTTTTTTTTTTAAAGGAGAGTAATAGATGGGTTTTAGTTTTTTTTTTAAATGAATATCTGAGCTAAGGTGATAAAGCCTATGTTGTTAATCTACTCCTTTCCTTGGTTATTGGGAGATAGAATATGTGTTTCTAGGACACCTATATGCTTTTTCTTCCTGGTACCTGAAACTTCATGTGCATGATTTCTTTAAAGGCTAGACCAATTTAGTGTTTTAAGCTTTACACTGGCTAAAGAGCATTACTTGCAGACATTCCAATTTTTACCCACTTCCATTATGTTAAAACTCTTCATCTGTCTTGGGCTTTGCCTTAGTAGCAGTAGCATTTCCAATGCCTGGAAACCATGAGTGTTTCTTGGCAATTGCCACAGACACAAATCTTATATGTTCCCATAGGAAGGGTCATTCAAATGCCTATATTGTATCATCTGTTTAAGAGTAGCTTCTAAAATGACTTGGACTTGGAGGAATGTCCATGGACTTACCCACCTAGACTGTAATTCCCTCTGGGCATACAGCCCTTATTTACTGAAATGTCTTAATTTCAGTGGGGATTATTATCCTCACCCTTTCAGTTGTTATTTGCACTGATGTTCTGGATTCTATTTATTACTTTCATTGACTAACTGGAAAATTTGGGGAATTTACCTGCTTTATACAGTAGTATATTTTATAAGTAGTATATTCTCATAGGTGATAATTGTGATCCTTTTACAGTTATTATTCATGTAAGTAACCCTTTTAAGGCAGCATAAACTAATTGTTTCAAAATCTTCAAATGTAATAAAAATACCATACTTTATAATATAATTTAAATATACAATTTTATAATGTAAATATAATTAATGACTCCTATTTAAAGCAGCAAAAATAGGAACAGAAAATTCTTTAAGGCCCTCATTCACAGATAAGATTGAATTGTTAAAAATAATCAAAATTATCAAATTCCTTCATGTTTTAAAGGTTCCTTATTGGGACAATACCAATTAGCTCTCTTCTGTTTCCCTTCCCATTCACTACAAATCACTAGCTATCTTTCTCATCTTTCATTTTCCCAATAATTTGGGGGTATTTTATTAGACCTTTATACCCCATGCTTATCATTATTTGATTATATTGCTTACATTTACAGAAATTATCAGATGTCAGTAATAGCTCATTTTATTCAGTATAGTAAAGCATTTCCATTTATAGCCTGTTATAACCATTTCTTGTGTAGGTTGTGTTATAGTGGATCACTTTATTTAATCTAAACTTGCTATGCATCTCGCTTTGTCTTTCTCAGAGGAAATAGATAATATATTATGGACCCATCCTTTCTATTTCACACATAATTAACCTGAAAATTCATTGTTGCTTTTTAATATATGTATTTTTATTACTGTTCTGTTGGTTTATTTTTACATGTCACTTTTAAAAAAAGATTTATTTGTGCATACAAGAGCTGGGGTATAGGTCAGAAGGGCAATGGGGGTGGGAGGCATGGTGAGAGGATTCATGAGAGACCTAGTGGAAAGCAGAACAGGTGGATTGACTGAAGTGTATTGCTGAGGGGAGCAGCAGGTGAGATAGGAGAGGTCGACTGAGCCATGTGGGGTAGCTACCTTGTAGGGGATGGAACTCATGTGATTGGCTGGCTATAACTATAACTGGAAGTTGTTGAAACCTAACCCCAGGCCACAAGGAAGGCCTAATGTCTTACTTTTTAAAAATAAAGGGTGTTTGATTTCTATTTTCTGCAGCTATAGCATCTTCCAAAATGTACTTATTAAGAGATTGCACATTTGATGTTTCTTTTGAGATTGCCGAAGTCTCTGTGTTGGGTAGTTTGCATGAAGCTATCAGCCAGTGATTACAATAAACCCTTGTCTATAACTGGAAATTTCCCTTGCTGATTTTGTAGTATTTGGACGTTGATACTTTGTGGATGATCTTGGTGGCAGAATGAGAATGTTTCTCTCGTTTCTTCCTCATTTCCCTTTACCTCCTAAAGCTGCTGGACATTTTATATTTGTCCTTTTCCATGGATTTTTCCACACTTGTGTTAATTCTATAGTGACAGAATATTTTAAACTATCATTGTCTTCTAAGGTCTTGTTAAGTAATTTGTAGATTTTAAACTTTTAAGGAAACCAAGTTTCTAGTTCTTGTATTATCCCATATGCTTAAAGTCAGAGACTTTTCTTTAAGAGCACAAGAATAAAAATTCTTTCCATACTGAACTATGGAGGAGAACTCCTTGTCCCTTCCTGATTATTCTTTTGCTGCTGTGCTGTGGAAGACTTGACCAGTAATCTCTTGCTGTGGACTCTTAGAGATGAAGGCAGGACAAGGGTCCCGTGTGTGGCTAAGATGAACATCACATGGGGGTTACCACACATGGCATGTACTGTGTGTAGAAGGATCTGCGCCAAAAGCAAGACCTTGCCATTTGAACCACAGCGCAGTTCACTTACAGTAAGTATGTACAAGTAAATGAAAATGTAAATGCTGAAAGTAAATGCTACAGACAAGGATAAAAGCCTGTAGGGATTGTCCTTTTTGACAAAAAATTTCCCATAGTTTACATCTGTATCGTTCTGGCATCCTAAACAGTGGTCATGCTGCTTACCCTGAGGAAATGACCCCCTGTGAGGAAATGGCTGGCTGATTCGTTGATGATTTGGACTATCCCCTCAGTCTTAGGCTTTGGAAGATTTTCTTCTTCATTAGGAGACAGCGACTTAAAAAAAGTTACTCTCCAAAGTGATCAGACTAGGAAATTAAAATGTCTCTGTAATGTTTTGACTCTATTGTGTTTATTAATGACAGCTTTTCTGCATTTGCTGTTAGTTGCTCTCTCAACTGATTCACAATCCACTTTTCTCATATTGTAAAAAATGATGTGATTATTTTAATTTTTCAATAATATCTTGTAATTAAATTGGTTCTTAATGTATTTTCTGTTACTGTGGTTCTGTGTTCCAAAATGCAGCGCCATGAGTAAGGGAAATTGAATGTGTGCATATCATATGCACGGAAACAGAAGTGCTGATACTTGCTACAACAGAGATGAATCTTGAGCACACACCCAATGTAAGAAGTGAGGCATGGAAGGTCACTTTATGTTTCCTTTTCTGTGAAATGTTTAGGTCAGGCTACTGCAAAGAGACTGTTGTAGATTGGTTTTTGCCAGCGCATGGGGGACTAAGGGAATGGGGATGGGTTTCCGCTTGATATGGATTCTGGCATTAGGTGAGGATGATGGCTGCACAGCATTGTAGAGCTACTGAAACGCACTAAATTGATAGACTTGGAAATGGCTCATCGGAATGGCAGATGCATCAATTCCACCTCAGTATGGAAAGGTGCACCCGCATGTTGGTGCAGTGGCTCCTGAATGAGCCTCAACCAGGAGTTGGTGTTTCTTTCTTGGTGTAAGTGCTATGCTCTGAGTTTAACGGTGAGGGAGAGTGCAGGTGGCAGCCGATACTCTCTGGTGACTTGGGCATTCCTGGAACTGCTCTTAAATAATCACCTTGAAGTTTTCTTTACCAATTAGAATATGGGCATTTGGTTAACATTTGTTTGATTTCTGTTATTTTGCTAATTTTTGGGTGTTTACTGTGACCTATATTCTGTTTTACAATCTGCTCTTTCCCACTGGAAACTAGTTCCTAATTTGTTGATCAGATGTAGATAACAAGCCTTTTATTTTGAGATTCTCTGATTTATATAGGTATAAATATATGGTCTCGAGTTCTGGTAGGGCCAGTGACTGGAAACAGTTTACCAGAACACCACACATATTTTATTTCTTCACATTCTCTGGTACATCTGAGATACAGTTCCATCAGCGTACATGTTTACATTGTGTTATACTATAAAAAGAAAGTTCAGTTTCTATTGACTGTACTGTGATAATTTAGGGAGACAGAGTAAATTCAGATTGTCTTGATGGGAAATCTTAGCCCCTTGTCTACTAATGGGGAAAACAGGATGACAGGACATACTTTGGGGATGGGGCAGATCACATCAGCTCTTGGCCTTAGACCTCGAGGATGAACAACTGGCTAGTTCCCTGCAAAATGTTGAGGCACCGTGAATGGTCATTTGGCAGTCCTTCATCAATGGTTCCCCAGCTATAGGAAATGCTGCAGCTGGGCATAACAAGCACCAAGCAATAGTATCAGACTTGTCAGTGATCGGCATGCCAAAATGCAGTTCCTTGTTATGTGACAAGGAGAGAAAACATATGGCAGGCAGGTGGTGGTGGCAGCATCATTATCAGCTCACAGTGAGATTGGCAGTTCATTTGAAGATAGTGATGCCCACCTGCCATGGCAACAGTACACCACTGGGCAGCCGGAAACCTCAAAATTGTGTCCTTCGAACAGTGTTTAGCCTGGCCTGCATAATCTTTATTGGTTGGCAGACATTGCTGAGTGCTGACCCTAGCCTCAGCTTGGGAAGCTAGTGTAATGGCATAGATACTCAACATTGAAGTCCGATTGTTGTCAGGAAGCCAGTTGTTTATTTTTTAAAGATTCATTTTCTTTATATATTCCAACTTATCGTTTATTTCTAAAACTTAACATTTTTCCTCTTTCAAATGAAATTAAAAATTTTAATTGCAGCCATTTAGCATTTGAAAATTTGAAAGTCCCTTATATTTGGATATTTAAATGTAAGTCCTTCTATTAATGCTAGGTATATTTTCCAGATTCTGTTTCTATGCATGTCTCTGGATTTATTCCCCCAAATGTGATTATATGTTCCATTGTGCATTAGCTTTTTTTCTTAGTTTTTTTTTTTTGTGTGTGTGTGGGGGGGCATATTTCCATACTAGAATGAATAGATCTTCCTTATTGTTCCCAGTAAATATGTCTACATGTTGAAAAGGGCGGTAGTGCCCTAGTGGGAGATGATAGCCATGGCGGTGCCAGCTTGGAACTCGTAGGCTGGTTTGAGCGTTAAATCACAGCTTGTGATTATACGTTTATGGATTTATGGTAAACTGATGACTGCCAACGACGGAGGACTTGTACCTACATCTTTGTTTCTAGACTGAATCTCTAGGAGTGAGAATGGTAGTTAGGTCATAGGATACATACATGTTAAATATTAGTAGAACTGGCAGTTTGACCTCCAAAGATGTACCAGTTTAGCTTCCTGCCAAGAGTGAAAATACCGCTTAGAGAAACACATGAAAATTGAAGTCTCATTAGACAAAAACATGGACAATAGTGATTAGATTTAACTGGAAAACTAGATAATGGTGAGGAAATTATGGAGGGGTGCAATGAAAATTCCCCTTAAAGTATGGATCTGCATGTGACACATCCAAGAGAGGTTTGTCCCTCCTGGAGGGAATGTGGCACAACACACGACATCCAGAAATATTTGACAATTGTATAGGAAATCAACAAGCTATTGACTGCTCTCTTACTCTGTGGCCACCACTGGGAAAGGATGAAGCCAGTTTCCTTTAGACTTGTGTTCCCAACACATGCAGCTTCTCTTGGCTCTTTCAGAAAATAAGAACAGATAAAGATACTGTATATCCTTAGGTAGGTAGAATAAGTTGTTCTCCACGACACACTGTACAGACATACCTATACCTGCATATTCAATTGTGGTGAGATACATAGAACATAAAATTTACACTCTTATCTGTCTTTAAGTGTACAGTTCTGTAATGCAACCATCTCTAGATCTTTTCATTGTACAGAGCTGCATCTCTGTGTCCATTAAAGAACCACCCCCTCTTCCTGCTTGCCTTCAGGCCCAAGCAGCCCTCTTTCTTTCTCTGTGAGTTTTGACTCCCTGATGCCTCATTTGCATGAAATCTTACAGTATTTGTCTTTTTGTGACCGCCTCCTTTCACTTAACCTAATGTCCCTGAGGTTCATCCAACTCATAGCACTTGTCAGAATCCCCTTACCTTCTAAGGATAGATTATGTCTCAGTGTTTGTATCTCCCACATTTTGCTTAACATTTATCTATTTTAATGGACATGTGGATTGCTCCCACTTATTTTGGTTATCATGAATAATGTGATGATGAATGTGGAGCACCCTTTTGAGACATTGCTTTCAATTCTTTTAGATTGAATATACCCTGAAGTAGTTTTACTGGATATTGTGGTAATTCTAGTTTTGCTATTTTAAGGAACCACAGCAATAGTTTTGTGTGATGTCACTGATAATTTGGCAGTGGAAACTGGAGAACTGTGAGATGACTTGTTGTTGATACAGCTGCTTTGAGTTTGCTTACTTCATGAATTGAGGCTATATTGAGGTGATGCTAATCGCCTCGTGCTTGCAGGGTGATAAGGTGGTGTGTACATATATACATTCCCCCTCCGCTGTGCCCCCCCCCCAAAAAAAAAAAAACAAACCTCAGAGAATTGAATTTGGATGTGGACACTGATGCCATACTGGATGGTCTTTGATCAGTGTCTGTATGTAGTTTCAAACATTGACCTTAAGTGTTATTGCTGCATGCACAGTGTGCCTTTGATCAAGGAGCACCGTTTCATTTAGTAGGCCACTATCTTCTGTGTGAAATAAAGGGAGAGGGTGGTTTGTCTCTGGGAAGAAAGGCCTATGATGTTAATACCTTATCTTGGAATCTTAGCAGCAAAACCGAGAATTGTTTATATGATAGAAGAGCTGTATCCTTGAGCTCTATGTCTTCGTGCTTTTGGGAGGTATTCCGTATAAATTTCTGTGTTCTTTGTAATTCTCCTTTGAAGTTATCATACATTTCTATTAGTTACATTCACTATTCTAACATGGATCTGTAGTTTTAAGTTACCAAAATATATACTGCCTTTCTGAGTGACTTGTAAACACCAGCATTATGGAGAAGTGGGTGTGCTCTGAATTGTAGTGAATACAGCTTGACATTTCTAGACTGACTTTGCTTATTCAAGCAATACCTAGCCCCTAGAGCAACAGGAATTTATTGAAACTCTTGGCAGGTTGAACACTTAGTACCCATCCTTACTGCTTAGTTTTCCAATTTGGCCTTCTGGTGAGTACAGCCATTTTTTACATATGGGCATATATTTGCATAGAAAATGCAATGTAACCTTTTGCATTTATCCATGTCTTAATAACATCCTTTTGCCCCTTGCAATTTGCCATTTAGCAAATCCCCTTTCTTATATCCCTGAGCTTCTCGTTTTAGTTTTATTATTGTTGTTTTAAAGACTGGGTGACATTGTGTATAGTCTACAAAAACTCACGAGTATCTCTGTGTATCTGTGCTGCGTGTGTGGCTGGAACCCCTCCAGGGAGAGTTCTGGACGAAGTGATTTAATTTCCCCCGACTGCTGCTGACCTTGGAATTTTTGGACAAAGATGACTGTGATTGACAGTTGTATAGAGGAGAAAAAAAGACCCATGTTCATTGCTTCCTCCAGAGGAAGGCAGTGGAAGATGGCGGCTCTGAAGAGACATGCTGGGGACACAAATGACAGTTTCTATCTAGTAGGTCCTTTTTGGCCCCTCCTAGCATTATTTTTTAGGAACAGTGTGGCCCTAAAGTTAGGTATTGGGGTGAGTGGTATAATTAGGTGTCATCATGCAGTAAGAATAACAATGGTTAGAGCATTCACACAAACACAGGTTATACTTTTTAGATATATTTATGGTTTTTTTTTTTTTCAGACTAAAAGTATTGAAGATTAATGAAAATACTGGCAGCTGTGAGGCTATTTTCAGATAGCAGTCTGTGCTTTTCTCTGATCATATTTATTTGAAGACATTTCAATTGTCAGAATTGTATTTCCCTAATGATTTTAATGTGTGCCCATTATTTACTGCATACATAAATTAATCGTTATAAATTCAGACCATTTTAATGTTATGTTCTCAGGTTCTACAAATCTTTGCCAATCTCTCATGGCCCCTTAAAATTTTTCAAGTGAATTTGTAGCTCTCCTGCCTGTTTATTCTTCTCCAAACATGTGAGGGCATCTGCTCATCCCACAAGGGGAAGAGATAGATGTAAGGGATACATTTGACCAGAAATGTGGCTTTAAAGTAAACTGTTTCTAGAGGTTTGTAAGCACTTTAGGTTAACTAGCATTCCATTGATGAAAATGAAATGTGCTTGAAATAGTTCTGACTCTGTGGGGGAGGTGGAAAGGGTGGTTGTAGATGGGAGAGCAGCATAAAACATGTGAATAAACAACCAGCCGTAGCACCTAATTACAATGATTTGGAAGGAGGTGTTAAAAGACTGCATCTGGACTGGATGGAGGAGTAGGAAGGGAGCACTGGTTTGTGTCTTTACCTTTTGACTGTGGTTGTGTAATTTTATGTCGCTGTATCTTTAAAATTGTCTTAAGAGATATCGTGTTACTATCCATTCTTCAAAGTAAATTTCAAACACTAAGGCACAGAATTACCGAATTATGTCAGAGAAGCAAGAATAAAATTCTTCCATTGAATTGGTAGAAGTCTCTGGAAAGTATCCTCATCAAACTATTAAATAGAATATATTTTACAATTGTAATTATGAATTAAAGGGATTATTTTTTCCTTTCAACAAATGAATTCTCCCCAAACTGTTTTGAAGTTGAGAAAAAAAAAATCATTTTCCAGTCTATTCTTTTAATAGACTTTTAAAGGAAAGAGAGTGGTAATTTATTATCTTTTATACCTGGCTCTTTTTGCCACTCTTTTTTTCTCATTTGGTTTTAAGAGCATTTACAAGAAAGAATCATGAAATAAAATGACATAATTCCTAGAAGAAAATAGCAAACGTTAGAACCACAAAAGGCAAGATTGTGTTGTTGAGGAATAGGCAGACTCCTGTCCCGTAAGTCAGCCGAGACTCGTGCAGTCCAGTGTGTGAAATGCTGGAGGCCTACACTGAAGTCCCTGTACATACAACTTCTGCACCTGTTTCCAAAGACTTCATATCACAAATGAAGTAACCTTGGTCTTTTAATGTTAGATGACAATAACCATATTCTGGATGGTTTGAGATACATAAGAAATGTCAAAAATAAGTGCTTCTGCTTCCTTTCTTAGTGTTGCTTCTGGAAAATGTTAACGTGGATATGTTGCTCTCAGTTTGGACTTCTCATTTTTTTATGTGCCATGTTGTCTGGGAGAAAGTGAGAGCTGAGAAGCTCCAACTGTGGATAGTTAGTTTTAGTAGGTACCTAAGCCAAGAGTGTGGCGTGCCTAGTGGCAGGACCAAGAGGTAGTTTTTAGCCTTAACAATTTGTTTGGAAGCTTTTTCTATACCTAGTTGAATGGGTAATGAAACCAATTTTAAGTTTTTAAATTTGCTCACACGTTTTTAGAATAATTACATAAGGTTCTGTTTTGTTTTGTTTTTTAAACTCAGAAAAGGGACTAAAAATATAGGAATAATGAGAAATATTATGGAAAGTTTTATTAAACCCAACGCATATATTGTAGAAACTAGGGCCCTCTTTGTTTATTGTCTTCCTAATATAGTAGGCAAGAAGTTTTCCCACAAATACCATGTCAGCCTATTACTTGAAAGGATTCCTATACACTGCTTCAATTATCTTTCGTAAATAAATCTGCAATAATGGGTAATCTGCAAAGTTAATCTAGAAAAGTCTAAATAAATACCAATAGTGTATCATTCTTTAAAACAAGCCCAACTTATCTCTAAGTTGGAATGAATATATATGAGGTATATACTGTTTGCTGTCTGCCAGTAAGGACCAAAGTGCATTTAATTGAATCTTTCTATTTAATGATTTCAGTAGACTAATGATTTCAGTAGACTAATGATTTAAGTCAACATGTCTCTTATTTGTGCAAATATATATGTATATATGCATTCATTTATCTCTTTGGATACTTACTGAGCACTTACTTTGTTCTAGGTGGTTTTTTTTTTTTTTTAAGAAAATCAGCGCTTGTTTTCCTAAAAATTAGTCAACACATACAGCTTCCTATGCATTAGACCTTGCTCTTTATGACATATATAATGCATTTCTTCCTATGAAAGGTGGGTAGGCAGAGTTGCGCATGTTCCCTGAAGCATAGAGAAGTTAGGTGACATTCAAGTGGACAGAGGTCATACGTAGAATGGTTGGAACCTTACCCTGTGTCCTGGCTGCTCTGGAGCCCTGTGCTTGGTTAAATTATTTTAGTCTGTCAACCACACTGTGTTGTCTTTTGTGTAACCACAGTGCATAAATGTTTTCTATAACTACCTGGCGCTTCTGTCGTGAGAGTGACAGGTCACAGAAGAGCTTATTTTAAGAGGCAGGGTATTTATTACAGCTCTTTGTGAATTTATGACTGGCCATGTGGATTAGTTGGTCAGATTATACAGTAATTATACAAAATAGATTCCTATAATAGCTCTGCCATTAAAATAAAACTCAGCTGAGGCCTGGAAATGTGGAAATGCAGTTGGATTTTTTTCTCCAGTCTTGTTTTTCATCGTGAGGAGTTCAGATTTTGTCTTTGCATTATCATCAGCAGCATCATAAAGTCTGTGAAGTTCTTTGATGGTTTGACACTTTTCTAGTGATTAGTTGTACGAAGAGTATCCATAGATCCTCAAAATTTCTTAAGTGTGGCCTAAAACTAATCTATTGTACTAAAACTGCTTCCAGAGTTTGAGATAAAAACAAAAAAGATTGAAATATAAATTTGATCTTAAGTTCTCACTTTAGTTCCTCTGAAGGGTCCTTGAAATTGCTTTCAAGGAAAATTCCACAATCTAATAGACTAAGGATGAATCAAATTGTCTACTTCCTTCTTTTTTTCTTTGAGAAGCAAATAATGGGAATTACATATATTGTTTAATCTGTAATAGGAATGACTTGATGAAAGCTTTATCCCAATTTCAAAATATTCCTTCCTTTCTTTAAATGTTTTTGTTATATAAAACAGTAGAATGGTCAACAGCTTAACAAAGTGGTTCTCAAAATCCTTAATTTTCTCAATTCAAGAGTGCCCTTCATAATGACAACAGGTTCAGTGGGGAAAAAAAGACATATTTTTCCCTTTTCTGGAGCTTATTATCTATGCGTTCCAGTATTTTGTAGTATATAAAAGAGAAGAACTACAGACATCTAAGAAAATTAGAGAGCAAAACGTCTCTAGCTAAGTTGTCTTTTAGAGTTTTAGAGTTCAGAGATGCTCTAGTTGTAGCCTAGTGCTTGTTTCTCTCCCCCCCCCCCCAGGAGGAGCTTTGTTTGGTCTATCAGGAACACCACATTTGCATTACTTCTGTGAATGCCATTCCATGTGAACTTAATCATAGCACAAAATTCAGGTTGTTTATTCAGATGAAGGCATTGGTAAGATTTCCCATTTTTTGGCCCTCCCTGATGGCCTATCAGGTTCAAGCACAGCACTGTGAAGCTAGCCATAGCCTCGTCAGCACGAGTTTGATCCCTGGCGGGGGAGCTGACCCACATGGCACAGCAGATCTCTGATGCTGCTATCTTCAGCAGTGTACTTCGTCATTCCCTGTTCCAGTCTCTACTCTTGTCTTTGGTGAATCCTCTCACGCCCCTGCACCTTTGGCCTGAACCCCAGGTCTATATGCATCAATAAAATTTTAAAAAAGATTTGCCATTTTAAATCAAACTGTTTAAAGTGTAGTTCTTTTTCAAGTGACTGATAGACCAGTGATGAGTATGTAGAGTTAAAAAAACTCCAAGGTAGGGAAATAGCTCTCGGAATCCACAGGAGAGGGACACAAATGCTAATTACACATTGACTTTAATTCCTGGTTTGTCTGCTGGTGTGTGTCTTGGCTGTGTACTATTCTCAGGGCCTTATTTGTATTTGAGATCTTTTAATAATATTGCCTCCCCAGTGAGCTCCTTAATCTCTGACTCATTTTTAGTTCTTACCCTAGATAGGAAAACATTGGTTGGCAGATGGATGTAGCTATTGGTTCTTTTGGTTATTGAAGATGATTTGGGGAGAACTTAGGAGAACCGTTTCATTGATTCCCCTGAAAGGCAACTTTGGGATAGCATATGCCTTGTGAACTGGAAGAGACTCAGATGTTTTGTTGTTGTTATCATTAACACACCCATCACCACCACCACCACTGCTCAAGTGACCTTGATAAATTGTTGCCCTCTCTGGGCAAAGGGCTAATGTTACTCTGTGTAGTATGTGCAAGGTAACCTTGGGGTTCTCATTCCTTTTAAGTAGGGAGGAAACTACCCCCCATCCCCCTCCCCCACCCCTGGTAGTAGAATTGAGGACTTGAACCTTTTGGATAGATAGGGTGAAAACACAGATACATGTGAAATTCTTCCCTCTTCTCTCTATACTTACTGGCTTCCCACTGAATGACACAAATTGGACCTGTAACTTTGTTGTCTTTAAAATTTTTCAAGTTCCTTTCTATCCCATAATGTGGGCACTCTGAGGAGTTGCATCTGTACACTTCTGATTTCCAGTGTGATTTTTGCCTCGACTTCACCAGCAACCACATGCTTTCCTAACCCTCTTCTTGCCCTTGGAGGTTAGTTTCAGAGTCACAGGAGAGCCTCAGCATGGCATGTGTCACAGTGTGGCAAGAACTCCACAGCCCCCAGGTTTGAATCATCTGGGCTTCTGCATTTGTAACCTTCACACTCCTCAGCCTCTTGACCCACACTCATTTTGGCCAGATGTATGCTGGGAAACTTTGTTACAGGGACTAGTGTTCATGCCCACCCTCCTTACCCCCCATCATATTTCTCATATTCTCCTCAGCCTTAGACAGACTGACATGGCCTGACAATAATTTCCATATAGCCAAATGACTGTAGGTGTCATCTTCAGGTTTTTTTCTTGCTATGTTGTTGTTGTGACAGTGCGGCCCATGATTTTCCTTATTTTCTACCTTTAATTGACTTCTCTGTGATGTGGCTCTTGGTTGCTTTTAAAACCTGATTCGATGGAGTGTTCAAGTGAGTGATCTGACAGTGGGGATTTGAGGCAGCTGTCCTTTTCAAAATTTCCATATTCATTTTTAAAATGAGTTTTTGAGCTACAGACAGTTTGAAAGGATTTTAATGGTGCTTACCGGCAGTGCAACTGAACTTGATGCTTGTGTAATATGCTGTCTTTAAGCTGATCAGTGGAAAGTAGAGATGTTTAGGAAGAGGCATGTTCGACTTTCTGCATGTGGGGATGGCTTTAGGCAGTTTGACCACATGTATCTTTCTGTGCAGGCATCTAAACCTTGGCCCTGGCCCAAATGAGCAGATGCTTTCAATTTAATGATCTCATATATTTGTTTCTTTTGAAATGTGTTTTTTCATAAAAGGTTTCACAAAGGAGAGTGATGGCCTGTGTGTCTATATTGGTGCATTTGGTGTGTGCTTGGCCAATGACTTTCCCATTGTGGATGTTTCGCTTCATAGCCTTGTTTTCAAAACTTCCTAACTCCAACTGTGCAGGTAGAGGGTGTACTTAGTGATGTCCACTTGACTCAGGCACTGTGATTGTTATCTTGTTTATTGTTCTTAACTTGGCCTTGGAAGGCATGGCTGACTGAAATCACATGCACTTTTTCTGTTGCAACATTTCATAATTAAAAAAAAAAATCTTCAAAGGAGTCTGAAAAGATTAAAGAACTGCTTCATCATAAAGTTTAAAGTCCTGTAGGAATATTGCAAACCTTGTCTCTATCAAGCGTAATTTCTCATGGGCCTTAAGTGTTTAGCCACCTTTTTCTTTTGCTGACTGTCATCTAAGAGAAAAGAAAAATTAGAGCAGTTTTAGTTTCACAGTAAAATTGAGCAGAAAGTAGAGTTCCCATGTGCTTCTCCACACATACAAGCATACCTCTGAACCCAGTTTCCTGTCATTATCCTTGAGAGTGCACAGCTTCCTATAGGGCTTGGGAGGCCTCCCTCTTGATGGTGTGCGTGAAATACAGCGCAGTTCCACTGCCCCAAATGTCCCATGCCCCACCCTTCAGCCCTTCCCTGTTCCCTAGCAACGATCGTCATTTTGCTCACTTCATGGTTTTGCCTTTTACAAAATGTCACTCTGTTGGACTCATAGAGTACAGCCTTTTCAGATCGCTTTCATTCTCTTACTAATATGCATTTAAGATCCCTTTGTGTCTTTTCCTGACTTCATAGTTCATTTCCTTTTAGCACTGAATATGCTCCATTGTCTGGATGTACCGCAGTTTATTTATCCATTAACCTATGAAGGGCATCATGATTGCTTCCAAATTTTGGCAATTACAAATGAAACTGCTGTAAACATTCATGTCTTTTGCATACATAAGTTTTCAACTCAATCGGATAAATGTCAAGTGGCATGATTGTCGGACATACAGTAAAAGTGTGTTTAGTTTTGAGCAGAGCTGCCAGCCTGTCTTTCATAGTGGCTGTTACCTTGTCTTCTATCATCAAGGAACAGGAAATCCTCTTCCCCCACATCTTCACTTGGTTTGTCTACGTGTGGCTCTTCTAGGTGTACAGTGGTTAGTTAATAGTTCTCATGTGCATTTTCTCCATGCACAGGATAGGAAACATCTTTTTATATACCTACTTGCCATCTGTATGTCATAGTGAGACGTTTGGGTCATTTGCCCTTTTAAAATCACATTATTCCCTTTCTTGTTCTTCAGTTTTAGGAGACTTCTCCTTTTGACTGAGGAGCCTCTATCAATTGAGGCTTTTGCAGATTTTTTTTTTTTTTTTGATTTGGTTCTGCCGTCTTTCTTGTTTGTTTTTAAATCTTAGACACAGAAAATCAAATGGTGAGTGAGATATCGCTCATGGTTGTGCAGGCATGTGGTTCTAGCGAATTATGGTGCAAACTCCCCACCCTAACTCATTTGATTCTTTAATTTCAGGTCAATGTGACTGTGGACTACATTAGACCTGCCAGCCCAGCCACAGAGACAGTGCCTGCCTTTTCAGAGCGTACCTGTGCCACGGTTACCATTGGAGGAATGTGAGTGTTCTGGCAGGGACCGGGACGTAATAGAGAATTCTCTCCTCTCAGGTCTCTGCCCTTTCAACACATTTCACTTTCTTGCTCCAAACTTAGTGGTTTGTAATTGTCATGTGCCTCTATACTATATCATCACTCATTAACTAATCATAAAATTTCACTGTTATTTAAGATTCAGTAGGCTCTGTGTGCTTTGCCCTACATAGTTCCTGCTATCGTTATTAATGCTGTTTATTGTATGTCATTCAGGCCTAAGATACTATCCAAAATTAGAAAGATGCTCTGCATTTTAGGTTAGGAAGTTCACTTGTGTCCTGTGATATCTAGCTGTGGGCTCTGATTACCCCAGAGGACACAGTGTCACCCCATAACCTTTGACTCTTGGGGATCCGAGGAGCTTTGGTTTTGCATCCGCACTGATATCCCCACCGCACCCCTGTACCCTCATCAAGCCTCCTTCCCCTGAAAAAAAAAAAAAAAGGAAGTTTAATTGTAGATCAATAAAGAAGGGAAGTGGAAGAGAACTAGATGTTTTCTGTGCATGTGGCTATGTCGTGGGTACGTGACAGCGCTTTCCTCATCTCCTGTGATGTCTGTATCCTGGTTATATTCCAGTCTCATGGGAGCTTGGTTGATGAACAGAGTCTTTCACAAGAGGTGTTTGGTGGGGAAGGAGGAAGCCTGCTGGGCCATGCTTCCACAATAAATATTAAAACAGTCAGTCAGCCCCCACTAGCAATTTTTGCTCTGAGTAAAATATACCAGCATGATAATTGTTTCCTTCTCTTTTTAACAGTCTTAAATGCTGTTTGTTACCAAACTGGTATTTTTCTTTTCTTTTAAGGGGGCATAGTGGAGGGAAAGAAAAGAATAGGTTTCTCATCAAAACAGGGATTGTCTTATTGAAAGTACAATGAAGCGGTTAGGAGAAACACCTCTGAGCTGCAGAAAACCTCAGAGCTGGATGAGGAGCCTGGCTAATTTTCCTTTCAGAAGCTCTCCGACCAAGCAGGAGCCTTTCCCTCTTGCTGTCACATTTGGAAATAACTATTTTTAGCCACTGTTACCATTCCTTTATTTATGTTAATGCCAGTAATGTTCACACAACAATTGGAAGCTTCAGCTTTGGGAGAAGAGCTTTTGTTGTCATTACCGAGGTGGCATCATCACAGAAGGCAAGTTTTGTTAGAAGCAGGCTCTTGACAAATCAGATAGTGTTTTTGAAATCAGAGCAACTACTGACGTACATACATTGGTGACAATATGACTTAAAAATCACGATCATTAGCAATTTACCAACTTACCTCCACTTCTTAGGAGCTAGGTGAATGCTTCACAATTGGGAGAACTAGCAAGTTAGTACTTCCCTGTGTTAAGATTTTTGCTATCACAAATAAGGAGCCATCTCAATAGGTAACTGTGCCTGCTGTCTCATGGGTGGTAAAAATAATGTCTCCATTGTAAAAATGCACATTTTTATTTTTGGCAGATGACTTCACCTGTGTTTAACAGTAGTGTGTACTGTTACTTAGCTAACACTGAGGTATATCTTAAATATAGAATTTATACTGCTTAAAAAGCATATATTCTAGGATTGTCTTGCATCTTTTTTTTTAAGAAGGGCAATTTGGGACTTGATTTTCAAACTTTTCCACAGGAGTTGGCCGTGGCCTTACTCAGTGTCATGACACCTTGAAGTTAACTGCACTGATCTTGACTTTGACCAAGATAATTCCTTCAGGCTAGCTCTCTGTTCTGACCAAGGTCTTCGTTAGATTCTTAGGTCTTACAAGAGGGTGTGAACCCTTTTTTCAGTTTTGGGAACTAACAGTACAAGTTGATTCAGCTGAATGGACAACAGAATATTCCTACTTCAGCTTTGTGCCAGAGATGATAAACTTGACCTTTCGACTACCAGATTCTTAAAATTGTTGTGGGAGAGATAGCATTTTTATGTGATTTCCCATTGTATTTATCAACATAGCTATTCTTCTGAACACAAAGATTGTTCCCTTGGGTTAGTCCATTCTAGCTGCAGACCTAAGAAGCATTAAGAATTTCTTCATAGCTCGTTTTACTAAACTAGACTGTGAGTAAACTGCTAATCTGCAATCAGGAGAAATAACAGGAATTTACTGATATCACTGAGACCAACTTCCAGTAGATAACTAAGCCTCCCTAAAGAGAGAGATTTTTGTCGCTTTTATTTCTTGCCACCTCACCTCCTCAGCACTCAATACATGCTAAGAGTTTAATAATTTACTGATGATTTGTTTACTATGTTGAAAAATGTCTATAAAACATAACAGGGAATACTTAGTTTACTCATTATCTGGGACTGCTATTTCTCTTGAGCTATAGGTTTTCCTTTAATCAATATTTTTAAAAAATCTCATAGCTGATCATTTTTCTCTTGTTTTCCATAGAGAGCTAAGTGTCAGAGACCACCTCCAGAAAGTAGAGCCAATTAGTATGCTTTCTGCATGTTTTTTTTTCCCCACACATAACACTTTTATTTTCACTTAGGTTTGGTATTATACTTTCTCTTAAAACTTTCTAAATTTTTTTCAAATTGTTCTATGTGATACTTTTAAAAAGTTGAAGGATTAAAAATAAGAATAATAATACTCAGATTATATTCGCAATGAATTTAATTGAAACGTCTCCTGTCTATAATAGTTAATTATTCCAAAACATTCGTTAGCAAAGGGAATTTTTATTTTTTTATTTTGGGGGGGGGGTTTCAGTGAAATAATAAAAGTGTTCATACATTTTCAAATCTCCAATATGGGCAACAAAGATTAACTTTCTGACATCCTACTATATTGTGTGATTTCCTATTTGGAATGAGGACTTCAAAACACTAATTAGTGAATACAAGCAAGATCTTTTCTAATAGATTCTTCTCACCTATTAGTCTTTATTATGTTCATATTTACTTTGTAGTCATTTTAAAGCTATTTCTCTTATTAAACCTTTTTTGTGTGACTTTTATAAACAATTTCAGTTATTAACATAATATTTAATGAAGTGTGTAATTAAAATAAATGGTACTAGTATAACTCAGGGGCCAGATGCACAGGTATGTCAGAGTGAGCCTCAGTGACTCCATCATCACCAAGTTGGCTTCCCTGAGGTTGAAAATGTGCAGGTCTTTTAAAGGAAGTTTAGTTAGGAGTGCTTTTGTACTGCACTGCCTCTCTCAAAGACTTGTTCAAGCTGGTAGCTACGTTGTAGAATTAAGAAATAAGAAGCCACCCCATGTGAATTATGTCTGTCATCATGATAGTCTTATCCACCTATCTTTAGACTTCATAGCATCTCGGGGCTTTCCTATTACTCGAGACCTAGGCGGCTTCTCTGCTTTGAAGACTTTCCTCTCGTGGTCACGGCAGAGGTGGAGGCGATGGAGTCTCAGAGTTCTTTCTAAGCAGATTTTCATAGGTATTTTACATGCCAACGCCTGCCAATTGTCTGTATTCTCAAAAGGGTTCAGTCTGATCTTTTATTTTTTTCCTTTTAATGTATGGTGAGAGGGGGTCGAGTCACAACATCTCTGTGATGCCTCTCTCATAAGACACAGTCTTCAGCTCCCCATCTCTTGCCCTCTAGGGAATCAATGTAAATGAGGTTCATCACTCCTGTAATAGATTACAATTTTTTTCTTGATTAACTTCACTGTGGAGTTGGAAAGAGTTGTTATCTCTTAATCAAAACAGTTTAAATAAAAAATAAAAAGATCAAACTTTGAGCTGTTTCTCATTCTCTGGCTCCCGAGTTGGGAATTAGCTGATCCTTTTAGGCCTGGTTTGTGACATGAAGCTGTCAAGATGGCGCTTCCCGTTAATTACTTTTTATTGTATTTAAGACACTTAAATAACTCTTCTTGTGATTTAGCCTTCTATGTAATTAGCTTCAGTGATTAAAATCTCATTCTTTCGTTATTGCCAGAGCCTTTTTGAAGAGTGAGATTTTTCTGGGGTGACCTTTCCTTGTGCTGGACTTCCCAATTACTTTGAGCGCCAATTTGGCAAACCCATATAATCTATTAATTGGTTGCTCATGTCTTTCTGCACATCACATTTTTAAAGAGAGGTGTTAAAAGAAAATTTGTTCACATCTATATAAAAGGGCACCTACAAATTATAACTTACATTTGGGCCCGACACGTACTCATTCATAATTCTTACCACCTCACCCCCACCCCTGAAAAATGGCCACATATCTAACAGCTGCCATATCACTAAGCCCCAGTGCTTCCATCCACAAGGTGGAGACAGTAGATACTGCCCAGTGGAAAAATTGAAAGAATGGCCCAACATAGAACAATGGAGAACAGACACAGTTGGAAAAAGCCTGTTTTCTATACGAGGTTAGAATTTTTTGAGTGTTGATTTGTATGGTCTTGGTGCTTACTGAAACAGCGTTGTTCTACCGCTTCCTGGCTTTGTCTCCCTCTTTGTTCCCCCAGTAAGACACAAGTAGCCACCGCCATCTCCCCTTGATTCCTGTGTCAGTGTGAAGCTTGTGGCAAAGATACCTTCTTAGTTGAGCCTTCTTAGTTACCTCTTTGCTTCAGTGATTATAATCCACTAGACTCAGTCTTTATAAACTTCCTTTGGGATTCTTTATAGATAATTTCACTTTATTAGTTTTAAAGAAACCAGACTGTTGCACTTGCAGGGAATAAAGCTTTCTTTCTCTCTTTCTTTTTTTCCATTTTGGGCTCAATTTATGGGCCTACATCTTTCCCCAGCTGTTTTATTAGTGATGAGGTTAGGTCTTGTCCTTTTCCTATAATAGAATAATCCTTTTCTAATCCTAGTTTGATTTTTCTCAGCCATAGAAAGTATAAGTATCATACAATCCCCAGCTTTTCTGGCTTGATTTCTATAGCTTTGAGGCTTTTACCATCAGGCCAAACATACCATCTCTCAGCATTTTCAAAGCTTAAAAAATAGTAATATCTGACTGTAAAGCTAAACACAGCAAGAAAGTGGCCTCTTGAAACCCTGGCTTCTGGCATACTTTCCTGCCCAGACTGGACCACAGTGTCGGGAAGACACTCTTCAGCATGAGTGTGTAAAGACAGTATTGATGTCAGTGTGTCTGCCGGGAGGTAAGCTCTGGGTCATTGTCAGTCTTTTTCTTCACATATTTACTGCGTACCCTTCATTCAGTTTTGTGCATTTCCATCCCACCATTTTTCTGCTTTGAAAGAAAAAAATAGACACCAGAAAAAGGATTTTTCCCCTCCCTTAATTCAGAAATAAACACCTAGCTAACCTTCACCTTGAAAAAGTGCACCTTAGGTTGTTTTCTGGAAGTCATTGACTTCTTGATTTATATAATTGTGCTACTTCTGCTATGTTAAGTATTATAAGTATGCCTATTCACCATTCTAAAGACATTGGAACCATCTGTGGTGTATTTTGTTTAAAACACTTTGGAAAGAAATAGTTGAATAACTGAGCCTTTTTCCTGCTAAGTCGAGTACAGCAATCATTTTAAGAGACTTGTACCGTCAAACACTCTACGAAGGAATTTGGCAGTTTTAAAGGGTTTTGGGGTGAGAGTTGGATAAGCACCATTAGGTTTCAGGAAAACCTCTCACGTCCATGTTTTGTGGCAGTTTATCTCTGGAAAGCTTACGCTGCCAAGTCATCCTTTTTAAAACCTCTTGGTTCCAGGTTATTGTATGGCAGGTGAGCTAAGCTCTTCTTAATAGAATCCTTGGACCCTACCAGTTAGCAGAATCCTTTATTGACGGGTGTGTTCTTTCTCATTTCTTTGTTGCTTTTTCCCATATCAGCTGAGTAGTGTGTCAGGTAGTAGGTGATTAATATTTACCGAGCTGATAATTAGGAAGCTCCCCTCATTCTTTTGCAAGTATGCCTCGGAGTTGGGAGAAAGGGAGGAATAAGGAAGAGCTCATCATAACGGAAGAGTATTCTGGGATGTTCAGCAACTCAGCAAAGTATGTTAAAGGTATTCTAAGTTAGAGGTATTGTTTGAACAAGTGAAAATGCTGTCTGTTCTGATTTCTGTGGGTCCTCAGCAATGGATTGGGCACAGACAAGGCTTAGGTTGCTGTTTCTATAGTGGTCTGCTTAGAAACAATAGTTTTATGTATGTTTTTAACAGATATTTGCTGAGCACTTTCTATCTGCAGGCACCGGGACTAGAACAGTGTTCAAAGCAACACTCAGTTCCTCATGGGGAGGTTCCCTGGCAACAGCCCACTCTCCATTTTTTCTTGCTTCTTGCTGCTTGCTGAGACCTCTAGAGTCCTTGCCACTGGTCCTTGTTTATGTAGATTTTGCTTTAAGAAATACAAGTGGCTTGACTTCATTAAGATTCTTTTCTATTTAGGTTTTGCCTGATACTTTTACAGAGACTTTACCACTCAAAAGTAGGTTAAAATGTAAATGAAAAATAATCCCTCTGGTGTCTTTATTTTTAGATGAGTCAATAACTTACCTGTCAGTAGACTAAATGAAATGCTCCAGTGACTACCCACTGAAGCCTGTCTGTCCTTTTCCTCCTCAGGGCACTGTTCTTGGGTCATGCAGCACTGGAGGAGCTTGGTGACCTGGCAGTCACCGTGATCCCCTCCCAGCTCTGCCCTCTTAGAGTCCTCATGGGCCGCTTACTGGTTGACCCACAGAGGGGCACGTGCTCCCTTAGTGACAGTGTCTGCTTCCCACTTCTTCTGGATGGAAACGTATGACTTTATAACTTAACCGAGCACTTCTTAAATAATCAGTTTTAAACAGTGTGTTTGTTTTCTTATAAAAATTTTTAAAAATATTTGCACTAGTACTGCTTCCATTTTACTCCCAATTTTTATTTTATTTTTTATTAATAGTGAATTTCACAATGTTTAGTTAATTTATTTCTGGTCAACTTATAGAGTATTCATAAATTCCCACTCCAAAAGATTAGGCAATAAGGATGCTTATTCTTCTCTCCTTTAAATTTTTTCCCTGTTGAAATGTATAGCAATTATTTCACTTCTACTGTCACAGTAATTGTCGTTCATGCACTGCTGCCATTAATACCTCAGGTCACCCTTTTTGCGGTATTTCTTTTCATTTGAAGAATGTTGAATTTTCATGTGCACAATAGTTGAATTCATGGACGTCTGAAGACATCTCACTTTTGCCTATATTCTTGATTGATAATCTCATTATAAAATTTTACCTTCAAAATTCAATTTGCCTTGACCATGTTGAAGGCATTGCCATTAAATATTTCAGAAACATTGATTTATAATAAATTCCATTTCTATTTCCTTAAACTTCCATTTCCTTAAATATAACATTTCTTTCTGGTTCTGGAAACTTTCACATTTCGTGCTTATCTGTAGTTTTCTGAAAATTTTATAGACTCTTTCTTGGTATCATGACACCCAGCCCCCAGCATATTCAGTGGGCCCACTGATTCTGAGCTCATGCCCTCAACCCCAGGTCACTCTTCCACACCTCCCGTCACCCTCACCCACATTACTTACTTGATGATTTTCTCCCTTGCAACTGGCCTCTGCCTATAGAAATTATATTGTCTTTTTATAGGTCACATCTCTGTAACTTTTCTTGCATTTTCTAAAACCCTTCTTTACATTTTTGTTCTATATTCAGGGAAATGTCTTTCAGTTTTATCATCCAGCTTAAACAGCTATACATATTGACTCGTTTTTATTTATTCCCATTCTAGTCAGTCATCACATTCATTTACATATTCATTTATCAATAATTTATGGAATGCTTGGTATATACCAAGCACTGTGATTGGCATCAAGAGTACATATTGTAGTTCTAAAAGTGAAATGAGTCCTTCTGCCTCCGTGAAACTTACAGAGACTATTCTCTTAATCTTTACCCATTTTATTTTTTATTTCAAAACACACATTTGCTCCTCAGGTGTTCTATTTTAATAACTATCTCTTAAATTTTGAATACGATATTTTCTGATAGTTCTGAGAATATTATTTACAACTAAAAAGCACTCTTTCCTTTTTAAATTACCTGTTTTGCCCACAATTAAATGCTCACTTTATTTTGTTCCTTTTCTTTCCTGTGTTCTCACATGTTCTGTGTGACTTGCTTATGTGGGGCCAGTTGAAGTTGGCAAGATGTTCTTCAGTGCTCCGGGTGACTTCTTCCCCAGGACGGCCCTGTCATGCAAGGGCGTGAGTGGGCCACACATTCCAGCAGCAGCCTGCTTTCCTGGGACCCCGAGTGCGCCTCAGCCTGGAGCACAGAGGGAGCAGCATATTGTAGACCCCACTAGTTTTCTGAAAGCTCCAGGTGCTTTTTGGTGCTGGTCGTGAACTCTAGTCTGTTTCACTGGGGTGGCTTGTGAGAGCAGGCAGAGTGTCTGTGGCTCTGCTGTCTCTGAGCTAGGCTTCTAGTTATTTGCAGGCCACAACTTCCAGCCAAGGCCCTGCCCTGAGAAATTGCTCTAATGCGTTTCTTTTAACTAAATTCGCTCATATGACACTGGTGATATGGATTATTGGATTGGAATAAAGTATCCTTTATAAGAAGTATTCTAAAATACCTAAAGTCCTTAATGAGGAATACATTTTCTCATATTTTAAGGGACAGTATTAATAACTTGAAAGACTTAACATCTGAGCATGTAACGTTGAGAAATTGACAGCGATAACTTCCTTTGGTTGTGGCTGCTTTCATAATTTCAGGAACCTTTGTGCTCCTGCAAGTACATTTGGGAAAGCTGGGAGGACACTTACTCCGTATTAAGAGAGTGCATTAATGAAGAAGGGTACACGCTGGATCATATTTTATGTTTTGACTAGAATGGTTAAAACAAAGCTCTCTAGTACCTCATTTACCAGGAGGAGAAATATGAGCACCCCAAGGTTGAAGGCTACTCTGCCAAAAGAGATTTGACTGTGTTCCAATTTTTTGTTTCTGAGAGTGCTTCACCACAAAGTTCCATAGTGTAAGTGGATGTCCTATACCCATGTGTTTTGTTCAAGTCCTGCTTTTTTGTGTGGTTTCATGTAATGCGAACTGTTTAACAACACACGCTCATATGTAACAGAGTATGTCTGTACTCTATACTCAAAGGTCAGAGCTCTCTCCTCTTCCGTACTCTGTGGCCATCATAGGGATAGGGGAAAAGCTGCCTGGCTTACCCAGCGCTGAATGCTGTTCCTGATTTATTGCTTCAGTGATGTCCCCAAAGCCAACTCACTGGTGCTCTCTATTTGTTGACAAAGGCCCTTGAGGCACTCCCCATTCTCCACAATCTGATCCCATCTGATTTCTGTCTTTTAAGATTTGGGGAAACTTTTTAATATGCTGTTAACATACTTTCTTGTTTTCCAGGACCATTAGGGCTTTATTGTTTTCCACATCTGTCTTTTCTGTCACTTCAGTGGAATTTGTAAAGGATCTCCTGTGGACCTACGTCTAACTTAGCCTTCCATTCTGACCTCCCTTTAGCATTCTGTCTTTATTCTTTGGGTAGTGTAATTAATGTGATGAGGACATTTGATAGTTACCAATAAGAAAAAAATTCTTTTATATGCCATTTCTCGGTCCTTTTGTCTTTACAGTTCCTTTGTCCAGCACCTACAAAGTGGTAAGGGTAATCGGACTGGGATTTTTACAGATTTTTCTATCTCTCGGTAGTTAAGCACTTAACAGTGGTTTGCTCCAGATTCATATTGAGTGATCCCTTAAGAGTAATAAAAATTGAAGTCACATTTCCAAATATTTAGAAAATAGGGTAAATTATCCACTTCTTAATCATATTAAGATAATAGCTATTATTTTGGTGTATTCTTTTTGAGTGCTGGTTACATTTTTTTAAAAAGAGTTTAATGTAGGATTAAAAAAACTGAGATGAAGTTTAGGCAAATAGTTGTTTCTTAAGATTCTGTGGATATTCTTTTGGAGATCAGCAGCCTAGAGTAAAACCTCAGGTATATACTAGCGAATTACCAATCTTGGACCTTAGTTTTTGTTTTGTTTTTGTTTTTTCTTCTGTAAATTAGATATAGCAGTCTACACCTCACTGGGCTGTTATGAGGCTTAAATTTGCTAATGCATTTAAAATATCTAACATGATGACTAAGGCATAACAATCAGGTATTTAAGAGAGCCCTAAGCTTGAGTGATTGATAGATGGATATATTGATAGATAGCTGTGTATATGTGTGTAAATATGTAGGGGTGTGTGTGTGTGTGTGTGTGTGTGTGTGTGTGTGTGTGTGTGTGTGTGTGTGAATGAAAAGATTGAGAGGTCGTATATAGAAAAAGGTAAATATATATATATATATATGTAGTAGTTGCCCAAAGGTTAACGAAAAATCACAATTAAACGCTCCTTTGAATTACAGCTAGAATTTGTCTGTGAGTCCATTTTTATTGTACCATGGCAGGCACTTTTTTTTTTTTTTTTTTGGATTTCAGTTTTCTCACTTTTTCAATTGTTGCAATGGCTAAGTTATATTCAGTTTATCTAAATATTGAATGTTCACCTGATAATAATGATTGATAAATGCTTGCATGAAGGGGAAGCAATAGATGTTTAGCATTTATTCTTGAGACAATTTTTAGCACTTCAGTGAGTTTAAGCCTCATGTACCATTGAGTAGGCATGTACTATATTTCTTAATAAATGCAGTCTATTGAATAACTTCTTTCAAACCAAGCATTGCATAACTAGCATACCTGTGTACACTTGCTCTTGGTAATGGTATCCCTCTCTACTTCCTATCTGTTAATCTGAAGTAGTGAAAAACCACATACTAATATGTTTCTTCAAAAGGACTGTCCTGTACCCTAATATTAAAGTCTTACCATGTGTGGGGTTCTATGGGACTTTAGAATGGCCCTTTCTGCTGTGAGGAGCTTTGTGACTTTTTATGCCATCAGTGAACAATGTATTTATTACAAGTAAAATACTTACAGGGATTTGGTAAAAATTTGGACCTTGGAGTTTGGAGGGTTTAATAATAGCCTGAGTTTCAAAAGGGGACAGGAATCTCAGAGCTGCCTTCTGTGAGGTTTCCAGTATGGACTTGACATAGAACCTTTTCTGCTTTCTAATATACCTGCTTACATATTAAATGTGATTGAGCAAACAACTGCTTTCATGAGAGCTTCTGTTGTGTTAAGACTGCGGTATATAAATCATCACATATCGGTGTCTACCAGTAGAAGTACGTTGCAGTTCTTACCACCATCCCTTTTCCTTCCAAGATTAAAAAATCATATTGACTGCAAAATCACTTTATTTCTTTTAAAGTAAGAAATTGCTATGCAAAGCGTTTATTCTTGCTACCACTTTCTCAGAAACCTCTCTCAGATACTGATCCTTCGTATGTCACTTAGCATAGCCTGTGGTCATGAAAAAATCAGACTGTTGAGTGAGGGTTGACCACAGAGGATCCGTTATGGCTTACTTTATGTCAAAACCAGAAAGCAAAATAACCCTGTGCTCCCTAAAGGGGATGGGAGAATAAGAAATTTCAAAACCCTTGGCCTTTTTGCTGGCTTCATTTGATGCCTCTACAACTGCAGAGTCATTAAATGAAAAAATAAGTGTTTACTAATTTGTAGGGAAAGAAGTGTTGATCCCTGAAGATACTTTTGTTTTGACTTAGCATTATCTGTAGAGACCCATTACTAGACCTTTTGCCTGCAAAAACTATATATATTCTATAGACAACAGTGGGAATCTAAAGTGGCGCCCATGGCCTAAACAAGGGCCACACTGACTCCAGTTGCTGATGGGCTCTGAGGATCAAAGCCAGGGCCAGCTGGCTGGGTTGGGGCCACAAGCCATCGCAGGGCAGCTGGCCCCCTTTTCTTTCTGACACAACTTCTTGCACTTAACCCCTAGTAGCAAGTTATGCCAAAATAATTGTCTTCTTGTAAAAAGACATAGTTATTCTTGCAGTTCAAAGTGGTTTGGTATTTCTCAGTGCAGAATGACAACCTTTTAGAACTTGGAGTGTGTTGCGAACTCCCTCCTAAAATCAGAGCACTGTTTATGTATATTAGCGTTTGCAGAAACTGGATGATTTGAAACTTTCTCTCTGGGGCTACTCCATCCCCATTTTGGTCTTTGCTAGACCTCACTAATTTGGCTGGCTCTACTTTCTGTGTCAGAGCAGATCATTCCAGATGCCATTATGTAATTTTCTGTCTTGGGGTGTGTTTGTGTGGGCGGGTGGTTTTGTTTTGTTTTTAAGTGGTATTTAATGTCAGGCTAATAATAAACTGGATACGTAGGCCTGGTTTTGTCATAATGGCCATGAGTTTACTTATTTGTCCCTCATTCCCCTGAGAGGCGGAGAACTCCCCCTCCCCAAATGATTCCTACATTTTGGAGGACACTCTCCTCATCACAACTGCCTCTACATGGCATGGCAACTGGCAATTCTATTCTAAAGAGACAAAGAAGAGGAATCTTCGCTCTAGTTGTTTCCACAGCCTATTACTGGCTTCCTGTGACCTAAATAGAACCAATAGGGATGCATTTGCTGTTCCTGAAACAATTCCAGAATTTCATCTGTTACCTGCCCATAATTCTCAGGTTCTTGTTCTTTGAAGAATACCAGCTTCATCAACACATTTATGATTTTGGGGCCTTAAACTGTGTTACATCACTCTGGACTCCTTCCCTTCTTTGAACGGAAAATACTGTAGTTGAGTTATTTTGTCTGGGCAGTTTTTTTGTCTGGGCATATATTCTGCAAAGCTGTATGATAGAACCAGCTGACATGGGCACTTACAAAAAAAGAAGTGCTCAAATTTAAAGCCTAAATTCCGATGTGTTTGATGTAAAAATACTGGCCTTCAGCACTCAGGAGCTATGGTTTTCTTGGTCTGATGTGAGGCCTGGCAGTGGTGTTTGAATGATCATTGTGACGTGCAGCACTATTAGTAAGCACTGTTAAAGGAAAGCTAGAGGAAACAGGAGGTTCCCAAACCAACATATTCTTCTACTCTTAGATAAGTATAGCTAAAAGAAACACCTACAATATAGTTTAACTGAATAGAAGGAATAAATAAAGCTTACAAGAGTACATTTTCTTGGATGGCTTTCAGTCCCTAAGCGTTTCTTTTTACCTCCACTAATTTTTCCCATACCAACTCTACTTAGAAAAAGTACAGAGCTATGTGAGGACTGAGGCCATTGGATGCTTATTTCTGGCTTTCCCACCAGCTTCTAGCATGACCTTGGCAAGACATTCACCCTCTTCTCCTCAGGCCTTCATCTGGCCTTTTTTGAAAGTGAAAGTGGGATAAACAAGCCTTAAATTGTCTCTTCTTAGTCATCCAACATTCCTTTAAGCCTGTAAGGGCTGTAACTGATGGCTGTGTTTAGGGGTGAGAAAAGTGGGAGGCAGGGGACTACCCATTTCCCATTGACTTTAAAGCCTCAGCGTAGATCTTTTCTTTTGTAGTGTCTTTCCCCAGACTTGGGTCAGCTTGGAAGCCTCTGGATTTTGCACAGGTCCGCTTACAGTGCGTGTCTTCCATCACTGGAATCAGACTTTACCAAAATAATGAGCTCCGTAATTCCAGTCTGACTCCAACACGTTGTTGCTATTAGCTAGTGGCATGTTCTTCCTTTATGTGGGTACAAGGTGCGGCACTGCTGCAGAGAGCCTCTAGGAGTCCTTTGCCCATTCTCTCTAGCTGATTAGTCCCGCGGGCAATTAAAGTTTCCCCCTTACCAGGAATCTTGGGCAGCAAGGAGTTTTAATGTCTTTTGTTGGTGGTAGTATAGTTAACTTACAAAACTGTGTACGTAAAGGGGCAAAAATTGTAGTAAAATTTAGTTTTTAGTTTTTGGTTTTTACTCAATAAACACCAGTAGTAGGTTTTATTATAAAACTTAAGTTATTGGCTAAGTGGAAACCTTAGGCTCTGTGTTCTATTTTGGGTCCCAACTGATGTTTCTGAAATTATTAACATGTATTTTGATGACTGAAGCACAATTATTTGGCAGTCTTGTATCAAGCCTTCCAGGAGATTGGCTGTTTTATATTGATGCTCTGCTAGCTGCAACCCCATTTATGACCTGGCTGGTTTTTTTCATTCCATATATTTATGAAAAGGGCTTTTATGCTGCCAGTATTTACAGATAGGACAAACAACCCAGTTTCATACGGTATATATTTTAAAAAACACCCTTGCTAATGACATTTAAACATTTTACTACCAGGTATTATAGAATCTCTTAGGACTTGTTTTCAGGGTGAGCTATCAATCTTGTGCCCATGGTGGATTGTCAGAGAGGAACAAGAACTATTCCATTGGTCCTTTGAGTTGAAACTGTCTTCCTCACCTTGTCCTGTGTCCTGTGTTCTATGAGGTTTGCATCTTGAGAAAGTGGGGGCTGGGAATGTTAGCTGTAAAGATATTTTCTCAGCGGCTTGTCTCCGTGGTGGCTGTTTTTCCAACTCATGTACCATGCAGGGTAGAGCCTTAAGAAGTAATCAGAGGTCTTTGGGGGCTGTGTTTTTTACCGCCCAGAAACTCCAGAACTTCGGTAAAATGTCTTCCAAGTTCCAGGACATCCTTTTCCCTCTTATGCCTTTAGGAAGTTTATTCACCCCTGCATTGGGTGCCCTGTGATTTAACGTGACAATTTCCCACTCAGCACTCATACCATATATGTTCCCCACTCTCAGTTTCCCTGTAATAACTAAATTGCTGTGATCGCCACCCACTAGTTTAAAGAAAATATCCGGTAATACATTCCCAACTTGGAACTTGTTTCTTTGAAATCAGCCTTGTAATGCATTACAGACATCATGCTTGGCATTGGCTACAGAAGTGATTTAATGCTGGGTTTTTAATGACTTCTTCATTAATCCTGATATTCTGGGATGTAACACTCGCTGGCCTTTGACCACTGAAAATGATGAAAACTTTGATTTCATGCATACTGGATAACGCCAACTGTTGCCGAAGCCATGAATCTTGCCTCTGCCTGGCGTGCGTGTGTGATGGAGAGTGCTGTGGACAGTTGGTACTCTCCCAGACCAGGGCTGCTGCGAAAGAACTGAGCCTGAGGTCTTTTTGGCTCAGGGTGACCTCTTGCTGGGACTGCTGGATCCGAATTTCCTTTGCTGAACAGATAGATCTGTGAACTTAGAAGCAGCACACACATCTTCTCAGCCGGTTCCTAAAGGATGTTTGAGCCCAGGGCCCTTCAGATGTCTGTACTGTGGATAGTACAGACTGGACGGCTTTTCCTTACGAAGTCATGGAACGTTATAGTAGCAATAGCAAGACTTGTTGAAGAAAAACCCTCTTCCTTCCTTTGCTAAACAAGGTGGCTGAGTCCAGGAGTAGTGACACCTGCCACTGTGCTAGGGTTACTGATAATGAAAGTCCTAGCAAGAGCGGTCACCCACACAAAGAATGCATACCTGTGCCAGTCATTTGCGTTTTCCTCTGCAAGAAACTGCAGTTTCTCGAGATAGCTTACCCGGCACGGCAAGTCTGGTAGTCCAGCTGCTTCTCTCTGTCCCTCCTGCTGCTACGGAAAACAGTAATGACAGCCTTGGTTGCTTTCCTCACTCTTAATGGAAGCATTGTGATGTTCTGTGGAGGAGAGGGGTTGGCTTACTTACCACAGAGTCTTGTGGTCAGACTGTAAATACCTTGAATCAATGCCAGGCTCTTTTCTCCCCTCAAAAAATTTATTGCTCAGGAGAGAAGTCACCTTATACTTTGAATCTTATCACAAGCTCTCATGAATTACCAAATCCTTCAGTGGTTTATTTTGGACACCTCAATTAGCCTGATACAACCTCAAGGCAAGGCTATATGAAGGTCACATTGCAGAATCATTAAAAGGGAACTTTTTTATTTTTAAACAACACAAACATAGCAGTTATTCCTGTGAGTATGACCCTCTAACTGCAGTGCTGGGTCTCATAGGAAGTGACCTTTGGAAGCTCACCTTAAAGAGATGTTCTCAGGCAGGAGTGGTAAACCTTTTCTGTAAAGTACCAGATGGTCTGCATTACAACTACATAGCTCTGCCTTTGCAGTGCAAAGCAGCCAGTGGGTGTGGTGGCTATGTTCTAATAAAACTTTCATTGCAAAAGGAGGCAATGAGTTTGCAAACCTTCCACCCAAACTTAAGCATAGAGGTATGAGTGGTATCCTGTAGAGCAAATGTTAAAACCTCCGATCTGAATGTTTTTAAAATGAGGCCTTATGACTTAAGGAAAGAAACTCTGATGTCAGGTTCATACATAGTTTCCCAGAGAACTATGTCTAAAAGTTTTCAGATAGTTTTCAGAATTAATTGGCTGCACTTGCTAATGCTGAACACATGTACAGGGTTTAGGTTGAATAAATTTTTTTTTGAAATGTAATTGTTTAAACAATGGCACTTCTAATATTTAGTGATTTCCACTTACATCAAAGAGTTACATAGTCCAAGTGAGCAGGAAACTCCCCCCATTTCTAATTCTCCTTTAAATAAACCTGGCGTCCCCTGATAGGCTGGTGTGTTCGCTTGTAATATTTTCTCATGATTCCTGCCAGCAGCTCAGACGAGCTCAGGTCAGTTAGAAGGAAGTGAAATCCATCATTTCTGAAATCAGAATAACTGACCTGTTTCCATACTGGTCACTGGTGCTGGTCTGCGTGCTCGCCCAGTGCCTCAGCAGTGCCCTCGTGCCCTTGAGAATGTCCTTGTTTCCCTGTGTATCTGCGACTCATTTTTTTAATTTAATGCTTTGGGTCTTTCTGTCTAGATCACTTAAATCTGTAAAACAGCAGTCTTTCATGTTACAGTTTTTGTTTTTTAATTTTTTTTTTTAAGATTTATTGATTTGTGCATACAGAACTGGGGTACAGGCCAGAGGCTCAGGGGCGGCGAGAGGCTTCACCAGAGACAGAGTGGGGAGCAGAACAGGCAGATCGACGAGGTACACTGCTGAGGGGAGCAGCGGGCGGGTCAGGAGAGGTCTGCCACTCCATGTGGTCTCCTCCGGGGCAGGCGGGAATCGAACTCATGCGGAAGTGGCTTTAGCTTCTCAATGCTGTGCTTTAACCTGCTGCGCCACCAGGGAGGGCCACATGTTACAGTTTTTTTATTTTGCTACCTATTGAATTTTCTGGTTTCTTTTTTGCCTTTCACTTTTTGTCTTTCAGCAGCTCAACAATGACAATCTTTTCTTTGTCTTACCCTGTCGAAATTTGCTGCCTGATCTAGTTTTAAGAAGGTGCTGTCCTGCACAATAGTTTTGTTGTTCTAGAGACAGTTTTTCTTTCCAGTGTGTCCCTTTCAAATGCATCTGGAATAACAGCTGCATTCGCACTCCAGAATAAAAAGGGACAGGCAGGATTCTCATGGCAAAGCACCTGGGCAAGACTGGAGCTAAATTCTGGACCAGCCCCACCACCAGCAGGGTGGGAGGGCCAGTTATTATGGGGGAGGCCGGGGGGCACATGAATGAGGATGTGCCTGAGCTGGTGTGTGCACAGCAACAGCATTTGTATCTGTTATGTGTAAGGGATTCGATAATCTGTCATTATGCTAATTCTGGGGAGCAGATGGTAGAGAGTTGTGTGCCTCTCACCAGCAGTATTCACTATGGGGGAAATTAGCTTGCACCCAGATCAGCAGTCAGGCAGGAATTCCATTGAGAGACAGACACTACTGGTGATTACATCAGTGCGTCCCTCTGAAGACATCTGGTCATGTGCGGTGTTTCTCGAATTCCTCACTTTTCTTTTACTTTTTCTTGGCCGTGGCCATTTCTAAGGTACCATACCGCTTTGCTCCCTCTATAAAGAATTTAAACTGCTTTCTCACCAAGTGGTTAATTTAGGACAACCAGGTTTGGAAGTAGGTTAGATAATATGACTGAAAACATGACTGTGTCATGCATTTCTTCTTCAGACAAGGTATCATACAGATATCAAAAATCCTGCCAATAATCAGTCTTTAGAAATGAACTTGAGAGATAAAATGAGAGGTAGGAAGCAGATGTTTTTCTGATATGTCTTATCTTTTATATAATATTGGAATGGGGGGGTGAAGAAGTAGGAATGATTCAATTAAATCCTTGGTCGTCATGTTCTTTAACGGTTAAACTTCAAATTTTTTCTTTTCTTCTATAAACAATTCCCCTTCAATATTTTCATTCATCGTTTTACCTATCTTCAGAAGAATGCTAATTATTATCTACTTTTAATTTATCATTTTATCCATGCTCTCAGCTTAACACTGCTTTTCATTTCCATTTTTATGGTCTGCTCTCATGTCAAAGCCAGCGACTCTCACACTAATGCTGATTTTAAAACTATGACTTTCAAACTCAAGTGAGCCTCTGAATTGTCACCTGTATAGTTTATTAAAAATCACCCCAGGAAATGAAGGGACGAGCCCAATTTTAGTAGTACTTATCCTCTCTTCTTAATTAGCTCTATTCCCTTCATGTCAGCCTGAGACATACTGAGTTTAGGGAGACACCGAAAATCTAGACTAGGGCCTATTTCACCAATTGCTCAGGTTGATTGTACAGCTCTCAGGACTGATCACTGCCCAAACTGCGTACCATATAGATGTGCCATATGATCAGTCAGGTTTAATGGGCTGTTGAGTTGGATTATATGCTTTCATTCGAACAACAGTGTAACCATTTTGAATTAGTGGGACTAGACCATCACAGCTTTGGTTCTTATCAGAAGCTGAAATTATTAAGGATATTTGAGCTGCCGGGGGGGACTTGGGTTCTTGGAAGAAAACAGTTTAGTTGAGAAGCTGGTATTCCAGGTGTTTATTTGTTAAAGAATTCCTTTATCCATTCTTTTCTGTTACTCTCACTCTGCTCTCTGCACTCAACAGTGCAGATCTGAATTAACACAGTTAACATTCCAGATGTGTTTGTTCTAACTGCAGGTTTTCCGCCCCCATTTCTTCCTCCATAATGCTGCTGGATTAATTTTCCATAAATGTTGTTTTCATGCTGTTTTCTCAGTACAATAGCTATTTAAATTTTCACAACCATTTTCACTGTAGCCCCCTACTCCATTTTCTTTCTTTCCTCTCTCTGAGCAGACAATCTCATCTTTATGGGAGGAAAACTTACTTACCAGGAAAATGACTTCAACTTCTTATGTTCTCAGCCCCAAACATGTCTTCTTGCTTGCGTTGTTATCTCGTGCCTCCCCATTTCTGTGGGAGATTTCATCCTCTTTCTTCCCTTGAGTTTTCTCGCATGTTGTGAATTTTGATTCTTTTGTTCTTGCTGGGATTTTGTGGCATCAGTTATCCCCTTTTACGTGATTTTGAAAATTATCCCTCATGTCCTCTCATTATAGCTACTTTTCTCCTTGGTTTCTCTACATAGCCAAGTTAATTAAATGAGCTAACAGAAATTTTAATTCTGTTCCATTTGTTCTTTGTTCCATTACTTTCCACATTATTGAACCTGAACCTACACAGAACACCACTGCTTCGCTCACGGACATTTCTCAGTCCATTCTTTTACTTGATCTCTCTGCAGTATTGAAAATTAATCATTAATCGTTTTCTTTTTTCCTTTCTTTTTCTTTCTTTTTTTTTTTTTTGCTATTTTTCTTTCTTTTCTTCCTTCTAGTACATCTTATTTGACCAGACATTCTTCTACAATTCAGAGTACTTCCCCATGTGCTTTGAGCATTCCTTAAGTATCTGTCCTTGCCTTTCTTATGTCTACTCAGTTTCCTTGGATGACGATGTCTTTCAGCGCCCCCCCCCCCTTTTTTTTTTCAATTTTCATGTCAATGATGCCAATTCACAAGTCTGTTTCTTTAGCCCAATGTTTCCTACCATGCGGGCCACCAAAAAATCAACTCCAACTGATACCACCACTTTGATGGAGAAACCACTATGGCTAAATATGAGCTTCCCTTTAACGTTATTCCTTTTCTCAAATGATAGTATCTTGATTGTTAGAACTACCATTTACTTGTTCTTTTATTCCACAAACCTCTCTAGAGGCTCACTCTGTACCTGGCCACGTACTAAGCTATCTCGGGTTTGCCGTGTCTCACATTGGCTGCTTTGTATTGTCAGTCTAACTCCACCTTCCCTATTTCTAGTCTTGCTTACTTCTCACCTGTTTTCCACACTGCTAGCACCATTTGCTTTCTAAAACACAAATCTGATTGGTATTCTCCACCTTTAAGAGCTTCGTTAATCATCCCACAGCCTTAAGAAATAATACAAACCCTTGATCTGGCCTTCCCTACCCCTCATGTTTATATTTAACATTCCCTGGCTTCTCGTCCATCATTTCTATTTTTTTTAAAAAAAAAAAGCTTAAAACTCTCTATTCTTAAAATCACTCTGTCTTCTCTGCCTGAGACATGCATTTTCTTAGCAAGTTTCCTGCTTGTCCTTCAGCACCTGATATCTTGACATCTTAGGGGAGCTCTACCTTAAATTCTGCACCACGCCAGAATCCTAATTGAGTACCTCTATAAATGTTTCTTGAAAAAAATAATTATTCACAGTGCATAAAACTGTTCCTTTAAAAAATAAAAAGATTTATTTATTTATGTATACAGAACTGGGTACAGGCCAGAGTTGCAGAGGGCAGAAGGTGGTGAGAGTATCACTAGAATCAGAGTGGGGAGCAGAACAGGCAGATTGACAAAGCACACTGATGAGGGAGCAGTGGGAAGGTCAGGAGAAGTCTGCTACACCATGTGGGTCACCTCCGGGGCTGGGGATCGAACTCGCACTGAAGCGGCTGCAGCTCTCTTGCAGTGCTGTGCTTTAACCCATTGCACCACCAAGGAGGATCCATAAAACTGTTTCTAACACAGATGTCTTTGGAGTTTGCAAGTATCCAGATAGCTTCTATGGCTTCCCATTTGCAGGTTAGCTCATTCTAGACTTGTCTGAGTTAGACTTCAAATGAGAATGTGTTGTACCTCACATGAGATCCTTTAAAACTTTTTTGCTTTCTCTGGATTGTTGAGATTTAATTGAGTAAAACTGAATTGATAGAAGGTCTCATGGTTGCAAATCTAAATGAAATGTAATCTCATATGTTTTCCCCCAAATTCCACCTTTTTATTGCCACCTGAGCCTAAAAAATGCCATTTTGTTATTTGGTTTTTGATTTGGGAGTTAGTGTTTGCCTTTGGGAGAGTCCACTCAAGAGATTATTTATAGGGCATACAATATGCTGGGTGCTGATCTTTATGCTAGCAATATAGCAGAGACTGCCTGTTCCTTTACATTCCAGTGTGAACTGACAAATAAAAAGAAAATATGTAAATGGTGAAGATGCTGTAGAGAAATTAAAACTAAGATGGTAGAGGCTATTCCATGGTTGGGAAGAGAGCAGTTTAAGTAGAGTAGTCAGGGAGTTCTATCTGAGAAGTTAGACATTAGTGAACGCCCGAAGGAGGGAAAGAGCAGGCGTGAAGGTAAAGGGAGCACGTGGGGGTACGTGGATGGTGCGAGGGCACCTGCATACAAAGAAGGCATCATGCCAGAGCAGAGCGGGCAAAGACAGAGTGATGTTGAGCAGTAGGTCAGCAAGGTAGCCATTGCTCCAGCAAACCACATAGTTCCTGTGAACCACTACAAATACTTGACTTTTCACTTGGAAGAGACTGGAGCCAATGAAGAGTTTTAGGCAGAGGAATGATGATAAAATGTGTTGACTGGATTTCTTCAAAGGAGTATTCTGGTGGAGAATGGTTCTTATTATTGTCATTGAGAGTGAAGGTTAGAGTCTTTGTTGCTTTTCCTGTCTATTTGTAGTAGTTCAGATTCTGTTGCCTTAAAAAATATTTTTAATTTCAAACCAATTATAGATTTTCAAAAGTTGGAAGAGTTGTATAGAGGTCCATCCCATGTATTCATCATACAGTTTCCTCCAATGGCTCTATCTTAACGTAATTTTAGTATGATATCCAAAACAGTAATTTGTCATTGGTTTAGTGTGTATATATTACTCTCGTTTACTTTATCACATTGTAGATTCATGTCACTACAGCCACAATCAAGATTAAAACTATTCGGTCATCATAAAGATCTGTGTTTGCCCATTTCTCCCATCATCTATCACTAATGCTTTCCTTCTCCATAATTCTGTCATTTCAAGAACATTATGTAAATGTCATTGTATAGTGTCTGTAACCTCCTAGGCCTTATATCCTTCACATCTAAACTATTGAATGTATCAATCCTTTTCCACTCAGTGTCTGGAAACTGAGCATAGGCTGTCGTTGCAAAATGATGCCTATGTTAAAACACAAGATCTGAGTTCTAGTTCATATCAGTTACTAAATACTATTTGTCTACCCTAAACTTTAGACTAGTAATCTATAAAATAAGGGGATTGGAATAGAAAACCAAGATCCCTTCAACTTTCAGCTCTGAATATAATTAATGGAATCTTTCTGATTTGTCCTGTCTGTGATAAGAAAGTCCACCTTTCATTAATATTGACTGGTCAGCAATCTCCTATAATCCTAAATATATTGTGAAATTCAGGAGGGCTACTCAGGTTGCATCTCATAATTATTTTTTGATACATTGCTGCTACTTCTTTCTGTTTCTCAAGTATAAGCTTGATAAGTCAAAAGAGTACCTGGCAAGCTATTTTCCACTATTTTTAGTGATAACCTGCAGAAGTAAACCTCCTTGACATATAATCTAGTGAACTGCTGAAGTAAAGGAAATGTGATAAGTTGCCATTAAATGTCAGTTTTTCTCTTGAATCAGTTCCTCACTCTTGAATCAGTTCTTTAAACACATTTCTAATAATGAGGTACATCAATTTCCAGTGGTTATAGAAAAGTACTTAGCTCGAGTAGAAAGGACTAGCCAATGAAGAATCTAAAAGATTGAATTTAAAACATACTATATGGGGCCCTCCCTGATGGCTCAACGGGTTATGTCGCAGCACTGCAAGCCAGCTGCAGCTGCTTCAGCGTGAGTTCGATCCCCAGGCCTGGAGGTGACCCACATGGCTCAGCAAACCTCTCCTGACCCTCCTGCTGCTCCCCTCAGCAGTGTACTTCATCTGCCTGTTCTGCTCCCCACTCTGCCTCTGGTGAATGCTCTCATTGCCCCTGCACCTCTGGCCTGTACCCCAGTTCTGTATGTATGTATAAAATAAATAAATCTTTAAGGAAAAAATAAAATATACTATATGATCCATTATTTGTTCATCCTTCCTTCTGTTTTCTTTTTCCACCCCTCAATGGCCCAGAGTATTTAGATAATGCATCTCGAGAAAGTGAATAAATATCTTTTCATAAATTCACCAAGCATCCTGGCCTCCTACCTTTCCCACCATTATTTGTGTGGACAGAGTAGATGGTACCTTTAGTGACCCCGAAGGAAAACTAGAGAGATTGTGACTCTGCCACTCTGCTCCACACACTATCACCAGCTAATAAATACTGTTGAAATAATCTGTAATCTGCTTGGCCTAGAATATTATCATCTAGTGCTGTGTGAAGATATGGATAAGAAGATGAAGGTATATCAAGTAAGCATGACTATTCACTGTTGATCTGTAAATCCTAGTTCATTTTAAAGATTAGAATATATCTGTACTGGAAAGTATTTAGTGGCTCATTGAGATCTAGCCTTTCATTTTTTAGATAGGTTATGCAGGCGTAGCTCCTTTAAACAGCCAGAGCACTGGAATAAGAACCCAGATCCTCTGTCCTGAATCTCTGCTCTGTGCTATGAGTTCTCTATGAAACGAGCTCATCATTGCTCTCTATGACTGCAAAGGGCTGGAGGAAGTGGAAACATTAAGTGGCTTTCATATTGAGGAATAAATATAAATGCTGCGTGTAACTTGTCTCATTTGTTGAATATAGGAAAATCGGGCTACATTCATTAACATTCTTGTTTTACCATATTCATTTGTTTTACTTTCTCCTCATTTATTTCTTCTAACTGAGATGAGGATGCTTCCCCCCGCCCCCCATTAAGGTGTTGATATGAGATAATGTCTCATGCTGAATACTGCAAATGTCTTCTTTAGAAAGTAGGTTTCCTCTTGTGTACATTTTGGAAAGCAAACAAACAAAATAAATTAAGTTAAAATTGAGTTTTTTTTGTACCTCCAGATATGTAATTGTTTTAACTAGTAAGCAGTTAACGGCTTCTGATTTGTTTTTTCCATTAAACAAATGAATGTAGTTAGGCATTCTTTTTTGTTTAGATACTCAAATCAAGTAACAGGGAGAATGTCTCACTGGCAATAGACTTCTCATTTACCTTGTTCATTCATTCTAACTAGCACATGTTGGAACTGATTTTCTGAAGCTGGACAGAAGTATCTTTGGGAAAACAGAAATAAGTTGTTTTAACTTAAAGATACTCACCTTCCCTGTATTTCACACTTTAATGTACTGTGGCTATCCCTGAACACCCTCAGGAGTATCCTCCCCAGGGCCAGTATTCCAGGCTGCCCCACCTCACTACTCTTCTGCTGCATTTCTGCTTTTCCAGAGTGGCTGGAACTGGGGATGTGTAGATGGCCTGAGTGCTTCTCTGCTCTTTAAAGGAGCATATCGGCAAGGCAAAGGCTCACATCATAATGTAGTAAGCAGGGAAGGTGGTCGCGACCCCCACACCCCGACCCTCTCTCCAGGTACCTAAGCAGGAGGTTCAAGATTAAGTGTCTCCCAGCCACCATGCTGGCCCTGTGGTCAGGGTGTTATTTTGATGGCTGAGTGGTTCCTTTGCACTGTAAACTTCCAGAAGTTTACTATGGCACCTTTCCTTCACCGCAGAGTTCCTGGGTTTTCTGGTTTAGAGGGAAGTGTGACCAGTTTAACCCATTCTTAGGAACTGAGGAAAATCCTGGGAGCCCAACTCCTTAATATAAGTCAGTTCAATCCATGAAGGTGCTTTTCATTGTTTGGACCAGCGATGCCTATGACTGCCTCAAACAACCAGAAGTTATACTGGGAGGTTGTGAGGAGCAGAGAGACCTATGGTTGAAACATCAGGCATGGAAATAGTTGCGGCCCTGAGCAGCTCCAGGGCCAAGGAACAGGAAGCACCCAGTTGTCTTTAGTTGGGCCCGCACTGCCCAGGACACCTCGCCACCCTGTGGGGGCTGACAGGACACCAGCGTGGGAGGATTCTGACTGCCTCCTTTCCTTTCCCCCTCTCCCCTGGCAGAAACATTGATTGGCAGAGGTGCTGGCCTGTGTCTGCACTGCCTGCCAGGTATGGGACAAGGGTGGTGGCTGATTTTTCTCTCCGCAGTATATGGTACGCAGCAGGTTGTCACTCTGTGTAGAGAAGGTTCTCGCTGTTGTAGTGAAGACTGCATTATGCACAGAAGCAAGTGGTGACAACGCTCAGCTTTTGTAGCATCAGGTCAGGTCAGTGACTCGGTTCAGGAGTGGGGCTATGGGGCACCAGGAGCCCTGCACCTTTCCTGAGGGAGAGGAGCTTGGGCATGTTTTCATCACACTCCTAGATCCATGCTCCTTGCACAGTTCGTTTATAAAATATTAATTTCTCAAAAGAAAGTAGAACGGAGAAAATAAGGGATTAAAAAAACATACACGTGTCTACAGTGGGCATTTCCACATTGTGTTGGATTGGGTACTGAGAGAAGAAGTCGTCAGACATTTCTAATGTCATTTCTCCCCCTGGAAAATAGACCTGAATGCCTCCACAAGGCAGACAAATTATTATAATTAAATGTTTAATATATATTTTAGTTAGCATTATTGGTATTAGAGTGCTCAAATCTATAATAGGATGTGGATAGATTATTTTTAATGTGCTGATAAATTTTTAATGCATTCAGGACATCTTAGCTAATTCATGGACACAATATATTTATTCCTATTTTATAGAATGGTAAAAGGACAGCAGCATAATAAAGGCAAATAACCTGTGAATCAGAAGCCTCCCAGATGCCCATCACGATGTTGTGACACTCTGTTCCTTCAGAGAACTCATTTAAGATTGTTCAGGATTTCTCTGTGGATCTGTCTTCGTCTGTAGATGGAGGTTTTTGGATTAGTTTATCTCTGTGGACTCTGCTCAAAAATTCTATGAGTCAGTTATTACTTTGTTTTCTTCTAACAGCCCACAAAGCCCCCTGGGGAAACTCGAGAGTAAAATCAATCCGCTAGCCAATAAATATTTATTGAGTGCCTACTAAGTGTTTGGCTCTTCTTAGACCGGTTGGTAGTATGATGGAGTTGGGAAGACAGGGCCTGTGCACGAGATGATCATGCAGCAGTATGAGGGACCTGCCAGAGCACTGCAGCCAAATGCCTGGGTGGGGGCCAGAGGGTTATCAGTTGGTGGAGGCAAGGGGTGGGACCACAGCAAGGCTTGAAAAGGCTTTTGTGGGCTAGGACAGAGAGGTGGGTGAGGGTTCCTTGGAAGAACGCCTTTGAAGTCTGTTTCCTTGGCTCTTGTGGCACTGTTTACTGAGAGAAGACTGGATGTGGAAGTTAGGTAATGTGGCTTCCAACCTGGGCTCCTCCGCCTAGAGGACGAGCCTGGCGGCCAGAGGCTACCTGAGGCATGTTTCTAACGTTACTTTTTCAGAAGAAACCTGACTGACTAGATGTTAAAATGCCTGTGCCAACATGAACACTCATTCCCTCCGTAGTAGTTCATTAAATCTGAAATTCTTTTGGGTGAAAATCTGAGAAATGGTTCTGTCACTAGATGTTGACATGGAGGATTTGGGTGATTAGCAAGATCCACTTCGTCGATGAGACACCAAGTCTCTATGCAGAGCCTTTCCTGTCGTTTTTCCCTCCAATGCCCTGTCACTTACCTATTTTTGTGACTTTCTTATGCCTCATGTTTCTCATTTGCAAGCTAGGCATATCATTTGGCCCTCATCACATTTTGGTACTTATGAAATGAATTGATAGATGTAAAGCATTTCTATAGAATTGTATTCAGAAAGTTAGTCTTCTTCCCATTCTCTATCCCTCTTCTCCTCTTTCCTTCTCTCTCTTCCCCTTCCCCCTTCCTTTCCATTATCATTGCTTCCTAGATGGTAACCAGTCACAGATAATGAGTATCATAGACATCATCTTGTCCTGGGGAGCTTCAAACAGAAACCTGGGGAGCTTTCTGGTTGTGATGGATTTGAGAATGGTAATTATTTGCCAGGCCTGTGCTTTAAGAGGGTTCAACTGATAGTGTTTGGGATTGGCCCACATTCCAGGTGGCCAAGTAGGGGAGGCTCTAGTGATCCAGTTGAGAGGTGGGGGTGAAAGAACAGTGAAGAAAGCATTGATGGGAGAATCACTGGAAATGTGAATTCACATTTTGAAGGCTCATTTTCTGTAGAAATAGGAGACACGTGGGGCCTAGGTGACTTGGCAGATGATGGTCCTCTCGATAAAGATGTGAGGAGAATCAGCTGATTCGCTAAGTTTCAGAAAAGTTAATCTAGGAAAGAAGGGTTATTTTTGAAATACTGAGTTTTACGCGATGAATCATACAAATTCACATGTCCTGCAAATAGTTGGAACTATAAATGCAGGGGCATATTTAGCAGTGAGTGGACCAGCCTCACTGAATTGGAGGCATTTTTGTTAGTTTACTTTCTTCAAGCTAGAGCCAGTATGTAATTGATTGTCTTAATTGTTTCTGAAGGATTTATTTGTCTCCTCTGGGAAGGAAGCACGCTTGTCTACTAGCAGGAACGTCACTTTGAGTACATACTCATGTACTGTCATATATTAAAAGAGCATTTGAGATTAGTCTGCAATCTATCTGTGGGAAAGATGTTTTTCTTCACTGTTCTCCTTTTTTGTTTTTAAGAGTTGGGAAAATACTAGATATTTTAAGGTGGTCATTGCTTTATTGCTGCTTACATTCAGTTGGCCTCTCTCACTTCACAGGGTTCATCCTTGTCCCTCGTATATTTGCTGACTTGCAAGTGCAGCAACACTCAGAAAGGAGCTGGCACAGTCGAGAGCCACAGCTCTCCTTGTCTTCCAAAGCCATAACCATGATATTGCTGAATAAATGAAACTATCAAATAAGAGGTGGCAATAAGATTACACTACTGCAGAAAATCCTGGGGGCAGAATAAAATTGTCTGTTTAGTAAGCATAACTATTTGATGTTATGCTTCTTTCCCCTCCTTTTCTAAATTGCTTTGACCCATATATTCAACAATATTCTCTCCACTAGCCTGAATTATGAAGTGAGTTTGGTATTTAATCCCACCACTTCCATATATGTATCTTCATCATATTTTCTCAGGGTTTTCTTTTAGGGGATCAAGCAGGGTACACCCCACTATGGGGGCATACTAGAAATAAAGGTAATCAGTATGATCTAACTGAGGAACTTTGGAGGACAGAATTCTCTCTTGACTGGTTGACGATGAGGTGACATCTCTTCATTGCTCACTTTGAACACCCTGGTCCCTGGATATCTTTTGTTCTCTTTCTTTTCTCCCCACACTGAAGGGGCTGTTGGTGCCCAGTGGAACATGGCGTCTGATGCTAGAGAGACCCATGCCAGTGCTTGGAGTGGGCGGGGTATTACTGACCACATCTGATTGGATGGGTGCTGTCAGGGTTCAGAGGCCTACCTTTCTGCATATTAGTCATTTCTTCATGGAATGATTGTTTTTCTTTCCACTCTTTAACTTTTCTTCTTCCTTCCCTTCTTTCTCTTTTTCATTCTACCAGGTTTGTTTCCAGATCTCCTTTGGTTCCATTCCAATCATTTAGAATTCTTAAAATTGGACTTACTGATCTTCATTGTTTTCTTTCCACATCCCTCTCCCCTTAAGATTACAATTCATTAGTAGAAGAAGAGTTCCTTTGCCCCAGAGTTCTTGATTTCATATGCCAACTATAGCTTTAGCACATGCTTATCCTCAGAACAGTCTTGTTTAGAACCTGTGCATATTCTGGACACTCATCAAGTATGAACTGAAACATTCTGAGGACATGCACAGAAGAGAGCTATTTCCCTAGTAAAGCTATTCTTGGGGTCATGCTGCTTATTCTGTCACATTTAACCCTACTGGTTGGTGGGTAATCAAAGTAGTCAGACTTATTTTTCAGAGCCTGGAGTAAGGAAGTTCGTCTTAGACTGTTTCCTTAATACATCCCTTGATAATTGTTGGTTTTTCTTCCTCTTTTCACCCTGGTTCTAAAGTTTTACTAAGGGACGTCAAGGCATTTGAATCTCCCTCTTTGTTTTTGATCTGTGTTCTGTATTCTGGGAAAGTCTGTAGCCATGGTTTGGATTCTCTGGAGGTTATCCTGGTGACAAGACTTGTTAAGTGGAAAAAGGAGCCATTTAGAGGAAAAGGATCAAAAAATCAATTTTAGTTATTTTTAGAATTGCATTAGTTCAAGGGGGAAGTGAAAAAATAGGGAAGACAGTGGGAGAGAGATTCAGTAAATCTATAAAGGATGTTTCCAATTATTGATGCTTCTAAAACAGAATCTCTTGTCTACATACGCTGCTTGGGGCTGTGTGAGACACTTCACAGACACATTGAGGTAAAAGGGTGGGGAAAATCAATGTTTGGGCACAGGGCAGTTCAGCCATTGGTGACTAGAGGATAACAGACTGGGCGGGAAAGTCAAGTGTGGCTCCTTGGAGAGGTCGTCATACCAGCTTGGGGACACTACCTATTGCTCTGAGGACTTTTTCCTAGTTTGAGGCCTGGTTGAAAAGCATTGATCTAGTAAAATGTATGTGATCCATGCCATTGTCTCTACAGCTCTCATTTCAGTTTTTGACTTGCCCTTTAGATTTATTTTGTCCACCTTTAATAACCAAGTCTACCTCAAGCCTGAAATTAATGAGGTTCTTGCCTCAGAGAGCAGGAATAGTAGAGGTAATAGTGAAACTAATCAAAGATCTAAAAGGAAACTGACCTGTGGGCCCATTATTAACCATTTTCCTCACCTGACTCTTTTGGGGTGGAAAGCCCCATTTTCCATTTATATCAGTTTAGGTAGATCTAATAGTCTTCAGAGAATAGTTTTCCAGTCCCTTACTTTCCTGCCTCCATATTGAATTCTGTGGTAACCTCTCTCCTCACTAGTCTGTAACCCAGGGGCAAAGAAAGACATCAACTCCTTGTCACTTCCCTGTGGTTCAGCCCCACAGTAGAACCTTCTCGTTTAGCTGAGTAAAAGTGAGATGAGCCATCTGCTTTGTTAGAAATCAATATTGGAACCCTGTCAACTGGGATCTCCATCCCAGCACATGTGAGAAAGCTTGTCCTTGTATACTTAGAGCCAAGTGTGAAGAAAGTGGAGTCACTTTTCCAGTGTAAGAGACTGGTGTATTTGGGAGTTCTTGGGTGAAAGAAGCCCAGACTACATGGCTGATTTCTTTCCTGGTCCAGTTTCTCTTACAGTAAATAGCCATGGGAGGTGCATTTTGTGCCTTGGCTTATGAAATCTGACCTCCACACCTTGAAGGTTTGTGAAGAAATTGGGGAATGTGTGTCTTGTGTACCCAGCACCTCCACTAGAGAGGTAACTATCACAGTTGACTTGGGTGGTTAATTATCTTTCAGCCCTTTCCCTTAGCCTTGGCATAAATATATTGTAGAGGCATTCGTTATGGGCTTACTTTATTCTGTGTGTAAGCTTGTGTATTTGCTTTGAAGGAAATAATTCTGCTTTTGTTACCTCCACAGACCCTACAGTGACTGATAAAATGTAGATGGTTTTCAAGTGGAAAATGTTACTCTGGGACAGCTAGAGAGAGATCTGTGGAATTATATCCTCACTCATATAGAGAATGAAGGGTGGAAAGAGAGAATTTGAGTTTTACTGTATTATTCTTTATGTGAAATACACATCCATTTTGCACTGGTCCGATTTTATCAAAAGGTTTAATGTAGTGCATTCCCTCTGAAAGAGCTATACTGTTAGCACCGAATCACAGAAGTCCTAGAGCATGTGAACGTGCACACGTGTGTGTGTGTACACAGAAAGTTTTTCATATCAGCAAAACCACTAGCACTTTTGGAAGTCAGGTTTCTCACTCTCAGACAGGGGAGTTAGAGTCATGTTAGAAAACTGTTGGTTCGGAACACTGTTGTGGGTGTCTGTGTGGTCTGTTGTTTCATAGTCTCCTAGAAACTGAAGACATGAAGGGATTAGTCATGTAAGGTATTGGACAGTTGTCTTCTGAGGGTAAATGGGCAAAAGCCCGAGAAGACTAGGAAGCCCTTAGACCTCAAAGTAGGTCTAGCCCGTTGGAGCAGGGAAAGAGGAGAGAAGGTCACTTGGAGAAATCTAGGCCGTGGGTCAGTTCTGAGCCTTCACACACTGTGTAGGGATCTTTGACTGAGAGCTGCCCAGCAGAGGAGGCCTGTGTCTCTCGTCAATAGACCTGCATTGGTATCTCTGCTATGCCTCGTCATTGGCTGGGAGCAGCTGGTGGGAAGCGTGGCCTTGGCTGAGACACTGATGGATTTTGGAGCACAGCAGCTGGGACTGTCAAGTCAGTGATGTTTCCTGCAGTCAGAGCTCTGAGAGGCACGTTTTCTTGACTGCCACACATGGTTTTCAATAGTAATAGATATAGAAATAAATGTATAGAAACAAAAAGATGGAAATGTGTGCTACTTAGATAAACTGCTGGTTTCAGAACGACAGAAAATCATACAAGCTATGATTGGAACGTTTGTCAGAAAGCACAGAAGCATTCACTGAATGATGGGGGACACTGCCATGTGACCCAGAAGTCAGCTTGACCTGGTTTCTGCTGGCAAAATTGGAAACAATTTCATCAGCAAAATGGCCATAGGAATAGATTATAACTCTTGGAATAATAGTGAGATTATATGATTTTATACTGCTATCGGTAAATAAATGAATAACTTGGGAGTTTGATACGGGATAAAAATTACACTTTACAATGTGTCTGCTTACAAAATTCCACTAATTATAGAGGAAAAGAGAAACTTTACAGTGAAGAAGCCTGGTAGACACTGTTTGGGATTATAGCCCCTAAATTATATATCATTTTATAGAAGGCCAAGGGAACAGTCAAGCTTTTCTCTTATGACTTCCTGCAGAAGATGTGGCACTTGCATCTGATTGTGACAAGGAAACAGGAGACAGATCAGAATATCTGGCCTGTAGTCATCTGAAGTACTGGGCCATGATCTTGTAAAATGAACTGTTTGAGACTGGGACAGGCACTAAATGCACTGCCTGATTCTGAACCAGATCCTTTCCCCATAAGTGTTCTGTGGTAACTGTTGGCCAGGTTTGAGTAGGGTTTGTGGATTAGATGGTAGTAATGCATCTGTTTTATCCTGGTTGTAGTCATTGTGTTTTGACTCTATAGGAAAATAACCTGATTTATAGGAAATGCAGAACTCAAATAAATTGGGGATGATACAATAGGTTGATTACTGTCACTATACAAAGGGGGGGTGTTGTTTGTACAGTGCAGACTGGTTCGGTTTGGATATGTCTTAAGTTTTACACATACTGTTAAGTAGTCTAGATGATTTTATATAGTCATCCAACCTATTAGCACATTGTTACTTTCGATCTTGGTGTGGAATAGTCAGGGTTAGGGAAGGCATACAAAACTGATGAGACTGTGGTGAACTACTGCAATTGAAACCTATTCTTTACAGCCCTGTCCTCATGACTGGGCGGAGAACACCCTTTCTTGATGTTGGCAGAACACAGGACCCCATGGTTTCCAAGGTATCTTTTAATGGTAATGAGAGCTTCCTAGGAAATGAGTTGGGGGAAGTTGTCTACCCTGCAGTGGTTTTTTTGAGCAAGCCTGTGTGTGAACCTCTGCGCCTTGTGTTTGTCAGGAGCACCTACGACGCCTGCCGGAAACAGAGCCTTAGCTTCTCTTTGTTGGGAGAAGCATTTCAGTCCCAACACTACTTCTGTCTATGCTTTCTGCTGATACAGAGAGAGATGACCTCCTGTCAGAGAGTCCAAGACTGTTAGGTCCCTTTCTGTGTGGTGACTGTGAATCACCTACTTGAGCCAGACATGTATTTGGAGTGGAATTACTGATAGACTCAAGAAAGCAAAACTCACACATTTGTATGTAACAGCATAGTCATGGCACACAATTTAATGTCTCTTTTTCCTGGACAACACATCAGTGTCGGGTTCTGAGCATCTCTGACCAGGAAAGGCTCGTGACCTTTCATTACCAGCCAAAAGAAATGAATAAAAGTCAAGAGCATTTTCCCTTTCTCCCTTGCATTCTTTTTAAATTCCAGTATTAGAAAATGGGGAGGAGAAAGATAAAAGCTGGTAATGCTGTAGAAACCTTTGCTCCTTAATTCTTGTGCTTGGCAAGCTTGACTGACAGATGCTTAGGATAATAAATAATACACCAATACTACATTTCCAAAGTGATTAGCTATTTTCTGTTATTTCAAAATCTCAAATTGCTCAGGATGTGTTATGTTAAACGCAAATGAAAAGACTTGCAATTTTACCACAAAATTTGTTTATCCTAAGTTGGTACTTTGCTTCAGAAAATATTTGCTGTCAAATGCTGGAGCCCTGACTATAGAGCTATAAGGGTGTGCCCTGTCCGCTCAGACCTCAGGAGACAAGGCAGCCCACGAGCAGCTGTGCAGTGTAAGACTCATCACAGGGACGCGTGCCTCGAGGAGGAAATGCACACTTTGATTTTCTTAGGTCTGATTCGTCCTAAATGCCCAATAATGAGTGTTGTTGGTTTTTTGTGTATTTTTACTCCCCTTCCTGCTCAGCACCGGCACCACTATTGCTGCAAGCGAAATCGTAATTAGGGATAGGAAGTTACGAGAACATGGCTTAGACTCGAAGTAAGCTTTAGAGAGGACAAGGAGGAAGGTCATGGTAGGGTATGGAGCTGGACACCTGCACCTTACCTGGTTCTTAGACATTTTCTAAAGGGAAGGAGAACGCAGGTCTTGTGGGGTAGGAGAGATTCTCTCCAGTTCTCTGCTGGTCCTGCACATGCTGAAGAGTTCTAGGAATTGCTTTGAGCAGCCTTAAAAAGAAGAGTATTAAACATCTGGGCTCTTTTCTTCATGTTCTCCAGCTTTTCGCTCAAGTAGCTTGTTTGTGTGACTTTTTCTTTGCCCGCTTTGTCATTTCAGCTTTCTCTTCCAGGGGCCTGGAATTGACTATAGAATGTCCATGTGCAGTAATTCAAACTGCAGTACAAATAGGTCTTTGTTCTTCTGGCATTTCAAATCTGCAAGACATCTCAACCTGTCACGAGTGGATTTGCGTGCCCCTTCCCCCACCGCCCCTGCCACCTCCTTTACTTTATTCCTTCTTGGTGGGTGGAGTCTCTCTCCTGCCCTGTTGAGGCATCTTGGTGACAACTTTTGTTAGATGCTCACCATTTATCAACATCCACTACAGTGACTTGGGGATGTTGGCATTCTCCAAGCTGCCGAAGCCAGCTCCATGACAGTGACAGCGTTTGCCAGCACGCTTATATGGTGACTCAGGAGACTGGGTGGCCAGCGGAGCAGCCTCTTTGTGGGAGTGGATTTTGAGAAGTGCTAATTCCGTGGCGGTTTAGAGATATTAATATCATGCTGGCAGCAGAGGGGCACAGAATGGAGGAGAAGCAGCCACAGCATCTTTTCCTCCTTTACCAGCACATATTTTCCCTTCTTTTAAAAATGTATGTTCTCCTGGGTTATGATGAATAGAACACACACAGACCAGCGCTCAGCGTCTCTAAAGTGTGAGTTTCTAAGAACACAACTGTGTTAAGAGTTAACTACACTGCCAGACCACACTAAATCACAGCATATGGCACCTTGGCCGATCGCTTCCCATCCCCCCTCCCTGAAGGGCCACTAACCAGATGGCTTGAATGGGGCCTTCGGTTTAATTATGACAGACAAAGAAAGACATAACCTCCCTCTCCTCATACATACCTCCTCCTGATACATACCTCTTGTTTCTTGATGCTAGCTACAGGAAATATTTGAAAATATGTTTCTGTAGTTTGATTATTTCATCTTTGAGGGCTCTTGGGGGGGTGATGTGCTGCCATGCAAATGTGCTTCCTGAGTTTTCTGGGAGCCATTTCCAGGGCAATCTTCCTTCTTCTACTTATAGTGGCGCCTCTTTCTCACTCTGGAAAAGAAATGATTCAGTAAATGTGAGAAGTGCTTTAAACAGAGTTCTGATCAGAATATTGTGTGGTGGGAGAGTTCTGATCAGAATATTGTGTGGTGGGAAAAAGGGACTTGGAGTATTGCCCCCAAGCTGGGCATCTCAGATTTGATACTTTTTAATGTATTTCTTCTCTCATCTCCTGCAGTTTTCATAAAGCACTTTAATTCCATCCCTAGACCTCCCCCCCATCCCCCAGCTCTCCCTCACCTCATACGCCCCCTTACCTTCCCTCGCCCCCCTCTGAGCCAGAGAGCCCCTCACTGATGGGCTTTGACAGAGAAGCACTTTGTAGTGTTAAAACAGCATTTCTTACATTGCCAAACTGGAACAAGACAGTTTGGAGTTACAGTAGAGGCTAGAAAGGAGATTTTGAGAAATTTAGGTCATGCTTTTATGTGTTTTGTTTTTTATCTGTGTGCCTGAGATTTTAGAGCAGACTTTTCTGGAGGGTAGTGACTTGTTTATAACATTCTGTAAATAGCCTGGCCTAATGTGGGCTTTTTACAGATATTCTCTGCTAGTTTTATGTATAGATTGATATAGCATCTGACTGTACTAAGCAGGAAAATGCTGAGCTGGGGGACTTTGTTATTTTACCTTTTTGTTGGATTTCTACCTTGGCAGCTCATTGTCTCGTCGCCCGCAGCTTCTCCCTCCCTCTGCCGGATGCCTTAAGACCTTTGGGTGCTAACTGTTATTATTTCTGTTGACTGAGTCCCATCTGCACCTCCAGTGCTCACTGACTTGTCTTTTCTGTTGCAGAAACATTGCTGAGGCCCTTGTCAGCAAAGGTCTGGCCACGGTGATCAGATACCGGCAGGATGACGATCAGAGGTCTTCTCACTACGACGAGCTGCTGGCGGCAGAGGCCAGGTGAGATGCACACATTGGCACATACAGACAGCCCCACGGCTTTCCACTGTCCGAACCACCCCTGAGCAGAATGGTGTGGCAAGTAATATGCCGAAAAATTTTGTACCCTTTTATTATTCCTTTCCCCCGATGGATAGAAAAGGGACATACTTTGAATCAGTGTTTACCCGGGAATACATGTGCTGGGCCTCCATTTTTCTTTAAGATATGCTCTCCTGGGCCCTCCCTGGTGGCGCAGCGGGTTAAAGCACAGCACTGAGAAGCTAAAGGCACTTCCGCATGAGTTCGAATCCCGCCTGCCCCGGAGTTGACGCATGGCGTGGCAGACCTCTCCTGGCCTGCCCGCTGCTCCCCTCAGCAGTGTACTTCGT
>NW_004567106.1:58522934-58643534 GCF_000260355.1 Condylura cristata
AATAAATAAATAAATCTTTAAAAAAAAAAAAGATATGCTCTCCTAGAGTAGTTGTTGTAAAAGGAATCCATGACGAGAAAGTACTAGACATTTTTATTTTCACCATCCTCTATCATTCAGTGAAGCCCTGCTGCTTGTACAGGACATTTGCCTCTGGCTCTTACCTCCAGTGGGCTCCGCTTCCTGGCCCCTCCTTGTTACCACCTTTAGACCTTTTGTCATGTATAGAGGAAATGAAAACATTTATTAGGAAATGAATTTTCCTACACACTTCTGACAGCTGGCAGGAGAGCATTTGAGAAGCCCTGTGACATTTTACTTTTGTCCTTCATCCCTGTGGCATGTTGTGCCAAGGACATGCATACTTCTCAGCAGTATTTCTTACTGTTGACATTCCTCAAGGCTCACACCTATGTGGAGACTTCTGTCACTGGGTGGTGCTGGTGGTGGAATGATTCCTAGCCTTCCTGGGTGACGAGCAGGAACTGAGCTACTACTGCTGAATCAGCTCAGATAGCTCAGCAAACTACATGAACTCAACCAAAATGTAGTTTCAAAGTGATGGTAGGCCCTCACCCTTCTCCACCATTTTTCTGTAACCAAGAGCTGACCCAGTGATAGAAGTTTGGTCTTTGCTTGCTGGTGCTCTGTAGTGAGATGGGGGATGAGGTTGGGCATGTGTCACCAATGTTTCAGACTTTGTCATTAAATTCCTTCTCTTGTTCTTTGGCCCAGACTATGGCCCTGATAGGTGACATTTACCTCTAACACCATGTCACATCCTGATGGATAAAGCAGCTATAGATTGTCACACAGAATGTGAGCTGAGAAATCAGTCTGTCAGGCTAGTGTGGCTTTTGGATTTTTTTCTTGAAGGCTTTTCTCAGGCCGGTCCAGGAACTGATCTTTGAACACAAAGAGTTCAGTGGGAATACCAGTGGCAGTTTGCGGCTTGTTAATGGTCAGTATGAAATATGATGTTATACCCACATTTAGTGGGTAAACATTGGTGTTTCTCCATTTCTTACTTGTCCCTCAGTCTTTTCTCCCTACCTGTATTATCACTAAACCAGGTGGGCAGAGAGCACTGTCGGGGGCATGTGCTGCCCCTCTCTTATGCTATTTCGGTGTCCGTGCACTACCCATGGCCAATGATAGGTTGTGCAGAGGTGGCCTGCAGGGCCCAGTGCTCCACCTGCTCTGCTGGGGACTCAGCCCCAGGTCACGTGCCGGGAGAGGGGCAGCACTTCTAGTAACTGGGGTCAAGCGTCTGGGGTCCCACCTGGGCTCAGTCTGCCACTCGTGAATATGTAACTGAATTCTGACAGGCAGGTGAGCAGGAGAAATAATTGGCATGGCTGCTCTGGAATGTGAGGCCGCAGCCAGTGTAGGGGCCGCAAGTCCCTATGTGTGCTATGGTGTTAATGAGCTGCACATGGAGAATGAGATTTTTTAACTTTCCGGTTTTCAGGAGAACGCAGCCTCTCAGTTTAGTACTCGTTTTGAGCTGAAGAAATGTAACAAGATGCTTGTCTGCTGAAGCAGTGAGCTGCCCCGAGATAATTGTGTTGAGCCGCTGCTTTCAGACTGGTGCTGGAAATCTGGCTTCTGGGCCTTTGCATGGTTGCAGGTTGAGTAAACGGAGAGAAATTAAACACTTCCTCAAGCCTCTGAAGCATCGCCGTGAGGCAGTGCTGAGCTCATAAAGAATTGGGAGGAGTGGCCAGCTTGAACTGTGGGTGAGTTTTCCTTCGCAGCAGCATTGTCAACAAGCCCCGGGGTGGTGGCCCGGTGCCATCTGCTAGATGCTCACCCCATCGAGAAGAATGAAGATCTGAGGAAGACCAGACACCTGTCAGATAGCATTGGCAGCTTTGTAGCCCTTGAAAGATTTTCAGGGCACATTGCTCCCTATTTAAAAACGAAGTTGAACTCTCTACAAGACCACCCAGGTTTTGACACTGCGGCTTTTCACTGTGCCTTCCCTTCGAAGCCCTCTTCGCCCACGCCGCTCTCCTCACGCGCCCTCGCCATGCACCCTGGCTCCTGTCGCGTCAGAGCTCGTCACAGCTCTTCCCACATGCCGCTTCTGCCCTTCCCCTGCCCGTCTATTGCGTCCTCTCACTTGTGGATTGTTTTCCCCTAGAGAGATTAGCTATATTTTCTGCAGTTGAACTCTGCCTTGTAATTTTATGTCCCTGTCGATGCGGTTCCTCCACTTGCAGCTTAGTGTCCTCTGCAGATCTCATTAATGAGTTGTTTACTTCTTTCTTGGGCCCTGAGTAAAGCCCTAGACAGCAGCGGCTTTGGCGTTGACCCTACGGCTCTCACTGCATATTCTGTCACTTAACTGTCTTTTGTTTATCATCCTTCAGTCACTTCTTAATCTTCAGTGATCATGTACTGAACCAAGCCAATTTGAATTAATTTCCCAAGAAATATTTCTTGAGGTACTGTAGCGAATGCTTTGGCGGAGACCAGATTAATAACATGTGCTACGTTCCTATCAGTCATCCATCCTAGTGGTGGGTGAAGGTAATCCCAGCGAGGCCACTGTTCCCTTTAGTGCCCCTGTCCTCAGGGTGTAGATTCCAACAGACTTCTTTGTCACTGACCCCCGCTGCTGCTTTTTCTGCCTGGTTATCAGCAGAGAAATCGGCAGTGGGGCACAGTGCTCTTCCCTTGACTTTGCTTTCCAGAGTGCTGCTCGGCCATTAATCCTTTTAGAGAAGCATTGTAAGCTTTGGGGAAAGGGCAGCCTGTTAACGCGTCTGGCTTGAGGGTCAGCGCAGCTGCCTGCCGGGGCGTTGATGAGCTTTCTCGGGGCTCTGCAGCCCCAGCTTCCTCTGCACAGGGGTCTGCTCTGCTGACCTTTCTCAGATCATCTGAAGGGAGCCCGTGGAGGGCTGCATTAGGCGCACATTGGGAGAACAGGTGAGATGGCCAATTTGCAGTTCACATACTGCCTTCAAGCACATCCACCTGCCCGCCAGAAAGCAACCCTTCCCCCGTTCAGGTGCTCTATCCCCAGGGCTGACTCTTCGTGGCTCCTTCACTGAGATGCCCGTTTGCTTTTGGGAAACCCGGTTCATGCCTCAAATCCATGGAAGTCGTGTCTTTTCCATTAAAGGGAGAAATAAACCCAAAGTCCCACAAGCGGCCTTTCTAGTTTCATTGTCTGGCATGAGCTGCCTCCTCCCCTGCTGCCTGGTGTCCTGACAAGATAAGGTTCTGGCATCTATATCTCCGCTCATGGGCCTTTTCTCTCATAGGCACCATTGAAAAACCCTTGGTTTTTGTCCCAGCGTCCCAAGAGCTCCATTTTTTTTTTTTTTTTTTTTTTAAGAACTCAGTTCCTAGGTCAAAATCCTCCAAAACATTCCATCACAAGGCTATTATATTCTCTGGGCCTCTCTCTCTTTTTTTTTTTTTTTTTTTTAACATAAAATGAACTTAGACGCAGTGACCCTACTTACTGACACTCTAGAACTTGAGCCCCTTTTAGAAGTGTCATATGTGCTCCTTTGGGAGCGTGGTACCTCATGTCTTTCCTGTACCATCCTAATTTTTCACTCCTCTACCTCAGTGTTTCTCAGCTGGCCTGCTGCACGAGCATGCTCTGGACACATGGCAGGACTTTTGACTCCTTCCAAGAACAGCTTCTGTACCCTTCTCAGGCACTCAGTCATTATAGCAAATGACTGCCTTCTCTAAGGTGTTATGAAATCTCTCATCTCCCCTCTCCTGTGTAACCTGGTGAAATGCATCCAGTTGGATTTCAAGCAAGCCAGCATGTGGATTACTTCACCACCCCAGAGGTCTTTCCAAGTGGGCTTTTGTAGTGCATGTTACAGACACTGAAGACGAGCCGAAGTGCTTAGCGTCAGATCAAAACCTGGCTTTCTGCCCTGTTTTCTTTGGGCATCCAGACCCTAAGGCTGTCATGTGAGTGTGTTCTCCTAAAGCTACCAGAAACATTATTTAAAATGTAAAATTTTAAGATTTCCTCCCAACTGTTAAAATCTCTGGCTCGTAGCAAGAAAACCCAGAAGCTGGGACTTTATTCCTTTAAAGCACCTTTTAATTCTAAAACTGTGGTTTTAAGAGAGGATTTATATATTTAGAAACGAAATTGATGCCCAGCTTGACTGTGGGAAAAGCAATTGTATTGCGCAATCTAGTGTCTGGACAGATTTCGGTAAACTTCGCCTCATTCTGGACATAAGTAACAGTGAAGGCCATCAGGATGTAGAGTGGGGCAGGCGGGCTCTCATACCTTTTCATGTGTATTCTGCTTCTTGCTCAGTGCACTGCGCATTTAAAAAACCGGTGGGCATTCTCCCTCAGGGAGAGGCAGCCCACACAGGCCCCATACCTCAGTCCTGCCAGACTCACTCTCTTCCAAGTCAACCGAAGGGCTCATTTTTCTGACTGAGCAAACTTTGCAAGCATCCCCTTTCTTTAAAAATACAAACAGCTGCTGCCCCTGCCTTGTTGACTTCTGCATCGTTCCTCTCCACACCCATTAGCACCAGCCCTTGATTAAAATCCTATCAGATGCATCTCCTGCCTCAGCAGAGGCGACAATGCCCTGGCATTTGTGCTCTTGCCTCCACTTGAGCCCCTGAGAAATCTTTGCTGGCATTTCCATCCCAGTCTTTGATCAAAAGGCTGTAAACTTGGTGAGGCTTCCTAGGCCAGTATGAAGAAGAAAAAGGTTTTGAATAAGAATCTCTTGGTGATGTAGTTATTGGGGGCCATTGGGCACTTACCAGTTTGCATGCATTTGTAGCAATGACTTGTAAACCAATTTCTCATTTCCACTGAAGTGCTGTCAGTTTCACTGGGGTAGACATGGTCTTGGCTTCTTGGTGTGGCCAGAGCAGTTTCACTTTTTTTGTGATTTATAGATGACATTTTGCACAAATTATGAAAGGAGTAAAAGGACTCTTTAAAAAAACAAAAACAAAACCAAAACCTAAAACTTTTTGATAGGATTCTTCCTGTCTGTATATTTGATCTATGTAGATCAAAATATATAAAGGTAGGGGTGTGTGTGTGTGTGTGTGTGTGTGTGTGTGTATGACATTTGCAGCGACAATTTCTATTAAGTCAGAGCCTCCGACTTTGGGACCTTTGACCTATAAGTGGAAAAGGTCAACAGCATTACTTTGACAGCTCTGATTTTTTTTTTAACAGATTTGTTTATTATTCATGCATATAGAATTGGGGTACTGGCCAGAGGTGCTGGGGCAGTGAGAGGATTCACCAGAGATAGAGTGGGGAGCAGAACAGGCCAACTGACAAAGTACACTGCTGAGGGGAGCAGCAGGCGGGCCAGGAAAGGTCTGCCGGGCCATGTGGGTCACCTATGGGCGGGAATCGAACTCATGCTGAAGTGGCTTTAGCTTCTTAGTGTGGTGCTTTAACCCGCTTCGCCACCAGGGAGGGCCTGTGTTTTGAGATTTTGAAATAAAAATATCATTCCACCCAGAGTGTATAGATTACTGAGTTAACCAGTTTTCCAAGAAAACAAATTATTTCTCTGTTAGGGAGTGATTGAAGGCTGCTCTATCTCACATGTGATGGCTTTGCCTTCATTTCCTCTCTTAATTTTCATTTTTGTGAGTGTATCCTGGGTCCCAAGTTTTGGGGATAATAGTGGCGAAGACGAAAGATAATAGACTCAAACCTCACAAAACATGCGATCTCAGAGGGACAACCATTAGCTGTAATAGTTCCTCTGGATGTCGCTATTTTCCCCTGTTCTTCACTTTCTTACTACTTTTCTTAGTCCCTCCCCTTTTTTACCTCAGTGTTATTAATACAGTCACCTTACATCTTTTTATTTCACCTCTCATTTCTATTAAATTTTCCCATGAGAGCATCTACCTGAAATTCATTTTACGTGCCCAACCTCTGTCCTTATCTTCTCAACAGTGTAATGACACAGCTTTAAATAAACCAAGATTTCTTACTTTCAGTCTAGTGACCTCAAGTGAAACTTCTCTTTGAGTAAAAGTAGATCCTACAGAATAGTGTTCAATACAGAGCTTTGATTTGAAGCTTTTTTCTTTCCCACACTGTTGAATCATTGATTCCTGGTACATCAGCGCTCTGTTAAACTTTTAGCTGAAGCATCATAGAAAGCTGGAGCCGGGTAAACTTTCTTCTGCCCCACCTCCCTCTTCCCCCAGCTGTATCACACCATGTCACAGAAGTCACAAAGCAGCCCAACAAGCAGAGATTTTCCTTTTTCTTTGCTCTATTACTGCCTTCCTTTCTTTTCTAACTACAGAACTGCAGACCCCACTACATTTGGGTTTTCCCAGTCCTGAGGTTGCTAGTAGGACTCTGCACATGTCAGTGCAGGGGTTTCTCTGTTGGCTAGGACAGATCAGCTACTGCAAGTGCATCTGATAACAGGAAAATGCATTAAAGAGCTGGTGTGGGGGAAGTGACTTGACGATACAGCTGAATGTGGGGAAATTTAGCTTTTCTCTTTCTTCAGAAAAGATGATGCACTCAGCATCCAAATAGCAGTAATCAATCTGCATTTAAGGCAGCACAAATGGCCACTTCTGGAGAGCTGTATAATGTCGCCATTTCCAAATAGTTTTCTCCTTCAGGATATTAAGAGGATCTGTTCACTCTCCTCATCCTGTCCTTCTTTTCTCACCCTCCCCAGTTCTCCTGACAGCACTCAAGCTGGGAGACTCACTTGACAACTAGTATGAGGGGATTCTGGTAAAGGGGAACCCACTGAGTTTGTCTGCTCTGGTAGAAAAGCTGTGGGGTAGGTCTGCAGGTCATAGGCAAATGATGAGCTCATAGGGAGAAGTCCTCTTTGCTCAGTCTTTCCAGTGATCTGTAGTTTACCCTGGTTGTGTTCTTGACTAATCTTCCTAGATAATTTGGTTTGCACCACAACTGTTATCTGTCTCGAACAGCTTGTTCATCTCCTCACATCCCAGTGTCCTCTTGGTCAAGAGGCTTTTGCTCCTTTCACACAACCCCTTATTTGAGATTTCAAAAATAAATTTCAAAAACACGTGACTTTTGGGAATATCTCACACACATTAAAATGAATGGATCTCAGCCTGTGGCCCTCAGAGCACCAGTGTCATTGCCATGTCATACATCCTTCAGGTCATTCTGCGGCACACCCAAGTTTGAGATGCACTGCCCTGAGCAACTCCACTATGAACTAATCAAAATGTGTGTCCTCTTGTGGCAGATAAATGAGCTTTATTATGGTTGGAATTAGAATCACAGTTATAAGTGACAGAACAAGCAACACATGTTGCCTTTTTCTGTCCTACTAGAGCCTTCTCTTTGGTCACAGCCATGTGTGTTCCTCACCATGCTGGCTTAACAACTCTGACTCCTGCCAAAGATTTCCTTTGACTCCTGTCTCTATTCCTGTCATCATCCTTTACATTTTTGCTTCCTTAATTTGATTTCTTCTGAGGCGCCTCCACCAGGTTTGGCTAATTTCATGTGAAATTGTCTTGAGTGTCTCTGTGCTTGCTTGATTTGGCTCATCTGCAACGTCAGGTAGTTGAGTGGGTCGGTTGAAAAGTTGAGTTTCTACTCTGACTTTTGCTTTAATCTTTGGCAATCCCTCAGGGCTGTAGTTTGGACAGTTAATCACTGATACGTCAGTTCCCAGAAATTATAGCTACTGGTAAGGGAGAGATGTACTCCACTGCTTTCTTTTATTCGCAGGATTCTTTGCATCCAAATTTCTTGTAAACTCCTTCGTGGATTTCTCCCTTATCCTAAGCTGCCCTGGCTCCACCTCCAGCTGTGGGCCCAGAAGTTGAGAAGGATTACTTCCCATTCTGCTAGCTTCTGCATCCATTTTGGAGGGCCAAATCTCTAGCAGATGGCAATGGATCTTATCCAGCAGGTGCCAGTAAATATAGTTCATGTTGGAAAAATCATTTTCCAATAGCAGGTCTGTTGCTTTACGCTCATCAAAAGACAACACTAACATTTTCTGACTTGTGCATGATACAGTAGCATATATTTTTGTCAGGTACATTGTGGATGAAAACAAACAGACGATAGGGGGAATTTTGACAATTGCAAATTTAATTCGGATGGTGGAGATAGGGATGAGTATCTGGGAACCCCTAAGTCTAAGGGTTATCTACAAATACAGTCCTTGAGGGAAGATCTGGAGAACGGAGATTGAAAAGAGACTTCCACTTCCTTGCTTGTGATATATCATTTCCACTGACAAGAATTTTTTTTTTCAAGATTTATTTATGTATGCATTCAAGAACTGAGGTACAGGCCAGAAGTTGGGGGTGGTGGTGAAAGTATTCACCAGAAACAGAGCAGGGAGCAGAACAGGCAGATTGACTGAAGCATACTGGTGAGGGTAACAGCAAGCGGGACGGGAGAGGTCTGCCAGCTACACAATGTGGGTCTCCTTGCTGGTTGGGGTTGAACTGCAATGGCTGTGGATAGCTTCATAGTGCTGTGCTTTAACTAAACTGTTGAGCCACCAGGGAGGGTCCGACAGGATTTTATTTTAAGGAATAATTAGCCAGGTGCCCCAGAGTTAATAATGCTACCCACGAACATTGAAGCTATTATAATCCAGTAATGTCTAGCAACAGATGATTCATTCAAGTAAGGGACACCCATCTACATGATGGTCCATTATACAGTCACAAAATAAAATCGTATAAAAATTAAGAATATCGGGACACGTTCTTTCAGTGATTGTAAGTTAGTGTGTATGTGTACATAAGCACTTGGAATTCACTTTAATGATGCTTTCATATGGACTAGAATTATGGATCATTGTTTCCCAAAACTTTTCTGCTGGCCATGTGTTAGTGATTGGAACACGGAAGATGACAAAATCCACTGTCAGTGAGGCATCTGAATATCAGCACATCTAATTCCACTTTCCAAGGCACTGTCCTCTTGGGACTTCACAATGATACTGACGTTTGCTGAAGCTGCCTGCTTAACAGCCCTTGGTCCCGGGGATGATGGCTTGCATGCATTTCCTATCAGTCTAGCATCGAGACACCTCTGGCTGTCTCTGTCACATTCTCATCGCCTTCCTCGCTCTTACCCAAACACTGCGGATTCTTGGCACCCTAGCACAATGCACGTGTCTTCTTTTTTTCTTAGATTAGTTTTATGAGATGATGGCCTAGCGTTCCTTGTTGATTTGCTTCACTGCCTCATAATACCTTCTGACTCATTCGTCCGCCCACCTCCCCTTGACTGAAGGACTCAATTTCCTCATTTCCGGTCTGTGTGTTCCCTCTTTCAGTCTTTCTTATCAGTAATTCTGGTTTTCGTTGAACATGCAGCTGCATAATCTTTGCGCCCTCACCCCCTCTTCTGCACCTGTGTCTGCTCTGAATCTTCTTTCTGAGTGCCAGGACCCTGTGCTTCCTCTAGCAGCCCAGGAATCGGTTGCAAGGCCAAAGGACTTGTTTATTGTTTGTGTTTCATTGATATCTGTATTTAGTTTTCAGTGAAACACTTTTTCCATTAATGTGACCTCAAACACAATGAGAGGTGCTTTAGAAGCTTTGCAAGCTACTCACTCTTGTTCTGCTTTTTCACCTTTTCTGTTGGAATGAGTTCCTTTCTCTTCCTTGGCCCTGTATGGTCTGTCTATATGGTTTCATATAATCCTGCCACTTGTTTCTATTGTAACAATCTGAGTAGTTATGTTTGGGCATTCAAAACTTACTGATGGAACTTTGACTGTGAATCTGACAAACTTCCAGTTTGTCTTCCATCACATTTCATTCGAGAAGACTCAGTGAGGGGACTGTGATGGTTCTTTCTTTATGCGCTTCTGTTCTGCTCAGAGGCCAGGCTTTAGCTCTTCTGCCCTGGAATCTTTCAAGCAGGCACACCAGTGTGCTCAGGGCTGAGGTTTATGTCATGAAATCATGTGTCCTAGAGAGCCAGCAAGCTTTGCTCTCTTGCAACAGTTCCTGTGGCATTACCTATGTCTCTGAATTCTTTCTGCATGAGTCTGTCATCAGGTGTTTGTTTAGCTTTACTGGGCACCTAGTAATTGAACCAGGTGACCCTGAGATTATGTAGCTATATATAAACATAGCTCTGTTATATACCATAACATATGTTAAGGAAGATTCTGAACTTCTCCGGACATCTCTGGTCTGACTGTAGAAAGAAAAATTAACATTGGTTGCAAATGGAAACAGTATATCACCCTCTGTGAAATTACGTGCTAAATTGACTTATACATGCTCATGTCGATGTACAGTCGAACAGAACAAACAGCTCAGTGTGCCGTCCCCTTCACAGTCAAAATTCCATCAGTAACTTCTGAATACCCCAAACTTAACTACTCACAGCCTGGTATTGACCAGAAACCTTACTGATAACATAAACCGTTGGTGAACATATATCTTGTACATACTTACATAAAATTCTACTATGTACTATGTTCTGATTTTAAAATAAGCTACGGAGAAAAATATTTTTAAGGAAATCATAGATGGACCATTGTAAAGGCCTTCATCTCCATCAGCTTTGCCTTGAATAGGCAGAGGTTGAGGACGAATTAGGGGCTCTGAATAAAAAGGTCTGCATGGAATGGACCCGCTTAGTGCCAACTCGTGTTGTTCCTGGGTCAGCTGTAATGGGTAGATACTTCTAGCTTTCAGCTGTCCCTCACCTGGGACCCTAGGTTAAGAACCCTTGAAGTGATAACTATTTTATGTGGTAAGATTGTGGCTTACAGAGATTTATAATAATTTTTTCAGTCTGTAGTCTGGGCCTGGGAGAAGCTTGTAGGTAGGAGGACTGAGAGAAGTTCTGCGTGTGTTAGAAGTTTGTGGAGCTCATGTGAAGACATAACGTGGGCCACAGGGCAGAAGCCTATGGAAGCCAAGTGTCATCACTACTTAATGTGACAGACTAATATAAGTAGGTGGGCAAAATGGTGGAGAAGTCCTGTAGTGATGATGTGCAGTGTTGTATCTAGGTGGTATGTGAGCCAGTGAATTTACCTACATTACTCCTGATATTATCCTGTAATAAACTGATGAAGCTAGGACCGAGGAGAGTTCCAGAAAGATTAAGTGAGCACGATTAGGAAGGAAGTTTTGGATATAGGGAGTAAAAGTGAAGCATAGCAAAGGGGCATATTGGTTCCTGGTTATCCAGAAATCATCACTACAAGAAAACTGTGGATGAAGCAGAGTGCCCATGGCCCCGAGCCTCCCCATCGCCCACCCTCCTGCCTCCTTACTATTATGTGTCATTTCTACTTTCCCATCACTTGATTTTCCTAAGATCCCTTTTATGTATTAAAGTACTTCTTTTTGCGAATTTCTATTGAAAGTGCCTATTCCCCAGAAAACTTCACATATATAATTCTAGTACCACTTCATGGTAGTTCATAGACACTCCCAGCATCCTAAATGAAGCTTGCTTATGTCCCCAGGGTAAGAATTCCTGGTGTGATAACTATTTTATGATGGGGTGAGGTTGGCTGTGCATGAACATCCTTGGACTTTTTTGTAATCTTACAAAATATATGTTGGAAATAGCAATCTACCATCATTGGATTGGAATTGAGCTCATAGCCTGTTTGCTGGCACAAGACCAACCGTTATTACGTGTCAATGATGCTAAATATCACTGATGCTGAAACTTGGTTGGTCCTTTTTTTTTCCTCCTGCCTGAGATACAGACACCAAAACTTAGGAGCCAACTCTATTCCTTTGCAAAGTGCTGTGATTCTAATCCTGTTCTGCTGAGGCAGTGGGGGTGATTTAACATACTTATCTGCCTTTGAAAAAAGTTGATGGGGTTTTAGCTGCCAGTGGGAAATCTGTAGCATCTTATACATGCGAATTTCCAAGTTTGCCATCTGAGAGTGTTTTGCAGTCACAAAAGCTAATCTTCACCCTGTTTATGCCAGGAAAAGGTGTGTGTTGTTAAGGGCAGCTCCTTCCCACTTGGCTTATGGCCTGACTTTATCACCTATGAAATGTTTCAAATATCTCCTGCTGAGGCAGGCACTGTTATTTTCTCCACTTTACAGATGAGGAAATAAAGTAAAGAGAAAGGAAAATGGTGCCCTGCTCCTGACCACCACACTCACGGTTTCTAGTTTGGTACAAAAGAAATTAAGTGAAGTTGGGAGCAAAGGTTAGGACAGTATTTCTGGAATTACGTGAGACATTTAAATAAAATAAAAGAAGAAAACTTTTCCAGTGATCTGAATGAGCTTCCACACCTGCACTCTAACTTCTGGGAGCAACGTGGAGTTTTCGTCCTTTTTCTACCCTGGTGTTTATGTACATATGAGAACTTAGGCTCATATTTCCTGGCTGGTGCTGATTTCTGTCCATTATTGACACCACGGGTCTTTGTGCTGCTGCTTCTTGGAGAAGAAAGCTTCTGAGAGAAGCAGGCTGTGTTCTGCCCCTCTGCTTCCTTTCTCCTAGCTGGCCTGAGCGCCGCCTGCCTTTGTGAGAAAGCAGCTATTAAGCAGACGCAGCAGGAGGAGTTTAGGAGTCAGGAGTTTCATTCCTTGCTTAATGAAAAGGGATGGTGAGCTGTGGTTTTGCAGCCCGCAGGGAGACTGTGGGGTGGGAGCTGGTATTTGCTCTGTGGAGCAGGTAGCCGGGAAACAAACCCGCTCCATGCCTACTCTGCCTTCTAAGTGACAGAGCGCCAAAGCCATCCCAGAGAAATTGGGTTATGTAAGCCACCGGGAGCCCCTCTGAGAAGCCAGGACAAGACAGCAGACCAGAATCTGCCCTTTGGCATTTCCTGTCCAGCCTTCCCAGCTATTAGTAGACAGTCATTGTCTGCCTGTAGACCTCCAGTGCTGATGGGGATCCTCTGGCAGGGAGCCCACCTTTAGTGTTTGCACCTTACCGCCCAGATGCCTGGATGAATTTCCACACTGGCACTCACTCCCACTTACACCCTCCCCAGAAGCTCCCATTGTGGTATCAGTTTGAGGCAGGTCTTCTGGGTAGGCCTAACCTTGGTCATTTCAGCAGCAACACGAAATAAGCACTGGAGCAACCTCAGTACAGGGAAGGGGAGACCAGCTGAATCTACATTAAGTCAGGTTTCTCAGTGTCACTCAAGCTCTCCAGCTTGGTGTGATGTAGCAATTACACTTAGAACGGTCTTTTTTTTTTTTTGTACTGAATATTTGCCTCTGTTGTCTTAAGAGCTGACTGTAAAGTCTAGTTCTTACTTTACTGCATATGATCTTACAATACTACTTCATTGCTGCTTCTTGAATGTACCTAAAACTGATCAAATTTATCTTTGTTCCAAATTTATACCTGAATGCAAATTAGTATCTAATAAAGCCCGGGCCAAGGTAGATCATTAATTTCATATTAGGACATTAAAGAATTTGTATGTTTTAAATGTCAGACATGCACTATTACCATGTTCCCTATTTGGGAGTTTGTGTTTTTTCCCTTTGGTTCATATGTTTCATCTTGGTTAAACCTTGGATTTTTGTTTATGGCACTTTGAGCTTGGAGCTATTTGGGATCATAGAACAAAAGCGAAATGTTCATTTGCTGCCCACTGGTTTTGCCTTGAGAATGTCTTCTTTTCTCACTCACAGCTCAGACTATTCCCCAGTAGTTTGAGATCCTCTCCACCCCTGGGAGAGGCCAGGAGCTCATCTGCGCTCCAACCTGAGGCAGTCTGCTGCGGGCAGGTCCATGCTTTGGTTGTCCTTGTTAGAGGGCGTAAGGCTGCCCCCGAGGGAACTGCGGGAGACTTCGCTGGCCTGCCTTTGGGAGGTGGGCGTGAGAGTGGGCAGAGCTTGTGTGCCCCGGAGAGGCTATGTTCCCTCATTGCTCCTTTGATTTTATGGGAGCAAACTGATGGGCGCATGCTAGTGGCAGACAATGTAAAAGCAGGGTTTGGGGAGGTGGAAGAGTTAAATCTGTTGCCTTGCAACTACTGGTCTCCCCCAAATGCAGTCTGTTCATCCTGTGCCCTTGGCATGCAAACCACAGGGCACCCACGGGACAGACCGTGGGAGAATCAGCCCTGTTGTCTGTGAGCTTGAACGGCTCCACAAATGATGAAATGATGACTAGATGAAATTGTGAAAGGAAAATGTCCGCCCCATTTGCAGTTTCTAAAGCTGAAGTCCTTGATTCAAATTTGGGAGGAATCTTGCAATTTGAGGATTTGGGAATGTTTTCTTTCCATTAGCAAGCAATTCATAGTGAATAGATATTGTCTTTTTTTTTTTTTTCTTCTCCTTTGTTAAAGATTCTGTGTTTTGATCTCTTACCCTCATCATGGCATGGAAAATAGATAATAAGGAAGTGGTGGTTTTTGAAAAGAAGGCAGAAATTCTAAACCAGTGGCGTGAGAGACAGCTCCCCTGGGATGGGAGAAGGGAGATGAGATGAATGGAGGATGAAAGTCCAAGCATGTACAAAAATGACAGTTCTACTCTGCACTAGCAAAATCTACCCCATTTGGCATACGTGTTTGATTTAGAAAGTTAGAACCAGAAGTAACCGCTGCAGACCTAGGCCTTCTGCTTTCGGCGGTTGAGTGAGAACCAGGGTGGGAAGAAGGAATGTGGTTGTAGTGTGATGACCCAGCACATTGACCTTGCTCTGGGCTTGCTCTCCTCTCCCGAAAGGCGGTCTGTGGAGCAGGCACAAGTCTGGATCACTATTTCTCTAGCTCATGGATGTGTCCTGCTTGGGTCTGCAAGCTGGTCATACACAGGTGGGTCTTATCTGATAGTGGTGACTCAGTGATGTCCATCAGCTTTTATTCTGTGATCCTTCCTTGTCACATGCTGATCAAACCCAAGCTCTTGCTAGGCTTCTGTCTCTGAGGCCACTACTCAAGGGACGAGGAGATTGAAGCAAACCAGCCAATGCTCAGGTGTGTGGTAGATTCCCTTGCTCATTATAATCTGAGACTCATTTAAAACGAAACTTAATGTCCGCTATTATACATTTGTTAAATTTCCCCTCCATGTTAAAAGACTTTTCTGTAAGATACTGCTTCATTCAGGGCAACTTATCTTTTTACCTGGGAGGAACTTATTTCCATTAGAATTGGCACCCTAGCTACATACCTCACATTAAAATATTTCGAATGATTAAACTCAAGCACTGTTTCTTAGGGGTGTGTGCTCTTCCAACTGGCTCTTCTTTTGTGTTGTAACAATACCTTTAACTTCGACACAAGTTTTTGTTTTGTGTGTGTGTGTGTTTCACTACCAGGCATACTATTCGCAGAAACTGGAAGCCAAGTACTGGTAACTGGCTTAGGAAGGCACAAGTTGTGTTCTCCTCCCCTAGTTCAGCAGGCCTCTCAGCTGCATGCAATGGGTTTGTGTCCTAATAGACCCAGACCCATATTTCTTCTTATTTTCCTACCGATTGCTCTCTCCCAGTGTGATTTGCATTTAATCATCGTCATCTCTTCTTCCTTTACAGAGCTATTAAGAATGGGAAAGGATTGCACAGCAAGAAGGAAGTGCCCATCCACCGTGTCGCAGACATCTCGGGGGTGAGTCCTACCCCCGCTGGACAGTGTGGCTCAGGGGCAGCAAGCGCCTGGCCGCCTCTTCTCCAGAGGACTCCAGCTTAAGTCCTCAGTAGCTCATTTGATTTCAGGCACTAATCGTGACTTTTTTCTATGACTTCTGCTTAGGCGTCTACAGAGATTCTGTTTTAGATTCTGGAAAAGCAGAATTCAAGGGCATAAAACCTCCTACTTTCTCTTCACCTGAACAGTTACTATGTTGTTTTTCCATTCAAAAATCCTTATGAATTAGAAGATACTCCCATGTGTACTAAAAATAAGATTGTGTCTTTAAAATCTCTGCTTAATTCTCACTACTAGTGGAAAATGTAATAGAAAGATAGTGAGAAAAGGCCGTGTGTAGGTTTCAGGACAAGTTTAAGAATCGTAATTTCCACATCACTTTATCCTCTGGTTGCCTATAGATGTGAGAAAGGAGTGAGCCTCTCCATGACATGAGGTATCGACATTGTGGAAAAAAGGATGACAAAAATAATTTTGAGCTCCCAAAAGCCTGTGTCCAAATGACTGTTTAATATTAGGATTTAACACTTACTCATCTGGGATCTCTTTGAGGCAAGAGATGGCCTTGTTACTTAAGCTAGTTCTTGCAACACATGTTTATTATCCGCTCTGCCCAAACGTACTGTCGGCACAGAGAAAACAACAATGCACAAACTTGTTGAAGTCCCTGCATCGAGCAGGCAAGGGTGACCAGAGCAATGTCAGGTAGCAGCAGCAGCAGCAACTGCTGTGAAGACAGGTCAAACTGGCCAAGGGGCCGTGAGTGGGTGACATGTTGATTGTCAGGTGACATGTTGATTGTCAGGTGACCAGGGACAGCTTGTGGGCTCCTCAATTCTCTGTTTCTGGGATGTGCACCATCTACTTCAGCTCCCCTGGTCACTAGCCACCAAGGGGTCATCCAGCTGATGTGGAGGGGAACCACATAGCCCTGGGGAAGGAAAGGAGTAGGGGCTCGTAAATCTTGGACACCAAAAGAAAACTTGATAACACACTCTGGGCACAGCCCGCAGCAGTGATGAATGAGAGCTTATTATCTTCTTCTGGTGTCTCCCAAGCCTGGGTAAGGGTCTGCCTGTTGTGTGGCTGCTGATTATAACTGTGTCTGGCCAGCTCACCTTTGCCTAGGGATGGTGGTCACCTGCTCGTTTTAGGCAATGGGATTCTGTTGAATTTTTCTTTTATCTGTAGCTCATGAACCAGAGATTACAGATTAAACATCATTACTGACATTAATTAGACATCCATCAGCAAGTTGTACCTCTGTTCGATGCTCAAAACACCTTGAGAAACATTCTTTGTACCCAGTAATAATGAGCACCCCAGAAACCTGATTCTAATGGACTTTGAGCCACACGTGCGTCTGCTGAGGCTCATTGTAACAGACTTAACTCCCAGCAAAATGAGAGCTGGCTGATTTTCTCTGTGGCTCACCCTGCGGAGTTATAGTTTCTATACACATTGTGAATTTCCATATGTATCTGATACCTGTTTCTGGAAAATCCAGTGGGAGGCTCCTTTACCTGGGGTAATATATGCCCATCCAAATGCATGTCACCCACACACCAGACCTTCCAGAAACTGAATTATACCTTGGGGATGGGTGCTGTCTTTGGCAAGTGGTGTTCATGTTCTTGCACAGACCTCGCACTGCCAGGGCATCAAGTCCTCGGCACATTATGAGCTTGCGGCTCGCCGCTCTGCAGGCTGTCTTCTTGACCCTGCATGTGTCCAGGATCCTTACCTTGAAGAGATTTCTTGGTGGTGTGGTTTTTTTTTGTTGTTGTTTTGTTTTGGTCTCTAGTGCCTATGGGCCTTGACTTTGGTTTCTTGCCTCTCCTAAACAGTAGCCCAGTTTCATACATATTTATTCCCTTTTCTGTCTGTATATTGGAGAATTGGGTTACTCTTAAGTTATTTAAAAATAAATGCCAGTTAATTCTCCCTTGGTTACCCCATAAATAAAAGAGGAAAGCTTGAGCAAGTGAGAGAGTGAACGGTTAAAAGCTATTCCATTTAAAGAGATGTCAGGATGACCTTGTCTTCCTTCATAACACATTATCGAGCTTAGATTGCAAGGGTATTTTCGGTGCCCTCCTTAACTGAGAACAGTCTCCCCCGTCTAGCCTTTCCTTCTTTCTGTCACAGTGTGGTGTTGTGTGTTTCCATGTTGGGCACCGTGGGCCATCTAAGCGAGGTGAGTGGGTGGTCAGCTCCTGGTAGCACCCTGGCGATGCCACATCGTGGGACAGGTCTGTTCAGGTGGTAAGACAAGCAAACAGGTGAAGACAGAGTCCCTGGAGTAAAGGCGCCTCTACAGCCCTGTGTGACGGCTTCATACAGGTTTCTTAATCTTTTCTAATCTCGTACAATGTCCCCGACACACATTGATCCCCTTTTAGTTTCAGGGCATGATAAATGAAAGGTGCTGTTGGACTGGCAGTACATACAAAAGACTGCCAAAGGGATTTACTGTGACTGCTGTTTGTGCTCAGGCCCTGTCTCCACCCCAGTTCACACCTTTAGGGGCACAAAAACTCACATTTTGTGTCCAACACATTCAAGGAATGTGCTGAGTAGAAGAGGTTATGCCATGATAGTGAAACAAGCACTCTGCAGATTTGTTGGGGTCCGAGGCTCATCTCCTTTTTTGGAGGTGAGTTTCTCCCAGGGTCCTTATCTCTATTCTTAGATTTCATAAGCTTATTTCAGTGGGTAAAGGTCAAGAGTGTATATTTTTTCAAAAAATGCATTCACTTATTTGACTTCAGCAAGGGCAAGGTCTATTTGGTGATGGGACAGGAACTTGATCCAAGCACAGGAGTTTGGGGTGACGACCTACCTTGGCAAGTAGGGCCCTAGCATCTGTGGGGATTAAGCAAGCAGGGCTTTCCATGCACACTGACTGGTGTTCCTTAGGGCAGCCTGAGCAGGCCAGTTCTCAGCTCCTTGACATGCTTTGTCTAACTTTGCACCCTGCTATTCCAGTTGAGCCTCCGCCTGCCCTCCCATCTGGTCACTTACTAACCTTTTGTCTTTTCAAAAATATTATGATACTTTCAACTTTCAGGTTTTGTTTTTTGTTTGTCACTGTAGGTGATTCTTGACATTCATGTCAATTCGGTGTTTGGTTTTCCATGAGGTACAGGAAATCTGTGTGTCACAGCAACTGTATGAACTGTGCCTTGTGGCTGGAAGCTTTGTTGAGTCTGAATCTCACTACTTCAGTTTTCAGGGTATCCACTAAAGCAAGGAGATACGACCGGTTTGGTTCTTTGGATTGCAGAGAAATTACTAGTCACCTTTATTTGAAGTGTTTAAAGGTGTGGCAGAAGTGGAAGGTTCGTTTCACTGGCAGACTCGTTTTCCTTCAAGCGAGGATGATGTCAAGAATTTGAAATGTAACCAGTGTGACACTAGATCCGACTTGATTTCAAGGCAGGTTCTGCAGTGACCGATGTTTTTCCCTGATCCTGCCTCCACTGCCTCCCTTGCAGGCGGACAAAAAGTGAGAACGTGCATGCCAGTGGAATGTAAGGCTGTTCCTTATCTGCACTTTATTATTGCTTTTGCTGCAGTCTACTCTGTAATAAATACGATCTCCTGCAGATACACTGTAATACAGGCAATAAAATGGGGCTGTTCATGGCTTACGTTTGTTCTGGTAAATCAGACAAATCAATTATGGTTCTGAGATGCAACCCCTCGGGTTGCAGCCGGCACAACCGACTTCTTCCTGCGCCTCCCTTCACGCCTTCTTCCACTTGTACGCGAGTGGGACTCCGTGAGTCATAATGTCAGTCCCACTCTTTCTCTGTTTCCTGTTGTCTTTGTTCTCTCTTCTCTGGTACAAGAGGGGATGTTTGTTCTTTTGTCGTGGCACTACTTGATGGGGCACCCTCAACTGGTCTCCAGCTCGTTTTCTCATTTCTAAAAGCCCCAGGACAGATTCCTAGAATGAGGTTTTCCTCATGTCCTCAGCATCTTTGACTTTTCATGGCAACACATCTGTTAATTTTGCTGTTCACTCTGTACTGCCTCCACTTCCATCGTGAAATCCATTTTTTTTTTTTTTTTGTCCTGCTCGATGCTGCTCACTTGGACATTGGTTTCTGGCATCATGAATTAATATCATAAATGGAAGGCTTGCAGAGCAACCAGTGAGATTCTAACTTGCAGCTGAAAGGACCCAAGTGTTCCTTTGAGGAAGGAAGGTGGTGGCTGTATATTTAAAATTTTATTCTAGCATCTCCTCCTGCGTCTTCCTTCAGTTCCTGGTAGTCCACTGCCTTCTTGAACCGGAATGGTAGTGTCCTCTTTGCTTCAGGGCGCTTGAAGCTGTCATTCCTAAGAGAGACTTGGGGACCATTCCAAAGTTTCTTTCCTTGTCGCCCAATGAAATTGGGCCTCAGTGAAAGTTTAAAAACTAATTTTTGCCAAAGGGAAATAAAAAAGTGGTTTCTCCCAGTAAGCCCAAAAGAGGTAAAAACCCATTCACCTAGGGAATTTATAAATTAGGTCTGTGTTAATTACAGTTTCACTTTCATGTCTTCTGATCCACTCGTTTAGATTTTCTTCTTATTCTCATAAGATTTGAACTTTCTTTTCTGCCAACTGTCTTCTTTCGAATCACAGATAATTTCATAGCACAAATGCTCCTTTTACTTTGTTCATTGCTTTGTTAAAATCACATTTTCCTCTTTTATGTCAAGTCTTCTATTGCCCCTTTTGTGGCCGTGGCACAAGGTCTGGCCTGTGGTCCTTTCTGGTAGGCTCCTGTGACCTCTCTTCGCGCCCTAGCTGCTGGCCTCATGGTGGGACTCCGTACTCATCACCCTGGAGAAAGGAACCTGCAAGAGCCGGCTCGCTGTCTCCTGAACGTGCCCTCCGGACAGCGCCATGTTCTCCCTAATGAGGACAGCCCGTGGCAGGGCAGCCGTTGCACGGGCTCTGGCAGGTGCCGTGTATCTACTGTGCTCTGCGCCTGCGTCGTCCGCAGCGTGGAGGCTGTTGCTCACCAGCCCTTCTTCTCCACTTACCTGGCGGCTAGGGCACCTGCACTCTGGATCGCAGCACGCAACTCACGGTCTTGTGTTCTTGCTGCTCAGCATGTGCTAAAGCCCTGTGGCACCTACTGGCCCCGGTAGTAGCTGTTCTGGAGGCTCCCAGCTGGAGGGCAGAGCTGAGGCGCTGCTCTTTTTTTCCTTTCTTCTCCTTCCTTCACTCTTCCTGCCTCTTTCTCCTTTTTCCCTCTGCCAAAGAGTTGGACGTTAAGGAGCCACGATGGTGTCAGCCAGCCTGCATCAACTGGTTGCCCTCTGGAGCAGCTGAGGGCATTGCTTTATTGGCCTTCACCCAGAGGCCCTGTAGCTTTCCTGTAAAAGCTCCCAGAGCTGCAGGGGTGTCATCCTTTTTCCTTCTGATAAATCTGAAAGCACTTGTGCTTTCCATGGGAAAAGGGATCTCTGTCCTTCTCTCAGGTTGAGTAAGTTTCTGAATGAAAACTGGGGGAAAAAACTAAGTTTGTTTTTGGCTTTTTTTTTTTTTAAAGATTATGATTCAGCATCTACCACAACTAATAGAGCTTGTGTAAGCATCTCCTTTTACAAATTTAACCCATTTTTTCCAGAGTTCTGTTTTGTGTGAGCATGCACATCACGGGGCACTAAATTTAGGACAATGTCTCATGCCTCTTTATTTAGTAAAAGTAGAGGAGAAATTGGGCAAGCTTTTGAATCGGCATTCTTACTTACTAGGCACCCCTTTGATGGATTGCCGGGTACTGCCCTATGCACTCCCTCGGATTGTTCTATCCAGGTCTGCTCATTTATTTTTCGCTTCTGCGGAAAAACTTGTGACGGCCTATCGTGATACAGATGATCCCTGTTAGGTACAATTCCTGTATCTATAGATACAATACATTTCCACTCTGGAAAAGAATTGACTCCACATGTTGTTTTCACTCTGCAGTTTTATATCTCTAACAAATTCATTTCAGCTGTTCTTGTTGCCAATATACATCTGTTCATCAGATTTTCCTTTGAATCAGTTGTACTATCTCTCTGGTTCCTTTATTAACTTGTGAGTCACAATAAAAATTTTGACATGTGCCCATTTTATATTTGTCTGTGAGCTATGATTTTTACCTGTTTGAAATTTTCCTTTAAGAAGAGAAGCAACAACAACAAAAAAATGTTAAACCATTTGTAACATTGTGCACTAAGAAATCCTGTCATTTTGTGATTTGAAAATTCTCTTTTATTGCCTACTCTTTCCCTGGAATTGTGAAGTCATTTGATTCTGTATGTCTTTAAAAGTTCTAAAGTAAGTGTCTTGTTCATCTGCAAAATGCCTGATTGCACGCCGTGATCTTATTGATCTGCCATTTTATTCACTGTCATGACAGGCTTTCGTTCTGGATATTCAGGCATCATAGAAGATTGAGATGGGGTGATTGCCATTAACAAGTGGACCCCGTTTTGACATTGGTGGGTGTGTGCCAGCACTGCAGTTCTGCACCCCTGAAACATTGTTTGACCCGTTGACTTGCCCAGAGGTGGAGTGCTATTAGAGACAGGGATGATTTGCCACCTCTCTCAGTAAATATTTTTTCCAAAAATAACTATGAACTTTATACATCACCAGAATGAATTCTTTTTTCAGGTAGATTTTTGCAACTAATTTTTCTCACCCCCTTCTGATTTTTGTTTATGAGTTCACACACAAATGCCTACTGATGTGCCCCTTAGAAATGGGGTCCTGGCTTTTTTCATGTAGGTGTCCAGAGCTGTAGTGATTTCTGTCTGTCTTCCTTTGTTCAAAGGAGGCAGAAAGGAAATTAAGAGTATAGGAGGTTTTTCCCCCAAAGTGGCATGTCCTTCCAAAAGAGTCGCTGCTAACACAGATTCAGCTCTAGTTTGGTCGTGCACACCACTTCTCTGGGTGCAGATGGATATTGTTCAGTGATTCTATTTCATGAGCCCATTACAGTCTTAGCTAAATGAGTGTGAAGGTATTTTGAAGGCAGCTGATAAAATTCCTGATTCCATGTTCAGGTGTGTGATTGCGTTTTCTGATCCATGCTTTGGCTGCTGAGTGATGTGATAAAACTTGAAATATTTCTGCTCAGCCACAGCTTCACTCTTCAGCGTCATAACACTGGTTAGCCCTTGACTAAACTCATTTTTTTCCTGTGGCTATTGCTTATGTAAACATCTCAAAGTAAGTCATTCTACTAACTTAGACATTCTGCTTACCTGTATTTTAAGGTTTTGTTTTACATGCTTCCGACATTATCCCTACAGAATCTGTTGTACAGAATTTTGGACAGTGCTTGCAATGTTGCTATCCAGATAAATATCCTTGACTCAGAATTTAGGATTGTGTTGGAGTATCCTAGTAGTTTTGTACCTTACTTCCTCAGGATACAGTGTTCTCAGAATGAAATGATAGAATGCCTCATCGAGTATCAGATTTGGGAGGTACCTGAGAAAATTGCAGTACCAAAGTTTTGAATTTGGAGGAAGACTATGTTATCTTTTTTCCCTGACAATTCTCTTAACTGTGCCTTTTTCTCAGCACTTACAAAATTACTTTTTACCAATAATTTGTGCTTATTGATATGTTGACTGTTCTCAAGTTGACATATGTGCAGTGGTTTCCCTCACTAGTTCCTAAACCCCAAAGAAAGGGGCATCTTTTGGTATCCTGTTTGGTTTGACAGACCAGGCGATGGCCAGAAGCAGTTTGGAGATGTGACTTGGCCCCTAGGTACAGGGTTAACTTTCCTCACGAATAACTGACCAAACTGCATCAGAAGGATGCATCAGAAAGGAAGCATACTTTCTAGAATACAGTGATAGTGTGTCATCCTGATTATCAGCATGAGCTGTAACATCAGATCACACACATGAAAGTCCTGACTTCCTCGCTTTGTCATCTTGAGGTTACAGAACATCTCTTTGCCATTCTGACCACATCTGTAAAGTGGGTGTAATAATGGCTCCTTACCTCCTTCAGCTGTGAAGTGATTAAACACACCAAGTGTTTAGAACAGTTGACATTTTTTTTTTTAAAGATTTATTTATTTGTACATACAGAACTGGGGGTACAGGCCAGAGGCTCAGGGGCGGTGAGAGGCTTCACCAGAGACAGAGTGGGGAGCAGAACAGGCAGATCGACGAAGTACACTGCTGAGGGGAGCAGCGGGCGGGTCAGGAGAGGTCTGCCACACCATGTGGTCTCCTCCGGGGCAGGCGGGATTTGAACTCATGCGGAAGTGGCTTTAGCTTCCCAGTGCTGTGCTTTAACCCGCTGCGCCACCAGGGAGGGCCAGTTGACATTTTTTGAGCTCAACATACAGCAATGGTTCACTTTGCTTTGGTGACTATAATTAATCTACTGAGCATTCTGATTAGCCTCTAAATTCCTCTAGAAATGACAACTGCCATCATCATCATCAGTAGTATTTACATTTCCAACTCTATCCAGTTCACATCCCAAATCTTACTCCTTCCATCCCCCCGAGTTCTTTTACCGCCTCTTTATCTTGCATTTGGCATTTAACATATGCTATCTGGCTTGTTTTTTTTTTAAATGTTCTTGTCATGTTGAGTCAGTGAATGAATGATCAAACAATAAGTGTTTATCCACGCTTACACGTCAGACACAATGCTGGGTGTTGAGAATTTAACATTTAAAAAGACATATAGGCCCTCCCTGGTGGCGCAGCGGGTTAAAAGCACAGCACTGAGAATCTGAGGCCACTTCCGCACGAGTTCGATTCCTGCCTGCCGCCTGCCCCGGAGGAGACCACATGGCGAGCCAGACCTCTCCTGACCCGCCCGCTGCTTCCCTCAGCAGTGTACCTCGTCGATCTGCCTGTTCTGCTCCCCACTCTGTCTCTGGTGAAACCTCTCACCGCCCCTGAGCCTCTGGCCTGTACCCCAGTTCTGTATGAATAAATAAATAAATCTTTAAAAAAAAAAAAAAGACATATAGCCCTTATAGTGCATTCACGCTTCATTATTTAATTACAGTTGTGGTAGAAGCAGAGTTCAGTGAGTTTCTGCTTGTGGCCACAGCTTATTCCAGGTGGTCAGAGAAAGTCTCTTAAGAGATTGTAAAATGAGGCCTAGAAATGAATTAGTAGGTTGTTTTCACCCCTGAAGGTCTGGGGTGGAAGGTTGCTTGGGTTCCAGAGGCAGTCTTGCCTGAGAAGTGAGGATGATTGGAAGTAAGACCATGATGATTGAAATGTTTGTTTTGTGGTCTTTGATAAGGATGTTGGATTTTGCCTGAAAAACCGCTGCCATGGCAATGAAGTGATTAGGCCAGCATCACACACGTATGCAAGCTTGCACAGACACACATGACAGGAGATGTTGCAATGGCTCAATGGGCTGAGTGGCGACTGGGACCCAGGTTGTGACAGTAGAAATGGAAAGATAAATTTGAGGTACAGCTTGGTAGGAGAACTGCTACAATTTGGTGATTGCTTCACTCAGGGATCAAGAAAAGGAAGTGAAAGCAGTTGTCAGGCTTGAGCATCTGACATGTCCCACACAATTAACTGTTGGTAATGCTGCTTTTCTGATGCAGTCAACACTAGTGGTGTGGCTTTGAAAGGAAAGTTACGAATTTCTGGAACATGTTAGAGTTGAGGTATGCCTGAGCCATTCAGGTGTCTAGAGCTCATAAAAGGGACCTGGGCTTCACATGTGAATTTAGGACTCTGGGGTTATACATTGCACAGAATTGCCCAAAAATACTGAACGTAGAGTCCCTATGCCTAGCCTTTACTCTCCAAAATGTAAAGACCATATATAAGTGGGAGGCACCCCCCGAAGAATCGTTCAAAGGCACTTCCTGAGCTGTCAGCCGAGTAGCACACGGACAAAAGGAGAGGGCACTTGGCACAGGAGTCACTCTGCCGCCTTCAGATGGCAGCTCAACTGCCCAGGGGTCTGCTGGTGCCCTTAATTCAGAGTAGAGTCTGTGGAAGGAAGAGGCTGGGGTTGAAAGCTAGATGTCTTCCCTCATCAGCAGGGACAGCCTTATACCTTTTGTTTTTGGCATTTCCTAACAGTCTTAAATGGGTAAATGACTGTAATGATAGTATTTCTACAGTTATGAATGAGCAAGAATCTTCAAATTATCCACAATTATATATGCACTGGCAGAGAAGGAAATGGCAGTGATGTGCGATCCTTCAGTTTTCTTGACTGAAAACTGTCTCAGTTCTCTGCCATCATTCACATGTTCTGGGTATGTGGACTTCTACTGGTGGCCTGGGCCTTTTATGTATGAGCTAACTGCCATGGTTCCATCATAGCAGAGTTCTAAAACCAGTGGGAGGGGGCAGGAATAATTCTGTGCTTTTCCTTAGGAAGACTTGTAATTGCCAATACACTGCATTTCTCACTACTTTCAAGATACTTTCCTGTAAGTGTAGTTTCATTATGGGTTAAGCCCACTCCATGCTTACCTTAATGTCTGCCCAAAATTTGAGGTGCTCTTGTTAAAAGTATTTCTGAAACCCAACTCTGGGGCTCCTTGCCTCAGGCTGTGATATGACTAGAAATATACCTTTTCCCTCAGGTCATGCTAATGTGTGGTTTTGTTTTCTACCTGTTGTTAGCACACCTTTTTTCTCTGAAACATAATTATATAAACTGAGCCTTTGTTTTTAATTCCTTAGAAAAAGGGGAGTACTTCTGTGTCATCACAGCCATAAAGCACTGTGCAGGGATGCTGTTTTTGAAGGAATCATGAAGATAATTTACTTGGAGTTTTAAGTCAAGATGTTTTTCCAGATCAGTTTTACTGACTTTGCTAAAGTGCCCATAATATTTGTCTTAAAATAATACAGAACAGTTATGAAGAACTCATGATTTTGAATGTTGGCTCTAAGAGATGGAAGATTCAGTTATCTGACCCAAATATTTACAAGTTTATCCAAGGAAAGCTGAATCAGCTTTGAATGTTAATATATTTTCTTCTTTTAGAAACGAAAACTTCTGATCACAAATTTTCTGTAAAAATTTTTGGTTTTTAAATGTGTCAGATATAAGTCAAAATAAGAAAATAAAACTACCTCTACTACTGCTGCCAGAAATTTTAAAACAAAATTGCATCCATTTACTAAATCATGTGTAGGTTTTTCCCCAACTTCCCATTCAATCTTTTAAGTAACATAAGTATTTCAGTCTTTTTCCGTTTTATTCTTAACTCTGTATAATCAGGGCCTCAAAAAGTGTGATGCACTTAGTAGGTGCTCAGTTTTTTTTTCTACATAATTATTATTATTCACGATTCCTTCAAAACAGCGTTTGTGCAGTGCTTTATGGCTGTGATGTCATAGAAGTACTCCCCTTTTCCAAAGAAATAAAAAACAAAAGCTCATAATTTCTCCATATGAATTTTCTTCCTGAACCGCACTACTTTTAGTATCTGCCTCAAATTCTGTCTTATGAACTTAATGTCATGTATTTAGTGAGCTTTCTAATTAAGTCTTTAGTATGTTTTCTCCTTTCTTAAGCCATGTTTGGTCTTCCAATCATTGTCTGCAGTTATTTTCTTAGAACAGTTTCAGACCACATAGCTTTTTTTAACATCACCATTCTATGAATCTTTATTGAACGAAATGTATTAGGTTTTTATTTTGATGCATTTTTGATTTTCAAAACGTGGCCTGCTGTCTTAATAAGTTTCTACCAAAACATTTTCATTTTTCTTTGTTTCAAAAATCAGAACTTTCTCTTCCAAACTTTGTAATGATCTATTTGTATTAACTTTTTAATATGAAGGACTTTAAAAAGACTAATTAGACATAATAAAGTGGTTTTTATTTAAGATTTATTGGACCTAAACTGGTATGTCTGCAAGCAAAAATGAGTGCTCAGAGTACTCTTACAAGGTGCTGAAATGATTTCAGTCATTTTTTCTTCAACATTTATTTTGAACTTTTGTTTTATGTCATAGATTGTTGGATGATATTTTTGCTTCCATTCTTTTCTGAAATTGTGATCTTGTCTCTGGTGGGCAGGGTTTAGCATGACATCAATTTCCTTGCCCGGTCTCCTTGATTTGCGCATGAAATGAAAACTTGTGCTTCATCAGATCATCTTTTAAATTCTTTACTCTGTACATATTATTTTAATTATCTCTCAAGCCATTTTCTGGTTTTGTAATAAATCCTTACCTCTTGCCTATAGAGACGTTAGAAGTGATAAAAATTGATCTAAAACTTTCATAGAAAAAAATAGTGTTTCAAAACTAAGTTATTTTTTAATCACAGTCTTACAGTTTCTGCCCAGGGCTGTAGGCTGTGGCCACTGTGCTTTTCTATATTCTCATTGTCATAACTTAAACTGTTTTTAGACCAAACTCATGTCCTTTTTCCATAAATGTCCAAGGTGGTTGTTGTTGTATTCCTGGATTCATCATTTGATTCTTAGAAAAATACCAACACACTTGTTAAAAGTCTAAAGGGTGTTTTCCTGCTATCACTCGTTGTATTTATCTTAGCAGTTTAAAATTGAAATGCCATCTTTGTTTTTAATCAACTTGAGGGTTTATTTGATGTAAATGAATGTCTACAATTTGTGTAAAGTATGTTTTTAAAATATCACTTAGACTTAAAATTTATGCCTTCCAGTGTATTAAGCTCCCCTGTACACATTATCTTCTTACAGTTTGGTATTTCTGAACCGCTGTCTTTTATGTCTAATTTTGCTTTTGAATAGTTCCAGTTGAGCTTCATAATAAAGTTTGTTGTTTGTTTTTTTCTCATAACTAAAGCAGCCAGCGGTGAGAAAAAACCTAGCACATTTCTGTACTGATAGATAATGAAAGGAATTTGTTGATTCAAAGTACTCATGAATAACAGGATAGTTTTTCTCTTGAATAAAACTACAGAGCAGTCCTAGATTTAATTTCCTGACCTCAGTGAGATAAGACATTTTCTCCATGGAATAAGATACTTCTTTTTAAAAAAGAAAAGGAATGAACCAGGAGGAAGGCATGGATCTAAGAAATGGAATCTAGAAAAAGATGGAAATTCCAGGTCCTATGAGGGGGGATGCCCAGGAATTGGTGTGCAGGAAGACAGGAGTGGTCCAGGGAAGGCTGATAACTCAGTCTTCATTTTATAAATAGCAAACAGCATAACAAGATGTTTTAATAATAGTTTGTTGGGAATTTAGAGTATATATAAAATGGGGAAGGGGCGCTTTAAGGTAAAATGGGGAGAGATGATATTTATGAAGACGTTTCAGCACTCCAAATTGAGACACAACTCTGAGGTGGTTGTGAGCAGTGACAGAACTAAGGTGCAGCCTTTTTTGCCACCTCCTTCTTAAGCTGTCCCACATTCAGTTAGTAAAAGAAGGCTGAAGATGGGAAGAAAGCAAGGTTGTAGAGTTGTTACCTTTTTCTAACTATGTATATGCTGACTTTCGCCTGTTTTATATGAAGCACAGATATACCATCATCTGCTCTTTGTATGCTCAACTTATAGTACCCCATTTTTTTTTTTTTTTTTTGTAGAATAAGCCAAGGGCATTGTATTTCCTGGTGCTAATAAAATGCAGATTTTCCACTAAAAGACAATGGCTGCATTTCTAAAGGTTAAATTGAATGATTTTCAGGGCATAATTTCAGCTGGTTAAATTTGGGAAACTGAAAGTCATTCAATAAAAGAATAATCTCTGAGCCTGTATAGAATTTTCATTCAATGGAGAATTAGATATTATTTTATTCATGTTAAGCCATTATCACATGATTTTATTTCAAGGTAGAGACAAAATGTCAATAGACATATGTACTTAGCAGTTCTTTTTTCTTTATTTGAACAAAATATTCCCTCTATAGAGGCAACTGAGGGTGGTATCACACTTTTTCTTTTAGACATGACCTGAGAATTGATACAATCTCTTGCTGTTTTGTAAAACTGAAATGTTTTTCCTGTACTCTGCTAATGACCTTTTTATTCTTCATCGGTTTGAATTTTAGGAGTATTTTAATGCATTAGATAGCTAATTAGATTAAGATAGTTAATGCAAAACAAAGTTCTGAATGCTAGATTTCAAACTTACTCTCTGAGCTGCTTATAAGTAGTTGAAAGTTAAGTTAAAAACTAAAATATTGCAGCTTACCTACTCAGGCAGTTCCTTTGTTCACCAAAAATAAATAAACAAACAAACAAATAAATAAATAGCTATTTTTTGTATACAGTGACTATATCATTGTTAGCATTCAAGTCTGAATTTTCATAAGCCTCAACATCTTGAGAATCATGTATGTGTAACCATCCCTGCAGTCCAGACAGTACTGCTGATCATCCTCTCTCCAGCTCCCTACCCCAAACACCTATATTCCTTTGAGTTAACCGCTAGCCACCTCCCTAGTTTCTGGCAATCCCATTTGCTGTTTTCTTTCATAAGTTTTGAGAGTGTCATAGAAATAGTATCTTGTATTTGAGCTCATCCATGTTGTGGCCCACATCGTTTTTATGGGCATTACAGTTTGTTCTCTCCCCTGTTGAGGGATTTTTAGTTTATTTTCAGTTTGAAATGAGTATAGATGAGATCTAGTCCTGTAACAGGGTTTGGCTCTCTTTTAGTTGGACTGTGTCAGAATGCTGTTCATCTTTTCATTCTAAACACATGCTATATCTTCCTTTCTTACCATTGCCAGGTTCTGGTTTCTTAATTTTGTGGAAAGGAAATAGACAGCAGGCAAGGCCATCCAAATGAAAGAATCAATAGAAGGCTTCCTGAGGATAACCATATCCTTGAGGTTGTGGAAGGTCTTGTTGCTTTCGGGTGTTATTGAGGAGAAATGTTGACCCTCCATATTTGGGACAAGATACTACCTTTGCACTGACCTGCTCTGCAGCTTCCTGTTCTTATCTTGGAAAAACCCTCCTCTTTGGAAATTTCACTTTGGAAATTTCAGCCTCCCTTAATAATTGGTCAAGGAATAAAGTCAGAAAAGAAAATAGCAGTTTTTGTTCCCCATTAGGAGGGCTACCGAGTAGAATGTTGGTCTTTCCGGGTTGGCATTTTTCTCCCATTTTAGTGTGCTGACAATGCCCTCGTAAGTCATGGTGTCAGGAGTGGCACCCAGACCTTGAAGCACAGTTTCTCCTACGCATTGACAGGTTGGCAGCCAGAACAAGGTGCATTGCCAGCCACGGACGCAGCGTGAGCATCTACCCACGGCACGCCGCACTTCCTGAGGCTCGTGATGGCCGAGCTGAGGCACCTTTTCTCTGTTTCCTTGTATTTTCTTGTTTTGTTTTGTTTTTCACTCAGTGCTTTCCTCTCGGGTTTTCTCATATGTTTACTTTCGCCTCACTGAAGTTTACACCCCAGCACCCTCTCCACACACACAGCTCACCATGAAACATTGATAACCAGCCAGGAAGGTTGCGTTCAAGTCTTTAAGTGCTTTGTGGTAATGTAGGAGCTGGAGGGCTTTCTCAAATATCTTCCCCTAGGGCCCCATTTATTTCAAGAGATTATCTTGCTGTACAGCTGGTTCCTCACAGAGAATCATAAACTCATTCCATGAATTAAAATGTCACTTGAGGCCATAGAGCCCAGACTGTGGGATGGAGGAAGAGTGTGGAATGGTGGATGACATTTTTGCCTTTCTGGTAGGGGATATAGTTATGATTTGTCTTCCACATGGCTGCAGATATAATTCTCTTATTCTGCAGGGTTTCCAAAAGATAGGTAACTGGAGATGAGTTATCATAGTATGCCTTAAAACCAGAGGGTGTGTTTGCTGCAGGTTCCTTAGCTATTCGTTCTGATCCGCTTTTCCCCCCACTCTGTAGCCAGTCTCCTGTCCACACATTTCTGCCATTTCAGATTGAAGACTGGTTCATATTGCCGTTGGGGCCATTTAGCCCCCTGTCAGCCCTGTTAGAGAGAGGCAGTCAGGTCGTAGGGGAGAGCCTTCCAGTTCACTGGAGTAGGTAGTAAGGGATCTGGTTGTCCTTCTAGCAAGCTCCATCACGTTCAGTGGGCCTCTTTCAAGATCAGCTTCTCAAGTGCTAGTACCCCGATGGCCCCATAATAAGCTCTGCGTGTATTTGTTTTTCATTCTTTTTCCTATGATGTTAATCAAAGAGTGATTGTGATGATGAGAACTAATTGGTAAGCTTCATTATTAACAGTTCCCATTTGAGACTTACACATGATAATCCTGAGTGGTTAATTGTTAACTAATAGGTTTACTATGATTCCCATTTCCCTGTGCTGTATTATGTGCTGTGATGTTGCCTCTCACCAATCCAAACTATGTTAGGAAGTACTATATGGGTATTTTCAGTGGAAAAATCACAGGTTTAGCTGTGACAACATAAAGCCCTGTTCCAGAATTCATACAACTTTGATTTTTGAATGTTCTGTGATTTGAAGGTGCAAGGACCTGGCTATCTAAGTTGATCTCTCTGGGGTCTCTGTCTTGTGCCTGCCATGAGAGGATTCTGCTTCCCCTGCTTGCCTCGTCCCCAAACTTAACACTTCATTATAGTATTTTTGTATTTGCACACACAGTAAGATACTTGGTGGAGCTAAGTTGCCATCTCACTGCAGAGAGCGATTTTTTTAGATGCATTGACAGTCATAGCCACATCTGGAAGAGGTTTGGTCTGACAAGTCAGAAATGGGGAGGCACAGTGAGGGTGCATAATTAAGGTGCCTTTATAACCTTTCGCTTTCTACGAATCAACCTGCCTTTATCAGGATCATTCAAGACCCTGTTCTATAAATTTGAGGTATAGATATTAACATCCTTGGAAGTGAAGTCACCCTAGGCACATTTGTTGCATCATTACTTTCTCAATTTCAAGGTGCATTGAGGAGGCAGAGCATTCCTTAAAGAGATGCCATCCACAATAGCAGGTTAAATGTAGCTAATGCGACCTTAAATTAGCTCTTCTAAGAGTACAGGAAAATACTTACATACAGTTTGTTTGGGAGCACAGGTAATGTGAAATCTACCAGTGCAACAACAGACTTCTCTGCTCAGAAATACAGTTGCTTCCTGATTATTTACACCAGTGGAGGGGAATATTGGTACAGATAGTAGAAAATCATAGTTAATTTATCAGAGTCACAAAGCCTTAAGCCAATATGGTGGCAGGAAACTATGGCAAATAGAGTACCAGACCTCATGTAAGTTAACCACAATACGGGATCCCTGAGAACCAGTCTCTGCATTATCTAAGCAGAGCTATTTGTTATTTTATAGTCTTACCTTGCAATAAGCATTCTGCGTAGAAGTCCCATTGTTGCTATCTTTTCAAATAGGAAGCTTTAGTATATATATTTTTTAAAGATTTACTTATTTATGCATACAGAACTGGGGTACAGGCCAGAGGAGCAGGGGACGTGAGAGGATTCACCAGAAACAGAGTGGGGAGCAGAACAGGCCAACTGATGAAGTATAATGCTAAGGGGAGTGGTGGGCGGATCAGGAGAGGTCTGCCACGCTACGTGGATCACCTCCGGGCAGGGATCAAACTCATGCTGAAGTTGCTTTAGCTTCTTAGTGCTGTGCTTTAACCTGCTGCGCCACCAGGGAGGGCCCAGCTTTAATATATTTTTGAATACACATTTGGGAGTTAAAATTGTGTAAAGAAATATTTAATTTCATTAAACCTCAGCAGGTTCTCTCCAGCATCGTCAGGGAATTTCAGTGCCGTGTTCTGACTTCCTCAGAACTTGATCAGCCGCTCTCCTCGCACCCGTGGCTAATCTGGCCTCTGTTTCCAGCTCCCATAATCGGAACTTCTGTTTTCTTACTGCTGTAATCTTAGAAATGAGTACTAGGGACTGAAACACATTGTACTTGCATAGGCTCTTTGGAAGGCAAGTTGTTTAACCACTTTTAGTCGATTTTATAACACAATCAAAACTCCTAAAATAAATAATCTCCCTAGCTAAATTAGCAGGGAACATTAGTTTGGTAGCTATGCCACCTGAGGGAACTTGTCTGTCTGCCTTATCAGATTTTTTATTTGATTCCCTAAAACAAATAATGATTTTAAGAACTTGCCAATAAAGGAAGCCCCTGAGACGACAGACAGATTCCACTGTCTGCTGTGACTGAGATGTGAAAGAACTGACATCTTTTGGTGATTCCATTCAATTTAATTGACTTTATAAAAACTTTTATTTCTAAAAAGCTTATCGTCTTGGACAAATTTCAGTCTTTTCCCATAGTGGATCATCCTTAGTCATAGTGTCTTTTCCTAAGCCTGTGGAAGAATTGCCTCAAGACGAACCAGAGCTCTGTGTCTGGTCTTGCAGTTTTGCCTCTGGACATACACATGACCAGTTCTGGGAGGCTGTCACCCTCTGCTTGCACGTCTTCGTGTTCTCTGCTAGTGCTTGCCATAATTAATGGCATAGCAAATTCTCTTCACTTTCTTCCCATGTGTTGTTTCTGGAGTGGGTGTTATATTGAGACTTGAGGAGTCAGGTACCTCTGTTGATTTTTCTTATATGGATCACAGTAAGATGCCTTCACTTCTTGACTCATTGCCGGAATGTAGGTGTCTCTTAGCAAGGTAGATGACTGTTTAGCATATGGAGGGAGGGAGTGCTGTGGCTTCCTTTTCAGTGTGAACACCTAAGGCATACCAGTGTGTGTGTTGTTACTTGTCAGCATGTTGCTTCCCTCCTCTCCCCCCGCCCCCAGATAAATATATCCAAAAACAGTGCTGGGCAAATGTCTGTTTTTAAATAATATAGATTACTGCAGTCAGATGGGGAAAAAAAAACTCTTCAAAGATGTTAAGTTGCCTCATGATTTGGGATAATCAATTTGATAATTGTTGTTGACTTACTGGCTTAGCTCATGAATAATGTCCCAGATTTAGACTAGTATGGCAAAAGGATTTTAATCAGGTAGTGCTTTCTTTCCCATGGAGCATTTGTCTTGCTTGACTGTTCTGGCCTTCAGCCAACTTGCGAGAGGCATTTTCCCACTGTATATGTATAGTAGAGTATGTGTTGCCTAAGTGTTCACTGGGGGGGTTTCCAGCCCCCTGAAGTTCACTGTTGCCTTACCTGTTACCTGTGTGCCTTCAGAGACACTGACAATGGCTGACTGTCTCCTTTTCTCTGTGAATCTGTTTGAAGGAAAAGATGAATCTCATTACTATAAATATTGTTTTCATCCCAGCTTACCTCACTGCTTCTGAATGAGAGGAGCCCCTTTGGCTGCTGTGAAAACCCTCAAATACTTGATGGCTTGTTAAATTTTCATTATCTAATGTGCATTAATTTAGATACAATAGCTCTGTTGCTAGGAGCAGAGTCAGGCAGGAAGAGCTTGGCTTGGTGCAGACTGCCTGTGTCGCAGGAGTCAAGAAAATGTGCAGAGCTTGCGCTCTTCAGGGTGAGGTTACAGTTCTGCTGTTGCACTGGAAACCTCAGAAATTCTGACACCCAGTGACTATTCCCCCAGCACACCCAACATGCTATTTTGATGCTTGCTTACGGTGTCATCCGTTTTAATTAACCTGAAAAGCTGAGAGCTCCATCACTAGGTGCTCTGAGGTTAGAATTGCCCACATTTGGTACTGTTGAGGGTGGGATGTGTGCACTTTGTATTGGTGCATGCAATAGTTTTAAACAGGGCTATGTAATTTTTTATGTTTTCATCATCTCCATAATTATTTGCACTGACATGATGTGGTGTTTCTGTCCATGGCACACGTCCTGTTGTTCCAGATTTCCAGGACTGGGAGAGGGAGCGTGGCACCCTGGTACCCACTGTTTGTCCCTGAAAAGCAGGCAGCTCAGCCTAGCACTGCCCCAGGCTGCACACTTCCCATTGCTGAGAAATAGCAAGCTATGAATCTGCAAGACCTGTTAAAAATGAATTTCTATCTGATGATGAACTACTTGGTGTTTTCTGGGAAAGGGTTTTAAGGAACTGAATCACACTTTATTTTTTAATGAAAATGAAAATCAATTTTTTTTTTACATTAAAATTAACCTTTGTAGATTGTTAGCTGTTACCTTGGTCTTCTCTCCTCCAGTTTGTGTCAAAGGGAAATGAGCTCTTTTCCTGCCCCACAGAAATCATGAATTTCTCATTTGGAAAGCACCTTCCTAACTTGTGTATCTACTGAGTGCTTTGTAACTGAACAGAGAGAAATAGAGAGCCCCTGAGAATGTTCTGGAAACTAATTACCTAGTTCTTCTATGAAAGCTACCTGGGTATCTTGTATATGTCAGGGTTTCAGAAAGATCTAATTTCCTCTGCCCAATTTTCTGTGGTCTACCAGACTTCCTGTCTTAGACCAGATTGAAATAAGCATTTATCTGGATTCTATTACTTTTCCACTGATCTTTTCTTCTTTTCTTCACTAGGATACCCAAAAAGCAAAGCAGTTCCTGCCTTTTCTCCAGAGGGCAGGTCGCTCTGAAGCTGTGGTGGAATATGTCTTCAGCGGTTCTCGTCTCAAGCTATATTTGCCAAAGGAAACTTGCCTCATCACCTTCTTGCTTGCAGGTGAGTCTTGTGTGATGTGTGTTACTCTGAAAGTCTCCCGGAGCTATGAAGCCATCCCTGTGTGTGTCTTACTTTCCTTTCTTGCAGTGTTTTAGACAGGACCTGGAGCTCACCAGGGTGCTTTACTGTCTAATCTGAGCTATGAACCCACACTTTCTCGAATTGCTCCGTCACCAGCAACCCAGTAGCAGGCTCGCACCCTTCCTTTGTTTGACCCATCCACAAAACAAGGGGAAGAGTAGCTTGAAAGACAGCTCATAGCCTCACACAGCCTGAGTGAAAGGAACTCCAGACCTAGAAATATTAACGATGGCTTCCCCACAGTTGGCGTCTCCCGCTTGGGCTCGACTGTCCTGCTGTGTCAGTCACGGGCAGGCGTAGAGGTGCTGAAACACCTTGCCCTTGGAGCTCCCAGGCAGCGCTGTTTATCTCACTTCTACTCTTTTCAAATGTCATTACTTTCTAAATACTTTCTGAAACCCCAGACTTGACACCACCTCACAGACTCCTGCCTCCGTAGTGTTTCTCTGTCACACCACGCTTGGCATGCTTAGGCCCAGCCTTTTCTCCTTCCTTTGCTGGCTGCATGTACATCTTTCTCATCCTGTCTTCTCGAGTCACTTCATATTTCATAAGCCAACAAGGCTATGTCTGAACTGTGCTCTTTGAGCCATTTACATTCATGCATTCAAGGAGCAAACTGCTTCATTTCTTCCCCACTGGCAAATAATAAAGTTATTTATTTCCAGTCAGTACTTCACAGAGATGTGTAATCTTTGAGCAAAAGTGTCATTTTACTTAAGCACACTACACCGACCCCCCAGACACACAGTCTTTCAGTCACCACAAAGGACATCACCCATTGTGTTCTCCTGGTGCACATCGCCTTTTCTGTTGCTTTCCTGTTGCCTCAGCACTTCTTCTGTTCAAGTCATGAATAGAATCTGCCCTGGGAGCCCTGCCTACTGTTCCCTGTTAGATCGCCTTGGCCTCCTTTTCCTGGAGGCACTGATAGTTTCTTCTCTGGATAAGGGTCTCCCTCAGGCCCCAACTAAATGGATTGCTATGTGAGATAAATCACTCACCGAACACATGACCATGAAGCTCACGGCTTTGGCTTGGCCCTCGCTGCTCAGTGAGACTCCCTCGCACACTGCTACAGCATTCATGATGACTGCACAGCGCTGCAGGCTTTCAGAAGGACAAACTGTATGACACAAGGCTCAGGGACAGCTGTAGAAACCAAGGGCCTCAGCAGATCCACATCGGACTGGAGGACTGTGCTTTTGTTTTTGCAAAATGTGAGTCGTGGTAAACTGGGCCTGGGATGGCTGTGTATGCGAGTCCTTTCTTGGAGCTATTTGTGCCCTTTTTAGAAGCAGAGGAATTTCTCAGTAGTGAGTACTTCTAATAGAGTTTGAGGTACATTGGCGCCTTATCCTTTGAGCTATACCTGCAAAACAAAAGCATCCTTTTCATGGTGGAAAGCTTTATCACAGAGGTGTAAAAAGAGAAGCAGTATTATTATTTCTGGACAACTTGGCCCCAAATCTACAAAGCAAAGAAACATTGAAGTTCTGCCTTCTCAAGTTAGAACTACCTAGACGAACTGGCTCCGTGCTTAGACCTCATTTGGCGATAGTTTTCCTGCAGAATCTTCTGGTTGCATCTTGCTTAGACACAGCAGTCTGGTCACTCCACTCCGTCTCAGCCAGTTCCTCTGTGTACTTGGCATTATTCTAAATTTAGCAATTCAAAAGGCATTGCCTGGCTTAACTTATATTCTGAAAGATAGATTACAGAAACAAATATATGATCAAAATACAAACTTTTACATTTTCCTCCTGCCATACAATGTGTAGTTATATTGTGCATCTCCTGGTTTCTTCAGAAAGCGGGCAAGAATCCAGCCATAAAAGAAAGATTTCAGTTTAAACATGGCTCTGCTCAGTACATGGGAGTTTATTTCCCCTCTTCATACCTCAGTTTACTTATCAATTTACTGGAGAGAGTTTCTCCTCTCTTGTGATTGTTGTGAGGTATTAATGAGATGAGCGAAGGATTCAGAACCAGGCTGCCATACAACAGATCATCAGTGTAGATACATTTGCTTTACTTAGCTCTCTATTAATGGAAATAAATAAAGAAAAGGTGTTGTCTCCACAGTACCACTGAGGTTGAGGCACCTGGTTCAACTCCATGACTCCACAGGATCTGTGGAATCTTGAAATTTTTTTTAAAGATTTATTTATGCATACAGAACTGGGGTCAGAGGTGAGGATTCACCAGAGACAGAGTGGGGAGCAGAACAGGCAGATTGATAAAGTACACTGCTGAGGGGAGCAGCGGCAGGTCAGGAGAGGTCTTATACACCACGTGGGTTAGCTCCAGGGCCAGGATTGAACTTGCACTGAAGCGGATGTTGCTTTCAGCTTTCACAGTACTGCACTTTAACCCACTGCGCCACCAGGGAGGGCCCAGAATCTTGAATTTTTGCAAAGCAGTAAGTGATCATGTTTATACGTATATAGGGAAACTGATGGAAATAGGACATTAGCTAGTTAAGAAGTGAATTATTAAACTTAAAGATTGAAAATTAATGATCACTGCTTGGCTTAGGAAACTGCTGGCCGTAGCTACCTTTCAAGTATGACGATAGAAAATTAAAATCTGCTCCAATCAAAATCACAAATACTTTATGTGTTCTGCTACTTGTGTCCAGTCTTACAACACTTTTGGGTTAACCCACATAATCCATTTTTTCATAAGATTACTGAGAAGAGTCATGTTGTATGTATCGTATGGTGGGTGTCAGTACAGGGTCTTTGTTTCCATTCTTAAAAAGAGAGAGAAGGACTTGTTCTAGCTTCCTCTTGACTAACATTTTGCTTCTCTCAAGGGAATGCTACTAACTTTTCCCTTTGAAGTGTGGATCAAGGACCCCTGTGCTCTAAAGAACATAAACACAGATTAGGCAGGGTCCTGCATCCCCAGAAGCTCTAGAACAGGAGATAAGCACGTGCACTAACTGTAGTGTGCGGTGCCAGGTAACACGAATTACTTAGGGCACAAGGGAAGGAGTGACTGGTTACTTGGGTGGTGAGCAGAACCTCCTGCCTGAGGTCCTGATATAGAGGTATAGAGTACAGCATACCCGGATGTCTTCAGGCAACCATGGACCCATTGGTATCCACGGACCAGAAAGTGCAAGGAGAGAAGGGGGGTGTGGGGCAAGACGAATATGAAAACTTAGGGGGTGTGACACCTGGGAAACTTAGACCTTCAAAGAGTTGGCAGAGGATTCATACACAGGGTGTGGGGAGACGCGTGCAGCGGATGAGAAAGAGAATCTCTAGAAAGCGGTCTTCTGGAAAACAGAATTTAGGTAAACGGTTTTACCTAAAAGATCAAGTAGGTAAAAACTGAGGAGTGGTTTTATACTATTTATCAATTAGTAAGACACAAGCAACCTTTGTCAGTGCACTTTCATCAGAATTGACTCAGCTAAAGAAATATTACAGGCTACTGGGGAGTGAATGTGAGCAGTAAGGAATAGAATTACAAGTAGACCCTCTTCACAAAAACCTCCCGGAGTGAAACCAGGAGTGCAGCAAAGGGAAAGCCCAAGGGCCATGGTTCCATCCTGAGGATGGCAGCTTCTTGAGTGCTTGTGCAAGTTCAATTCTTTTTCAAGATTGGAGTGGAATGTGGCATGTATACTTGGAAAAGCTATTCAGTGTACCCATTGTTTCCATAATAGCAGTTATAAGATTTAAAACTCAAAAAAGTCTTCTTAGCAAATGAGGATATAAAAGGATGGAGTGAGAAAATGCCACAGGGCACCTGAGGAGCACAGGTCTGAGTTCAGAGAAGGAATGAAGAAGGGAGGCAAGTGAGTGATCAGTAAGAGCTGGGGCTGAGGGGAGATGGCTGCGGAGCATGGGTCGAGGGAATGTCCCTAGGGAGAGAACAACTCCCAAGCTGAACGTGGCTGTAGACATAAACTTTCACAGAAACTCACGCAGGCGGCTCTCTACGTGGACCATGGGCCTGTGGCCAAGCTTTGTACCTCTCTCAGATGCGCAGGTAGAAATGCATTCAGCTGGAAGTGATGTCTCTGCAGGTGGGGGGGAGGGGCGCGGGCGGGCGTTGTGTTGTGATTCTCAAAGGGAAAGTCAGGATAATTGTTCAGCAGTCCCATATGTGCCGCTCTCATTAATCCCCACTTTTTTGGGAGCCCTCTGGACTTCAAGGTGGGGTGGATGCTTTCCATTTTTATGTGGCTCTTTTTTTTTTTTTTTTTTTGGGCAGACGGCCCCGCAGCTTGATAGGGAGTGGCATTTGGCCCAAGCCAGCTGGCCTCTCTGTCACGGTTCCTGCACCCCTGTATGGGGAAGGATTGCTGGTCAGATGGGGTAGCAGGTGGGGCTGGGCAGAGCAGGCTCTGGCTAGCAGGTCAGCGCCTTCTGAAAGCTCTTGCCCTTTAGTCCTCTGAGCACCTGGCTTAAGTTTGGTCGGTGAGCAGATGACTCGACACCATCAGAGCTGAGACTGGTCAAGGTGCCTCCTCCTGCTGCTCTGGCCTCCGCCCATGCCTGCTTACTCAGTCTCTGGTGCCATCCCCGTCGGGCCTGGTCCTGAGCTAGCAGGGAAGCCAAGATCCTGGGCAGCCTGCCTTTGTTGAAAAGCACCCTTTCCCCTCAAGTAGCATGTGGTGAGCCCATGCATTTCTTCCATTAAACCAAAGTGGTTTACCCACACGGCCTGTTTTTAGCTTATTTTCACTTGTTATACGTGTCACATTTTACATTGATTCTTGTCTAAAGGAATACTGAGGTGCTACCTGCCAGTCATTTTTTCAGTGGCTTCAGTGGGCAGGGACTGTATCCTCTGGCTATGACCTTTATTTCCTTATTGTGAATTACTTTCTTAGCTCTAGGGTGCTAAGAACTGTGCAGGGAACAGTTCAGGAAATTGTCCTGTTGGCTAAGCATAGCAGGTATCAGGTTAGTGCTATAAACCAAATGCCTGAGTTATTGGAAGAGAATGATAATTTTAAAGTTTTAGTGCAAAGTAATCTGAGGAGTCCTGTCAGGTATTTGTAGTCTTCTGCTCCCTGGCCCAGTGAGCCCACCCCAGATACATTTCCATATCCTTACTGGTGGGATGTACTTTGCAGGAGGAATTACGAATAGAGCAGATATGGGATGGTGGGCTGGGGAGGGCAGCAGTGAATGTCAGTCACCTTGCATAGAGTTCACAGCACAAACTACCTGGAAGGCATAGCCACCTGGCAGGGGCCCCCATGTGGATCACAGCAGGTGACTTATAATGAGCTGGTTACCTAGTCACGTGAGACAAGCTAGAAAAGGAGACTTCCCTTCGCCTGCCCTTGGGCATTTCTCATTCCCCCCCCCCCCCCTTTGATTACAACTCCCCTCTGGCGCTTCATGATGACCAGGGAAACAATGTGAGAAAGTTCCAGGTCTCAGGGATTTAATAGATGGTGGTTTTATGTGAACAGTGCAGTGGATTTGGCGGTGTGTCCTTCCACCCTGAATGCCTTGAGTAAAGTACCTCATTTCTTTCTTTCTCTTAGTCACTTCTCCAGCCAGTCCTTAGAGAAATAGCAACTGCCTGTTTCAACAAACCAAAAACTTCTAATGAGAGAGGAGATGGAAGGTGAACAGAATATCCTCCTCATCTCCTGGCCCCAGGAATGGTGGATCCCCATTGATTACCAGTGCCTAACCAAATTATACAATTAAAGCCAATGTATGTTTAAGTGAGAAATCCCATTCCGCTATCACAGAGGTGCTAATGAATCAGACTGTTACTGTGGTTGTGTTTGCCGGGTTTCTATCCTTAATTAAGCAATTACAGGGTCTGCTGATACTTATGAATTCCTTTCAGATGCTTTAATTGAATTGCACCTTAATGGATATTTGTAAACTGGGGTATTCTTTCTCTTGGGACTTCGCAGTTTGATTCTGTCTCCAACGCCTACATGCTTCCAGTTGGGCCCCATTACTGGAAATGGGCAGCTTGACATGAGACTTCTCTGGGAATGCTCTGGTTCTTAGCTTGTAAAGATACTATTCTATGAATTACACACATTATGATGATTTCAGAAGATCCTTAAAAAAAAAAAACATTAGCACTATAAAGTTTAGGAGCCATTTTTAATCAGGTCAAGATTTTTGAAAGCCCACTAGAAAAGGGCAATCTGGATAGATTGTGGATGATGCATAAATAAGAATTTCTGTCTTGTAGAGCTTTTAGTCTAGTAGTATAGACAAATGTGAGATACTTGAACAAGGAAAAGCAAAAAGGTGTTACGAAAAGCACAGGCAACATACCCTGAGAGTGCAGTGGGTGAACGATTCAGTCGTGGTCGGGAAGGGCTTTCCAGTGGAAGTTCTTTCCTGCTCCCAGGACCACCTGAAGTGTAGATATTTAGCAGGTTGGACATAGGTAAGAAAGTTGGCCTGTCTCATTAGTTTTGAGGAAGAGGTGCCTAGAGGAAATGGATGTACTCATCGGTCGTTTGCCTCTGCTTTTGTGTGAGCATGCCTCTCCCCTGGATGCTGCCCTCAGCTCCAGGCTCTGCAGGCATGCCCGTGCCACCCGCCACGTGGCTGAAAGGCACACCTCCAATGATAGTCTGATTATCTCCCATCTTTAGCTCATGAATCATCCCCAGATGAGCCTCAGCATGCTTGTAGGTCATTCATTCGCAAGGCTATTTAATAATTTATTTGATTTCCACTGGACAATATGCTGGGAATATATAGAAATGCATGAAGTAGAGTTCCAGCCTTCAAGCAAAGTAGCTGCGTCAACTGAAATATAGACAGGAAAAAAATAGCTTTCTGGAGGAAAAGAGTAAGAGAGACATCCCTCAGATACCACCCAAATGAAAGCTACATAGGGATTTTTATAAAACAGTGTGAGTAAATATCGTGAGGCTGTTGAGAGGCTGAGGCAGGTCTGTTCTGTAACTCAACAGCCCCACGCTCTAGAAGCAGGAAGTGGAGTATTGCCTCGACCTGGCCCACTGTGGCCTGGAGAGAATGCCACCTGAGAACCAACCATTTAGGAAGGACATAGAGTTGCCAAAGGATCAGAGAGTGACCAGAGTGCAAGGAGACTTAAAAATAGCAATGCCTGAACATCAGTAGTAAGCACAGCAGAGTGTTGCAGAGACGGGGAATTGGGATTCGACTTGGGCAGGAGGCACATCACCTTTTTTTTTTTTTTTTTAATAAGATAGTAATAAATAAAGTCATTAGTAAAAATAAGATTTGTTAGGCATGGCTTAATGGCAGTCACAGACCTTGGAGCTAAAATACTTAAAGATGAATTCTTGCTCTCCCGCTTCCTATTTAATTATTTCCATCAGACCAGCCTGCTTATCTGGGTGTGATGCTGGGACCTAGATGTGAGGGTGACAGCAAGGCCCATATGGCAGCCCGTGCCAGCCTGTCTAGAGACTCCTGCAACTGAGAGCAAGGCTGGCCTAGTGGCGGCTCCAGCCCCTGTGAGCCAGTCATGCTGCTAAGGATGGTGAGCATCCTAATTGGGATGTTCGGCCCTCGCGGTCTCGGTTGGGATTTCTCTGCCAAGAAAAGAAAGACATTGATTTATCCTCAGCTGTTATATGATAGGCCCAGTGATTGCCTCTGCTCACAGGTAGGTGGAAAGAATCCTTCCCTCCGGAGTCCCGTGAATTCTGCCTTCCACTATGGTTTTCAATTCTCCCGGCTGATGAGTTTTAATGGAGATGAGATGAGGGGATAATAGACTGATAGGGCTCTGGCCTGTCTGCGCAGAGCTAACAGGAGCAGTGATGGTGCAAAAGGGCAGCGCCCCCCCCCCCTTACTCCCTCTCCAGCTCCAAGGTTCTTTCTGCGTCTGTTAAGGGTTATCTTCCACCTAGTAGGCATGGGGGAAGCAACGGGAAGCTTCCAGAACTCTTGAGTGCTGCTGTCTACTGGAGTGTTTCCAGTGCCAGCACCTGTCACTGGTTGTGCCCAGATGCCTCAGTTCTAATTCCATTCCTGTGGCTTTTCCTGAAAAATGCATTTCAGTATGGGTTTTTCATTGCCATCTTTACATCCTATTGGCATTGCCCAGCCATCATTTAGTAAAGGTGGGTGGGAAGCAGTAATATCCAGCCCTGGGCTAAGATTGCCCCTGCCCTGTGGGGCTGTGTGTTTGGCTGGCCTAATAGTGAGAAGTGGCGGGACCTAGATGCAGGTGAAGGGAGTATAAATGGTGTGGTAATTTGAAATTAAAGGAAAATGCTTTGAAATCTGGTAATGGGCAGCCCCGGGGTGAACAGTGCACACTTAATTCTGGTTGTTATGGGAACCACCTCTCACATCCCCCTTTTCAAAGAGAGGTATGAACTATGTTTTAAAATAATAATAATAATAACAATAATAATAAAGGAGGTCTTCATCACTGAAAAGCTGTCTCTGCCCCCAAACCCAGGTCATTGCTTACTTTGGATTACTTTCCAGAAGGTTTCCTGAGGCATCCCCAAACCTATGTGCCGGGTTTGCTAATCTGACCCTTTGCATACGGTTTGAAAGGATGGCACCAACACGGGAAATGGGGCTCACCAGGCCCCAGCGTGCACGGCCTCTGTGCATACCCTCGCCTTGCCCCTAAGTGGACGCCAGAGGTTTTCAGTCAGGAAACTAGCTAGCACCATAGCGATATGACCACTTCCTCCCCACCCAGCAGGCACTCCAAGAAACTGCTCTCAGTCTGGTGCCCAGCGCTCGGTGCCAGATTCTGACGTAGGAACTGCCAAGCAAAGGCCTGTAGCACTAACAGTTCACAGAAGCTGGCAGAGCTTTTCCTCATTTATTACCACATTACCCCCTTCAACCAGAATTTGTAAGTTTGGGGTTGTTTTGTTGTTTCCTGCACCCTGTGCCTGTGATAAAATAAATGACCTGCCTAGCTCTCTTCAGTAGCCTTTGATTTCCAGATGTACAGATCCTTGGCTTCTTAGTGGACTTTGGAGTAACTTTGTTCATATGTATTAGGTAGTGTCGCCTGTAGCTTTTCTTTAGTGTACTCATGCTCTACAGTAACATCTTTGAGTCCACACTAGTAACGCCCATACTTACCTTCACTCTATGTAGGAAGATATTTAAATCAGCCGGTTAGTCTACGATGGGTGGAGAAGTTCCCGTTTTCCTGCCCTGGTGTGCCTCCTTTTCCTCAGCTTGTGCATCTGCTAGTGATTTTTCTAGGGTTAATTTGGGTGTTTTTATTTTTAAATTGGAACATGGTGTCTGTCTCTTCTCTCTGTGTGTTTTGGATGCAGCCACTGTGCTAGGCATGTGGTTATTAACTCCACTGATATACCAGTTCGCTCATTAGCATTTGCATTTTAAATTACAAGCTAGAACAGACGACATTTATGCTATATTTGTACCATTGCCTTCTTCATGAATGATGTCGTATGTGCAGGGAATGCAGAAATAACTTACAGGGTCCTGGTGTATTTTAGTCTCTTGTTTAGCAAACTGCTATTCCTTCTTTACTCTTGATTCTCATTGTTTGACAGGAGTTCTCCCTCCTCCCCAAGTTCAGACCTATTTGTGAGTGCTTCTGATTGGGAAGTGCAAATGACAGACCAACCCTTCATATCAAAATAGCCATATTGCGTGGGGTGGCCATCTTTGCCTTTCACGTGATGTGCCTGGTAAGCAATTTGCTTTGATTAGAGAGGAGGGAATTTTCTGCTCCATAGTTCAGTTGGTGGAAAGGGATGGTAACAGGTTCTTCTTGTTTGTATTCATGCTCACATTCCTCTTTTATAGTTGATTAGTCAGAGCTTATTTATTAGCACCTGTTATTTCTTGGTGCTACACGGGAAAAAAAGAAATGGTCTATGCCTTCAAGGAGCTTATTTTTGTCATGAAATTTTTAGATTGTACTTACATACAGCATACACATATTTAAGTATAAAATACTATGTTGGAGTTGGGCTTCCCTTTTGTTTTGTTTTTAAGATTTTTTATGTATGCATATAACAACTGGGGTACAGGCCAGAGGTGCGAGGCTAAGAAGATTCACCAGAGACAGAGTGGGGAGCAGAACGGGCTGACTGAAATACACTACTGAGGGGAAGAGCAGGGAGAGGTCTGCTGTGCCATGTGGGTCAGCTCCCTGGCCACGGATCAAACTAGTGTTGCAGAGGATAGCTTCGTAGTGCTGTGCATTAACCCTTTGCACCATTGGGGAAGACCCCAGAGAGATGGGCTCCTTAAGTGATAATTGCCAGTGGTTAAGATACGCTTGGGGCAACTGTTGCTCTGGGCAGACCATGGAAACCAGAAATGCCTGGTCATGGATGGTAGGCCTGGGAATGGAGCCTTCCTAGGCTGAGGTATGCCCAGCTCCACCTAGTCTTTGTCTAGTTTCTGGCAGCAGACTGGGGATGGAAAGTAGCTTTGGTTGATAGGTCTGGCTTCAGGCCATTGTGCGGTTTCTGTGCAATCCCAAATTTTGGTTCTGTGAGTTCTGTCACAGGAACACTTCCTTTTGATGAATTCTAACTTTTAATACATCATGAAAATTCCGAGGAAGTCACTGTAGAAATAGTATTCTGGGTAGGAAAGCAAAAATGCTGCAAACTAGTCCGAAGGTTTTATCTCCCCACCTTTTCATAAAAGGTCTTCTCATACATATTCACTGTTCTACTAACTCCTGCATAACCAAGACGTAAAGGACGGCATTCTAGATTCACGATCCAACTGCATATAACATGCCAGGTACCATTCAGGTGTGTCATTGCCACACATGCATTTTGTTCATAGATGAAAGAAGTTAAATGATAATGGCCTTCTGAGCCACACCCATTTGGTGTGATGATACTGCCCCGATGTCAACACTACCGTGTCATGATCTTTATTCCCTTCGGGAATAAAACTGGAATGTGTAAGTGAGTCTTGGTAACTTTTTTCCTTCAAATAGTTGCACTTGGGCGGTCCAAATCCTACTTCACATGTGATATCATTCTGTATATTTCCTTTTATTCTGTTCACTAGTCTTGTAATAATTTCTTACTCTGAAATCAGCTGATTGATGCTTTTCCAAGAAAGCACACCAAGCACTACATACATATTCTTGCTGGGGTTTTCTCATTTCAAAAAGAGTTCAGGGCCAGTCTCACCTCACATCTCTACATTCCTTTCCATAAGCAAAAATAGTCATGACATTCTTCTACAAAGTTGATGGGCAAGACAAAAGTGATCAAGAGTTGTTCCCCAGTTATGCCTCTCCTCCAGAGTGGTTCATTTATGCCCTTCAAAGGCCCAAACATGGGCCTTTGCGCTTCAGTGTTTTCAGCCAGTCTTTAGCTTCTTTTGGCTTCTTCCTTTTACCTGGGAAAACCATTCACCAGAAACCAAGCCATGCCTAACGAGGCAAGCAAGGGGAGCATCCTGAAGCAGACAGCGGAGACTGCAGGGGAGAGGCAGAGCAGGAGGCAGAGTTGGCCGAGTCACTGGGCCGCCCCATGAAAGTGCACTTGGGCCAGTGGTGGCAGGCACCTAGGTGGCATTCAGACTTCGTTCATGGGCATCTTACGTGCTACCAATGCTGACGAGAGCTATTGAGACCATCTCCAGAGCCAGGAAATCCCACACACTCTCTCATGCATCACATTTGTTATCCAGGTGAAATGCTGGCTGCTGACAGGCACGCCCCATCCTGCTGAGCTGGTGCTCCAGAGGAGGGGCTGGGGGTTGACTGTGTTCTCCCAGCTGCCAAGCCATCTAGCCCTCTCATGGCACTCTGCACCTTCCTCCACTGTGTTGTTGGCTTCTGACGGAAACCTTGAATTAAGTAGGTTCGAAATAAACTGCTTGAATGCATTTGTGCAGATAGCTTCTCTCACCAGCTATCTGAAGTGCTTTTTGAAATACACGGGAGCCCTTTGTAAGCTGCTTTATAAGCTGTGAAGTCCATTGTTGCTGCTCTCTGCAGCCAGCGTGTCTCTAACCTAAGTAATGTCTACTTGGCTCCAGGCCAGGGCTCAGTATTGGAAACTCGCGTAAGCAGCAAAGCCGCCCACCAGAGTCGCTAGCAGCTGTTGCAGGTTGGAGGATTTGCAGAAATTGAGATTGCTGTTCCCAGATATTGGCACTTGCGTGGTGATGAATGACCGCGTCTGTGCGAAGGGACTCTGTATGCCTTCCTTCGGCCTTTTCTTCTCAGCCCTCTATTGTGGTGCTTGCTCAATGGCCCCGTTGTGGAGGAGTGCGGCTGAATGAGGGTGAGTGGCCTGCCTCCACTGCCATTCTTTCCTTCAGTTGGCCTAAACGGAGACATTCATAATAGCCCTTTGATCCCCTGAACTGGTTTTTGGGACAGAAGTTTTATGGCATATAGCACAAACGCCAAGGGCTAAGATTCCAACCTCCAAGGGGTAGGGGGATACATTTTACCTCAGATAGTGACGTGAGCCCTGCGTCCCTGACTGGTGTCCTCTGGCTTTAACCCACTCATCTGCTCCAGAACAGCCAGAGGCAAGACCAAGACCAGAGAATGCCTATTGCGATAAAGTCATCAATGGTTGGTGTGTTTGTTTCTGATAGGACTATTTTGTATAATTTCTTCTTATCACATATAGTCATGCATATTCATATATGCATATGTGGAAATAGTGCCATTTTACTCAAGATTAAGCTGCAAAGAAACAGGTCTGAACGTCCTCTATTAAAGAGACTTTCATCCTCCCAGCTGCAACCTCTGCCATTGCTCATAAAAGGTCACCCTTTTATTTTCTTCATATCACTTGCCACTACCTGAACTTATATAGTTTGTTCATTCATTTGCTTTTTTTTATTGTGCCTTTGCATCACCAGAATATAAGGTGCTTGAGGGCAGGGAGCTTGTCTACTTTGTGGCTTCAGACCCCAGCTCCGCTGCCAAGAACAGTGCCCAACCCAGAGTCAGCTCTCAGTGGATAGTTCTGCTGGAGGATGAATGAACACTGATGTTTCTGGGGTGACACAGCTAATTTTAAAATTAGGCAAACAGAGTAATGCAGTCATTCTCTGGGGGCATGAAGTTGAGAGCCACAGCAGCCCTGAAATGCAAACAGCACCAAACTGAAAGTCTCCCTGCAGAACTAGAACAAGGCTTAGACCTCGCCCTGAACTACAGACTGTGTCACATCACCTAACCTTCCTGGGTTTGGGGGTTTTTGTTTGTTTGTTTGTTTGTTTGTTTCATTGAGTAAGGGATTGGATTATGTTTCTTTGGAGTCATTCCAGGTCTGTGGCTTTAATAATAGTAGCTTTTACTTAACCAACCCTTAATTATATGCCATAGATTAACTCATTTAATCCTTACCAAGGAACTGTCAGACAGATACCACTATAGCCCCCATTTCACAGATGAAAAGACAGAGGTTTAGAAAAGTTGACAAATTTGCAAAATAATAGCAGAGCACATTTTCTTGACCTTACTATATGAGCTACTATGTGAAATACAGTGTCTGAATTGACATTGAACTATACCTTTACCAAGACCTTCCCTCTTCTGTTTCTCCTGTCTTCCCTCCATTCTTTGCATCATCCAATGTTCCCTATGACAATCAGTTATGTGCTGCCTCCCTTTTGGCATAACCAAGTCATGTGGGTATGAGTTTAGTTGTTTTGCAGTTTCGATTTGTTTTTGTCCATCCAGAGATGCCCCCAAGAGTAACCCATCTGAGAGGAGAGATGGCCAAGACATGTGATTGTGGACAAAAGCGCAGGTCAGACCTGTGGGATGAGTTTATGAGCTTGCGCATTTATGGACAAATTAAACTTTAGCCCTGAGTAAGCAAAGTCCTAAGCCAGTTATTACTGCTCTGGCACTTCTAATGGGTCCTGTGCAACCCTTATAAATTATTCAGCTGCTTTACTAATAAAAGGCCAAGCAACTTGCCTAGTCCTGGTGATACTTAAGTATAGCTTAGAGAGAACAGGTTAGAGGGACAGAATATTTGCTGACCATCAAGGAAGAACCCCTCCTTTCTGATTAGGCGATGAAGGGGTTACACTGACTGCCTTGAGAAACAGAGTTTGAGGGGCTGATCATTTCAAAGTGTGTGGAAATGCTAACATGGTAGATGAACAGGACTTCCTCTGTGGACTTGCCGCTGATGTTTCCTGGACTGTTGCGTCATGACCACGGTGGTTAGACATGTTTGAGGAAATCCAACAGGGAAGCAGCAGAATTGCTGCTTTGGGTTTTTTCCTTGTTTGTTTTTGTTGTTGTTTGGTTGGTTTTTGTTTTTCAATAATTTAAAATTTTTGTTGTGGTATAATTTAAAATTTACAGAAAAACTGCAAGAATAATCCCATTTAACTTTATTGACTTGTTAATGTACTGGCCTACTTGCTGCCAACATATTTTTAGAATCACATCTCACATCTGTAAACAGCATAAAAAATTTTTTCCAACCCAGATCTGAACATACTTTTCAAAACACCACACATGGTCACCATGCTTTTTTTCTGTATAGCAACTGTGACATCACTCCAGTTTGAAAGTTGAACTATAGCAAAGGGTACATCCTGGCTTCTCCAAAGAGGTGCCCTGTTCAGAATTTCCAAGGATGTTCACTGTCAGTTGGTCTGTTTGTACAGAAGGCAGCATTATCACAGATGGAGGGCTGGCGTGGATGTTGCCGGGGTGAGAGAAGCGCTATAGCACTGAAGTGAGAGTGCAGAGCCCTTTCTGGAATCATGGTGCTGTATTTTGCAGTCTGGTGTCTTCATGTGGTGCTGCCCCAGGGCACTCGACTCTTTGTCATCTCACTCAATTTCAGATTTCAGTTAATGATGGGCCAAGAAGAAGGTATAGTGATTCATTCATGGACCCCTCTAGGCATGTTGGGGTTCTGCGCTTTAAAGATACTCTGAGGATAGCAATGATTTCTTGATGAATTGTACATATCAATTGGATTCTAAGTGACTGTGTGCCGCGGGACACATGGGAAGAAGTCTCTCAAGCCTGGTACTTCTCAACATGCCAACTCTAGTCAGGGGCCCTGACTCACTGTCTCACGTTCCACTGCACAGGATTTTAGAGAATGACTACTTTCTTTCAACTTTGCACATTTTGTCATCTATCTGCTCTTCAGCATCCACTCCCTGTCTTCTATCTTTCTGGATCTTCGCTGAAAGGAGTACTTTGTTGCATGTACCTGTCCTCATTCATTATGTCATCCTCACTCGGTTTTCTCATTTGTTGGTGAATGGCCTTGATTTAGAACAGCCAGATTGTCTCAGTATTGATCCTGCCATTATTAGTATTTCTTGGACAAAGTCCCTCTGCCGCTTTCCATATTCCAGTAGAGGACTTGAAGGAGATTGATACCTTTCAGTATTGCAGGAAATACCCTGCTTAGTTGGGGGCAATAGTCTAATTTGGGGGCAATGAAATAGGTGAGTTCGGATTTTTTTTTTTAAAGGAAAGTTGATAATAGCCTTTGAGAATAGCAGTGATTTCTTGAACTGTGTGGTAAAACGGTAGACGGAGGGGTATGAGATTCTGCCCAACAATTGTTAACTCTGGCTGTGGTCCCAGCTCTGTGGCCTTGGATTATATTGAATGGTAATTGACATTCTTTCAGCCCTAAAATACCATGATCTTATGAACTCTTCCTTTTACTCTTATATTTTGAGTTTGAAATCAAATCTGCTTATCAGTAAATTGAGTTGATTAAATTTTCACCCTGCTATAAATGTAATCTGTATGAGTAGGAGATGACATGTAATAAGACAGCTGGTATCTTCCCTCCATTCATCAGATAAACACTCATTGGATGGCAGGGATCAGCTTTAAAATATTCTGAGCTCAGAGATGAGGTGCCCAAGGGTTAATGCTAATACCATTGGTCCAGTTTTCAGAAGAGTGATTAGGGCCCTAATGAGATGAGGTCAGGTCCATGGGCTTCTGGGATAGCGTCAGAGAAGATTCAAGGGGGTGTGTTGAACTGTGTTACCAGCTTCTTTGAGGCAGGTTGCCTATCGGGGTGCTTACATGCCTCGTAGACATCTTGCTTGTATAGGGTGAGCCTCTTCTTGGTGACTTTATAGATTAAATATATGAAGTATTAGCTTTGATTATTATATCTTGAGTTTTCTTCTCGTACCCATTTTTTAAAACTATGGATTTAAATACCTTAGCTGAGAAATACGTAAATTTTAAATTCTGTTAGAATGCTAGTTCGCCCACTTCACACATGAGGTATATTAAGGATTCACCTTTAGCAGCAGCCCAATTAGTAATTTCCAATACTGCTTATGCCTGGTGTGGAACTGTTAACAGTTGCTATGAGAACCTTGTGCATTTTCTGACTCATATTACGTGAACAATGCAAGTATGAGATGGGGGAGGGTAGAGGGGAGAGGTATGGGAAGACCTGGCTCTAATAAATGACTCTCTTTCCTCCTGAGTCACATGGATTTTTAAGTTCTCACTCAGTTCTTCCCCTTTGTGCCCTCTCAAAGTTTGTTTTCCCTAAATCTTTAAGTAGGGAGTAAAATAGTTTGACCTTTATTTGCATCAACTTGCAAACACAGTTCAAGTTCAGTACTAAGCAGGAAGATTGCCTTTAATGAGCCAAGTTTAGAAGAGGTGGAATTTAATCTTAAATGTTTGGAAGGCGATGAGATCTTCAGACACAGTGAGCAAGTAAGTATACGGCTTTAACTGTTACATTCAAAACTGAATCACTCTCCCAGAAGCATTTAAAAACAACAAAACTGCGTGGGTTTCTCTTTCTGTTGTTGTTTTTGTTTTGAGGGGTAAAAAAGCATCACATGTACAGCATGCACCTTTGTGTGGCATTTTGACTTAAAAATAAATAAGTATCACCTTTTACTCAGAATCATCTTGTTTTGAACTTTTCCTGAGAAAGAAATTCTTGCTCAAACCAAATTCTTTCCCATTCTTCTATGCACCCACTCCCGGCCTAAGATTAGGCCCATCTCAGGGTTAAGTGTGGGTTAGCTTCTCTAAAGAAGGAAAAGGTGCTTCCCTCAGCCTTTGGCAGTGCTGATCGCCAGCTGTGTTTAGTGCTCTATCACTCAGGTTTTTTCTTTCCCTTGTTACTTGGTGGGCCTGGTTTTATGCTGAATAGAAGATAAAGAGTGCTTACTTGTCCCTCCCCTTCCCTCTCATGCCTCCTCCTCTTTCTGCACTTGTAATAAAATTGGAATGCTGGGTCAGAAATTCTTGCTTGGCAGTTTGGAGCAGATGCGTTAGAGCTGGGAGGTGCCAGGACCCGGATGTGAGCTGCTGCATGGTTCTGCTGTGAGTGCTGGGTAGTATGTCCTTGGAGTCACAAGGTAGTTCCTGCACTTCCAGCTTGACGCTGGTGTCTCCCAGGGAGTCCTAGGGTGGGACTTCACAAATTCATTCCAGAGTTTGCATTACCAGCAAGTGGCCACTGACATCAGTACTCCTGGTGAAACAGGCTTTGGAGACAATCCGGAGCTCGTTTGAATTTAGGCTCTCCGCTCCCCCCTTAATTTGTATATTTGTTTCTCCATTTAAGAGGGGGGCTAGGGTGGTGGTGTAATGACCAGCAAATCCATTGTAAGCCTTCCCACATACACATTATTTATTGAGCTATCTAAGCCCAAACTTGGTGGATGCTTTGAATTTTCTTTACTTCACTGCCATCACTTATGCCATAAGGCATGCCTCAGCCATATGACATAGGCAGCTCTGTGATAGGCTTTTCCTCCCCACTGTGAACTAGAGCTGTGGTCCAGTTCATTTCCCTCAGGTTAGTGCTAACTTGTTTAGAGATAGGGTGCTTTTTGTGCCACCTCAGATTGGACTTTCCCTGCCTCTGTCTCTGTGGTCACTCCCTCTGTGTACACAAAAACGGAGTAATGAGTCACCATGAAGTAGACTCAGAAATTGTGTTCAGTAGCAATAGTAGCTGCTAACTAAATCTGAAATACACATGAACGCTCGGACTTTCTTCTGGGGAATAAAGCTCATTTGTTTGGGACAAAATGTGAAGCGTTAAAGCAGAGGATGGATGTGTAAGGCTGAATTGGCTGAAGAGCATGCCCAAGATCAGGGGGTCTTTCACAAATCCTGGTCTGCAGCCCTTTCTCTCCCCCCCCTCCCCCGCAGTAGTGAGTGTGGGAATTTCAGCAAATGGCCTGAGATGTTACCATGTATCACTAAAACAGAAAAACAGTACTTTCTCTTGCAGAGGATTCTTTGGTTCTTATTTGCCTTATCTGGGCCTGTAAGTTAGCAAATACACAGTCACCATGTTGAAGCAGCTAGCTTATCATCATCATTCACTTGTCATTTTAAATTCCTCCCAGAGAAGCTTGTTGACCACTATACTGGAGTTAGCCCTGTCCCTTCCCTCATGATGTGTTCCCACAGTCTCCTCTAGACTAATGTGCTTTCTTATATTCCTTATTGAACATGGGCTTCTCTGGTAGATTCTAAACTCCTGGGCCTTTGTAGTGCGTGTTCACTGTACCCCCAGCCCTCCCAGTAGGCACTCAGTCATTGGGTGGCCAATTAGGAAAAACTTTATCTCCTTCTGAAGCCACAAATTCTTCAAAGGAAAATAGGGAGCAGGAAAGTCACAGGTGCTTACACACAAATCCGTCTATAGCAGCTTTGATTTCCACTTCTATTGACTATCAGCACTAGGCTGCTCGTGGATTTTTGCTCAGGACTTGTCTTTGTGTCACCACGCATGCACTTCTAAGAGTGTCTTGAGAGTGTGTCCTCCCTTCCACATCAGGACTATACATGGAAAGCATCCTGATTCCCAGGGGACAGGCAGTAGCCTCGCAGGGTGAAAATTGATGGAACAAACTCAGGGAACAAAAGACAGAAAAGTTCACCATGAAACTGTTAATTCTAGGCTGAAAATTAAGAACTCTGTATTTTTTCCAGACCCCATGATCTTAGCAGTTTCTAGAAAATTCCTGGATAGATCAGCCATTGAGAAAAGCAGTGATGTTAGATTATATGACCGTTTGCTTTAGCTTTTTGCCTTAGTAACTCATTTTTGACATGACAGTCTACAACATTTCAGATTTTTTCAGAAGTTGCTTATCAAGATTGAAAATGTCGGATAGCCAATATTTTGAGGCCAGTAATTAACTAGAACATTTATATTTATGTAGATACCTGTAAAACACTTATGTAAATATAGTCAGACCTGGTTGTTTTTTGTTTGTTTGTTTTTTTCCCCCTACTTGTTTGGATGCCTGTACATAAGAAATAAAGACACAGAGTAACATCTGTGGTCAGGCATTTCCTCTCACATACACTCGGCTTCCTGCCCCTGAGATCTGCTCATAAGGGCAAAGGACCATGTGCTGGAATATTGTTCACCCTCTTGTCAGCTTTTCCTCTCTCTTGCTCCACCATCCACACTTCTCATTCAGCGAGTCCTCTTCCAATCATTTATTCCAGTTTCTTGTAATTTTCCTATCCTTCATGCCCTCCCTGTGCTCGATGCTTCCATGTGGATCATGCGCTTTATCTCCTTAGCTCTCTCAGACTGCCCTTTCCTCAGTCTATTGTCAGGGTGATACTTTTGGGTACAGTTATGAAATGTCAAGCAAAACTCTTAAATACTCTTAGTCAAATGAATTTTCTTCTTCATCCCATCAGTGAATCCATCTTACTTAGATTGGGAGTGACTGGAAAACAAGTCTTGCTAATTTTCATTTATTCAGAGGCTGCTTATCTAATTTGACAATTATCACTGCCTTCTCTGCTCTTCCTGCTGCTACTCCTAGCCTTTTCACTGTTCCTCCCTCCCCTATAGGAAGGGAGTGGGGAAAGCAAAGAAAATGTAAGTGTTGCTACTTATTTTTTAATTAGATTTTTGGGGGGCCATATGTAAAAGTTTGGGAAACTGGATTGTGTTAAAAATCTCACTGTTAGTATTGTGGCAGTGGTGTTAGCATGGTGAGCAGAGATGCGTTAGCCCAGTGATACAGATGATAGTGTGCAGAGGGCAGTGAAGTGAGTGGCTCAGCCTGTCTTCCTGCCTACCCTCCCTCGTCCCTCCCACCGGTAGATAATTATCAAATGTACCATGTGTCCTGAGGCAGAGCAGTAAACCCAGCAAAAGCTGCCTTTGTGCCACTGGCCGTGGTTCTCTTCTGGAGTGGGATACTGGGGCTGTATCTCCAGACCCCCCTCATTTGGCACATGGGTCTCGGGGGAGGGAGGGAGCTGTTACAATTCAAGTAAGATCTTGGCCCTTCCCTGATTTCTGCTTGATTTCTTCTGCTTCATCATTAGATAGAGGCTCCCCTGGTCTCCTCAAGCAAGAGTTGACAGGGACTCAGGAAATTCATCTCATCGTGTGATCTCTTCTGTCTTCAGCTTTGTCTCTCTTCCCCTCGGAAACTCGCTCTCCATCCATGTGACCACACTCCAAGAGCTTTGTATTTGTGTTGGCAGCTCTGGAGAGCAATACTTCTTATGGATTAATTGCCAAAGTAATTATATTGTAAAATAATAACGCATGATTGATACTTAATATATCCCTCTCCAGGGAACTGGAGAGCTTCATTGATTTGGAGAGATGAGCTGGTTGCTGGTTTAGGAGCAGGGTTTGTAGGAAAAGCCAAAGCAAGGGCTTGGACTTACGACTGGAGGTGGCAGTAGGACAGCAAGAGCATGCAAGGGCGTTGCTCCACCAAGAAGCCTGGCGCTCGCCGCCCCCTGTCCCCCACCCAGAGCCCTGGCAGGTACCCGGTGGGTGCTCGTGTGCAGGCTGAGGCTTGTTCACAGAGAGTAGCCCGAGTCTGCAGCAGCAGCAGGCCTGTGAGCATGAGCCTTCCTGCCCCACAGCTGCCCTGGAGTGAAGAATACTGGTCTGGTAAAGTCTCTTTCCCTCCTCCCTGTCAAGCAGGGCGCACTCAGATGTGGCCTCTCCGTGTGGGCAACGTCCACATAACGAGGATGCCTTATTTATTTTGGGTCCACGCGCTTGCGTAATGTGCCTATTTAACACCCTCCTAAAAGCGCTTTTCAGCACATGAGCAAGTCAGGAAGCCCACTAAATCCTGCCTCTTCCAGGCACAGCGCACTGTTTCAGGTTGTTCCTGCCGCTGGGTATTTATGGGCAGGGGCTGGAGTTATGGCATTTATCTCTGCGGGTTAGGGCACTGATATATTTCTGCCTGCCTCGCCCGTGGAGAGCTGCCCCTTATCTGGGAGAGCGCAGTGAGAGCACGCCCATAACTCAGCCTGCTGCTCTGGGGCTGTCAGTGTGGAAGCAGCCACTTCCCCCTGCCGGTGTGTGTGTGTTGGGTGGGGGTGCCAGTTATACAAACGAGGGAGGCTTTGGTGGGAAATTATCTGGGATTTAGAACAGGGAGAAATGCAGCTCCTATGAGCTCTCCTCAGCATGGCATGTTTTGACCTGCTCCTGGCAAGCTCTCCCTGTTTTATATATAAAAAAAAGGGTACAAACTTGGCTTTTATAGAGAAATTTGAGTGGTTCCTTTTCTTACTGTTTTTGTTTTAAATATACAGTCAGTAATATGTGGAAATTGTCAGAAAAATTTAAAATGAATGATCATTTTTATTTCCTCCAGTCTCCAACATTTTCATGTAATTCCTTTTCTCTGTTCTCAGCCTATCCCCTGCCCACTCAAGGAGCCAGGAAAGACCTGGTTTGATCTCCAAACCTTACGCAAGAGCCCTCAGTAACTTGGATTAACTTGTCTGTTTCTCTGACCTTAAAATACAGGGCTGGTAAAATTTAAAGGAGATTAAAAATAGAAAACTGAATGAGAGAAGTGGATAAAAGCTAGGCTGAGGTCTGTGGTTACACTGTCCTTGGTACAGGCTCTTGGAATTTGTGGTAGAACAGAAATTTTAAACTTCTGAGATGCAAACTTTTGAGTACCAACATTCAGCCTGTTTCTTGGGCCTGGGAAGCTTAGTGTTTAGAGAACCAGTTTGGTCTCTTCTTCCTTCCCAGACAAGATCCAGTCTCCTAAGGAGACAACCTGCTTCCATTCACAAGACCCTTCTGGGCTGTCTCCATCCTTTTATAAATGCACAATTGTTCATGTCTTTTCTCTTCTGATGATGCCTCAATGGCTTTTAAAATAAGGTATTTATGGCCCTCCTTGACCTGAATCCTTTCCCTCTTCATAGCTTTGCCACCCTGTACCACCCCCACATCATCTATCTGACCAGAAGAACTTGAACTTTCCAGAACCAGTCATGCTGGCCTGCAGGACTTTACATATTTCGCTTGCTCAACTTAGACCACCTGGCCCCTTGTCTCCCTGCATCATCAGTCCTTCTCCCGGAACCTGGCTTTATGTGTGTGTGCTCAGAGAAACCACTGTGTCCATGTCCCTCTTTCCCAATGGCCGCCTGTTCCCTGCCCACCTCTGTCTGGTGGCCGGCGCACCACAGGGTCTGGTCCACATGTGTGGGTGAAGGAAGCGATGCAGTGTTCACCCGTGATCACCTACCAGGGCTCTGCACCTAACTCCTTCATGACTGTGAGTGCTCAGTGAAGATCAGAAAGCAGAAACCCCACTTGCTCCTGGTGCCCAGCTCTCGATGCAGAAGCTCATGAGAGAATCCCAATGCGATGCTGTGTGGAGCGCTGAGCACTATAGTTTGGGTACTTGTGTGGATGGGCGAGTGTGTAGGTTTTTGCCACCTTTTCTCCAGTACTTTCATTCTCTCACACATTATTTTACTGCATAGCGTTCATCAGTGTCTAGCTCACTACACGATTCCTCGCTTGTTGACTTTTCCCCGTACTCCCTGAAGGCAGTCATTCACTGCCATAGAATGAAACCTGGCACCCAGAACATTGTCCAGCTTGTAATGGGTCTCTAATCTGTATAATCTGTAGGGCTATTTCCCTACATGGAAAAATACTTTCCTAGGTTCCTCGATGAAGTTTAGCATTTACTACTATGCTTTTCGTTGTTCCTTGGCCAGAGGAGCTGAAAATTATTAGAATACATAATTCCGATGTTCTATTCTCAGGCCCCCAAGAGATTAAGTCCAAGTGTAGTTTTATGCAAAGGTATTTTGCCAGGTGGACTTACTGCTTCTGAACCAGAGAACAGAGGAGCATCATGCTTAGAATCAATGATGATACCTAGACTAGAGTTCCTGCTGCCACTCCCTCACAGTACCCTGTCAGTGGGACCCGGTCCGTGGGGCCCGGTCCTGGGATTCTGGGGCATGAAGGCGGCGACCTGTCCTCCAACATCAAGACGGGCCAGACCAAGGCTCTCAACCGCCTGAGTTCCTGCTTCTGACCCTCACGTCCCTTGGAGGCTTTTGTTTCTATTCTGCTTGGAATATATACTTTTAACAGCCGCAGGGCTGCGGCCTCGTCCTTGCCAGTCTAGGCTGCACACCATGGGCCTAGGTCTTCCAGGACAGGGTGGCTTTTGAATTCTTAGACTAATCCTAGTGTGATGATAATGATGGCAGCAGTTAATTGGGTTCCAGCCTGCAGGTTTTCACTTGCTTCTACAGCTGGTGCAGAATTCCACGTTGAAGGCTAGAGGCCATGAGGATACAGGGCGAACAATGAACTAAAAGGTCCCAGGAGGATCCTCCGAAAGGCCAGGTTCAAATGATAGGTTGCCTATTGTAGACTTCCTCCCTTTTAAATCAGAATTGGTCCTGTCACCCAAGGGTTTAAGACAGAATGGTTAACTCTCCTGAATTACTTAAGGAGACACTGTTCACTGAAACTGTCACATACTTAATAGTAAATTTGCTGATTTAATACACTAATAATCCAAGCTGCATTGCAACTACCATCCCTGTTTCACATACAGGGAAGTTGAGACCAGTTGCCTGTGGAAATCTACCACAGCCCAGGGCTGTATATGCATGGATCTGGGAGGCAGAACTGGGACTAACCCTCACCACACTCCCTTGGAGCATCAGGCAGGCAGGCATATTAGTAAGAGGCCTGTAATGCTGGGACTCACAAGCTCACTCCTCTGTGGAAACCACTGCGTACAGTAAATAGTACATTAGCTTACAGTGACTATTTTGCTTCATTTTCATCCATTCATCTGTATCCCAAGCACCTGCTCTTTCTCTGTGAAACTCTGTCCATTAAGCAAGAGGGAAGTAGGTCCTCCCCAAGTCAGGCCTGCTTCCGCTGACCACTGCAGAATGTGTAGTCAGGGAACAGGACAGACGAGTAAGCCCTGGCCTGCGTTCTCCCAGACACCAGGCGTGAGAGCCAGACCAGAACCAGTGACCTCCTGCTGCCTGGGGCTGCACACGCAGAACATGTGGCCCATGTTCTGGAGCGAGCTCTCAGCACCCGGCGTGTGCCCCGTGCCCAGCCCCTTGTGGTTATAAGGCAGTGTTAATCAGCCACGCGATAAAACTGCATATACGTTGGAAGCTACATTTGTGTGGGGCTTTCTGTTGTTGTTGTTAAATTGGCTAATTTAACACCATCCTGTAATGGTAGTGATTGTAATAGCAGCAGCCCACGAGTTCAGAAGGTGGGGGTGATTCCCTCCACAGCTTCCTCAGGCATTGCTGCCTGCCCTATGCCTTTATTTTGCGAGGAAATGGGATAAACATTATCCTGACATTAGCAGCAGTGGCCTGGGGGTGTTTCAGGCTAGCCAGCTCTTCCTGGTCATGGGGACACCACTTAGCATTTTTGCCATGGCCCACAGCGTCGCCTCAGTTTTATAGATACATTCCTACATGTGGAACTGTCTATGTTGATTCACCCCTGGTGCCCTTCTAACAGTAGCTTTCCCTTTTGCTCAAAGTAAAAGCCAGAATTCGTCTTGTGTTCACAGCATGGCCTGCCTATCCCCACGTAGAGAGATACACATGTATGTACATGCACGTTGTGTATGCGTCTCCATACCCAGCATGTGCTTGGCAAATAAACATTTTTAATGACCAAATTCTATTAGCCACAGTCACTATGCCATGGACATCTAGAGAGGTGAGTTGTGAGTATAGATTTTCCTTTCCTCCTTAGAGTTTGGTCAGTGTCAACCCAGTGGAGAACTCCTTCCTGCTGATCTCGCTCCTGCACCTCCCTTCTCTGTCCTGCTACCTGTTTTCACTCAGATGGAGAAGGAAGCAGAAACAGATCTACTTCTCTAGCCACTGCCCACTCATCCCTTGCAACTGCCAGAGTGGGAAGATAGGGGCCAACGGTGCCTTTGTTTCTGTTGCGGGCTCCTTTGCCAGTCCCACACAACATCTGGGCCAGTATCACAACATTGTTTTCCTCATGTTTCTAGAAAGGATCTCCAGGATTCCTAGCCACACTAGAGACGGGGGCTTTACTAAGACAGGTGTATGCTCACGGTGCAGGCCGCACAGATGATTCCGTCCACTACCCTCCTTCCAGTCATTGAAAAGACCAGAATGTTCCCCACCTATTTCAAACTCCTTTGGGGATTGATAGTGTCTCTGAGTAAGAACCACTAATCTTGAATTGAAGAGAAGGAAATATTTTACTTCAGTTATCTAGAAGTTGGGAGGAGGACGGTTTGGCTGAGCAGTGGCATGACCTTTTTTTTTTGTTTTGTTTTAAGGCCCCAGCTAGGTTTAAATAAAGATGAATTAATAATGAAGTCAAATCAGCCTGGTTATGAGGCTTACTCCATTCAGCTATGTTCTGCAGCCCTGGGGCATCAATTGCTAAGAAAATAGACATTAAATCTGTATTCACCATGATCCTTCTGTGTTGATCTGGGCACAGGAATGGGCCAGGTTGCCATCTATATTCAGATCTTCTCTGAGATATATTTTAGAAGGGAGATTAGGGCCAGACTCTGAGAGCCTTTAAGGGATTATATCAGATGCTGCCGTGTTATAGTGAAATTGGAATGAAAGCTCAGCTTCTGAGAGACTCAATACTTGCCTGGCAGCTGCCAAGAACATCCTGGGATGAAGCTTACGGGAAACCCAAGGGAAGGTGGGTCTTGGGAGAGAGTTTTCTAGCACCATTTGTGTCCTTTCCGTCCCAGATGGACTTGGGAGGAATCTGCAGGTCCCTGTCAGAAGTGTGAGAAACCAAAAAAAGTCACTTGTCCTTCTTCTTGGCAAAGGAGGACATTCATTAAATTCATTGCTGTGCTTTCAGACCATGTAAACCCACTCACAGGGCAGCCTCTCTGGGTTTGCATCCAGAAAGTCACAGAGCTGGGGATGGTACAAAATGCATACACACCTGCTTTTCAGACTTGAATTACCTACTTGAGTAATTAAGAGGCATAAAGGTGGCAATATATCACCTAAATATAGTTCTAAAATACTCTTGTTATAGTCAATCACTGGCACCTTTTTTATAGAATAACTACAAATGGTGTCAGCGATGAATGGTTTTGTTTTTTTTTTTTTTTTAACTAATGGAGCTCCATGATGGTGAGGTATAGATCCAGGCATCTTCTCTCTGTGCTACTTGAAAAGCAAGCTAACACGAGGGTGGAAGAAACCTTCGGATGAGAGCAAAACAAATAAAATGAAATTCTTTGATTGAGTGTTTGCCACTGTACCGAACACGTGCAGAAAGCATTTGTTTTCAAGAAAGAAGGAAAAGAAAGCAAAACCTAAAACCAAAACAACCAAAATTTAAATACCACTTTTGTCATATGAAATTGTCTAATCAGCCTCATTTTCTTCTATTGACATCATCAGCTTCTGTTTGTTCTGATGCTTCATTTTTAGTATCTTTATAGGCTTATGAAAGCAGAAAGATTGCTTGGGTTGGAACAAGCTTCTCTACCATTTCCTATGTCTCCTTTCTCAACCAAAATAAAACAGCACAAGTGCCGATGTCCATTCCCTTGCCAGGCCTTTGAGGCCTACCCAAAGAGAAGGAGTACATCTTATCAAGCTAAGTAATATGAACAAACAGGACCCCCTTGAAGAACAGCGGTGTCCTTTGGAGACGGAAAGGCCTCTTACTACTGTCTTTGAGTGCTGACTGGCTGGTCATTCTGGGCGTGTAACCTCTGGGCTGGAGCGGATGGATCCTGTGGGCATGTTAAAGATTGTATTGCATAACTCCTATTAAGAGAGTATAAAGGTAGAATTAACTATACTGGTGGACATAATCTATGCCTTCTCTCATTGTTATTAAAAAGAAAAAGTAATTCCAGAGAATTCTAATGTACAGCTGAAGTACTTTTTGCATAAAGGAGTATGATGGATTTTCTCACTACGTGGAATTGCTGTTTTAGAAAGAAGATGGGGAAATGAAATGAATATAGTCAAATAAATTAAGCCTTGAAATCCAAATAGCGCTGTGTAAGCAAGCTGACTACAAATCAAACAGAGAAGTGTTTGCTAAAGAATACATGATCTTAGTTGAGACTGAACAAAACCAGCCTCTGTACATATATGTATATTACTCTTGACATGTGCAAAGAGTTGTTGTGTTTCCACTAATGTGGTCTCAGATTTCTCTGGCCAGAGGTATCATCCATCCGTGAAGACAAAAACTACAGAGCAGGTTTCCCCAAGTGGCAAAGAGTAATCTTTACCAAACGTAGACAAGCCTCTCAGTAAACAGTAAGTAGAAATTTGGTGGTTTTCCTTACTTTAAGAATCCCTTGGTGATTTTTTTGCTTGTTTGTTTTTGCTTGGTTTTAACATGTGGGGCTGACATTGCAACAATGTGTGTCTGGCATATGCCAGTCCTGGCTGGTTAGTCCTGGTATGGGTGACCACCGGCATGCCCATCAGTTCATTCTCCAGCCACTCCAGCAGGCAGCTTTTGACAGCCTTTTGGAGCAGGTGTTGACAATTGTCCATCTTCTCAGCTTACAAATGAGGAAACAGGCACAAAAAGTATTGAGCGCCCTGTCAGGGTCACAAAGCAAAGCTTTCACCCTGTGGGCTTTCAGCTCAACAACTTGCACTCTGGCGTAACATGTTCTTAAGTTAACTCACTTTTTTGAACAGATCGCTCCCAAGGCAGGGGCCAGAGCTGCTTCAGCGTCACTTCACTTGACACTATGATCTCGTGGAGTTTATAGAAAACTTTGCAGCAGAGCAAATTTTTCTTCTTAGAACCTCAAGTCAAATCAGCAATTACTTTATAGCTTATTCTGATGATTGCATTCTATTTGATCTATTTTTCTCTAAGTTTTTCTACAGCCGTAGGCCAAAATCATTATGTTCTGACCTGAACAAGGAGATTGGGGCAGCTCGATTTGAAACTGAAACGCACAGCATGTACGAGGGGGATGAGTGTAAGTGGCAGGTTAGGGAGGTGAGACTGAGTCGCACATTTTGCAACAGGGATAATAGCAGCATTGGGGGTACAACATTTCCTCTTGGGCTGTAGTTGCTACAAGCAGAGCGTTGAGCATCTTAACTGCTCCTTTTGAATGCTCGGGTACCCTGTGCCCTGAGCTACCTCGGGAGCACCCGTACACCCCTGCCACGTTTCTGCACATGCTCCCAGGGGCCGCTGCACAGTTCTCCATGGGAGATCTGCTGGCTGGTAGCAGCTTGGGAGAAGGCACAAGGTGGAAACTGAAGGGACAATGAGAAGGGTCTTCGCCTTTTAGTGGCACCTAGGGAGAAAGCTCCCTGTGCACAAGTTAGTGCCAGGGATACGGGCAGTGAATAAAATGCTGAAATGGAAAAAATTTGCAAGGAGTGTAATACCTGCTTTCATGAAACTATCACTGTTACCACCCATGCTACAGTATTTCAGGAGCATGAATAACAGCGACTTGATTTCCTCCCTCCCTCAATTCCCAACTGTTGTCTGTTCATGCTTCACAAACCTCAGTCAAAAACAAGTCCTGGCATCGAGAAGATACCAGCCCTTCCTCCTCCTCAGCACCCTGACCTTCCTGATGGTCTTCCCTCCTGCCATGTTCTGTAGGTTCAAAAATGTTCTATTTATCCAAACTAAGTTTCTCTGGTGGTATCCTGTTGTCTCAGAGTAGGGTTCTCTGCTTTTGCCAGGCAACTAAAGTTGCTAAAAATCTTTCAGCAGGTACAACAGGTATCCTGTGAACATTGGATCTCATCATTATTATGGGCATGTTTGAGCAGGGGTTTAGACCACAGCTAAGCATGCCTAAAATAATCCAGGCACTTGTCCTCTAAAGTATTGATTTGTGTAACAACACATACTTTTCCCAGTGTTTTCCCAGACTTCTCTCCCTGTGCTGGAGGGGGGCTTTTGTTACTGCCATTTGCCAGTGAGAGTCAGAGACTCTGTGCCTGGACAAGGTCACACAGTTTCATTAAGGATGGAACTGGCACCGCTGCTCCACCATTTTCTTCCTCTCCTTTTCATGGACTGAGGGAGGAGACCAATTTGGTTTGTCCTCTTTGAATGTCAGAACAATGTTTCTTTTTTTAAAGGAATATTTTAAGCTTTTCAATTCTGATCTTCCATTGAGACATGTTCTTTATTCTTCTGCCAACAAATTGTGACCTCCTGTCAATCAAGTATCTCTGTCTCCCTTTCACCCACTCCACTCTTGGTTTTGAAAGTTGTCTCAGTAACACAGAGACCTGCAGTCCCTGTTGCCTGGTTTATGTTTGTAATGTTGGAGAAAGTCACTTCCGTAATCGTGGGAAAGTAAAGAGGTAGATGAATTATAAAGTGCAGATGAATTATGAAAGTCCACTTTTTACTCTTTCAGTTCCCTTTGGATGTGAATTTCTCTTTAGAGGTTTGATGATTAGACAGGAAAGAAAAAAGCTATGATAGTGGTTCTCAAACAGATCATACTTTTAATTAAAAAGAAATCTGATAACAGAAAAACCTATGTTTTGATAGTAGTTGCACACCATTTGCATAATTATTACCTTTTTTGATGTATGAAATTATAACAGAATTTTCCAAGAGAAAGTATGCATAGGACGCAGCTAGGTCTTAGAAGTGAGTGTTGTGGACAGATTTGCCATTTGCCCTCGCACTCTCATACATCCTGAACTGGGACACAGATTAATGTTTACCTCCCTCTGCCCCTTGCACAGTGCCCCCGTACCCTCGGCCTTTGTAAACATTGGGAGCAAGGGTAAACCACCCCACAGTTGTCCTCGCTGCATTTCTCTAAGGGTGAAGTTCAGGGTGGACTCCCTGCACATCCTTCTTGAGATCGGCCGTGTTCCCATGGCACTGCTTACTCCCTCATCAGTGCAGGGCCTTTGTATACTACGTGATCATATCATTGCCTGCCCAGTTTCTTCGTCTGGAATTTTGATGCATGGATGCTAAATATTGGGTAGGTTGATCCACCTACCTAACCATTGCATCCCGAGGAAGAGCATCACTGGTGAGTGTCCATTTTTCTGGGAAGTCGCAGCGCCTTAGGCCTGGGAAGGAAACGGGGTGTGCAGAACCTCTTCCTCTCCTACCACATGTCCTGGCAGGCTTCCTGCTTGTGCGCTGCCGTCTGTGCTCACTTAAGCGAGGTGACGTTAGTGAAACACATCTGATACATGCATTTCCTCCCATAACATCTTTATGTTCAAGGTCAGCTGGGATTTTTTTTTTTTTTTCATCAGTGTGACAGCTAAACGGTATTACTGGAATACTTGCGGAAGAGAGAAACCAGTAAATGTTTTAAGAGACAGTACGCTCTGTGTGTGGTCCTGATTCCATTTCCTCTCTTATACCATGAGAAAGGCAGTCACTGATAATCTCAGAGGTCTCTCAACAACTCCAGCTTTGGATATCTTGTGATACATACTCCTTTTTGAGGGAGACATTTTGTATAGTCATTAAAATACAGTTTCTAGAACCATAGGATAGGCTCCTAATTTGGACCAGCCATCTATAAACTGATCTGTCGATACAGTAAGTTGCTTATTTTCTTTGCCGTAGTTTTCTCACAGGTACAGTAGAGCTATTATTAGAGTTAAATAGCATGGTGCACGTTTTTATAAAGTACTTAGTCTGGTGCCTGACTCAGAAGCTAGCACTTAGGTTTATAGTAGGCACACCAGTGTCTTCATGACCAGAATACATAGTCTCTTGATGTACTTCAAAAAGCTTCTAATTATATGTAAACCTAGCTATATTTCCTAATATATTTATAAAAAACCCTGAGTAGTCTATCACATTATCTTTCTACTGTGGAAATGACATCCAAAAACAGAACAGAATTCCAGAGGCAAAACCAAGACTCTGGTGGCCGGCGAAAGAGAAGTGTGTTCTACCTGAACTGATGGGATACGATGGGAAGAACAATGATAGGGCTTATTATGCCATGTTCTCGTGTGTCCTTATGTAGGTCATTTATCTTCTGTGATTTCCTGTTCCCTTCTCTATAAAAATGCAGAATTTGGACTTAACAATTTCTGTGGTTCTTTCCAGCTGTAAAAATGTGATTCTGCGAATGCCTAAGTGATACATGTAGATGTCTTTGACGTCATTGCCTTTCTTTTTTTAGTCTGGGAAACCTAGGAAAGACAGGCAGTGTGATTTTTCTCTCCCTTTAGGTTCTGTGTGTCATAGGATCGTAGAGCGTGCATATATTCTCTTGGTCTCAGACGTGAGTTCTTTTACAGTGTTCCTCCTGCCCCCATCTTCTGTTGACAGACATCACAGATTTTCAGTGCTCTCCTATTAACTTTGATCCCTAATTGAAGTCTTCTGTGTTTTTTGTTTCATGTGCCCTTTCCTAAAGAAGGAGGCCTTTAACGTCTTCACCGTCATTGTGAATAAATATACCATGTGGGGTCCCAGTATGCACTCCCATCACTTGGACATTTCACGAGACCACAGCTGCAGTGAAGTCGAGCAGTCAGATGATTGCTCCTTGCTTTCAGTTACTGAGCTTTCACTCAGCTCCAGGCCACCCTTTGCAGACAGATTATTTCTGTAATTGTGTTTTGAATAGCTGAAATCTGTCTTTACTATTTGGGATGCAGCCAGCCTTTTCCATGTAGCCTTGAAATATGATAGATACCAGGTAGGTAAGAGAGAAAATTAGGGTTACCAGCAAGGAAAAGGTTCTTTAAAAAGCACTGCTATTCAGAAGGACAAATAAATTTAATAGCACTGGCTTGTCTACTGCTGGCGGGACTGTAGTTAAAAAGATTAGTTTGGAAAGTCATGTACCCATGAGCAGCCAGGACAAGATACAGTTTTCCTAGTGCCCAGGCAACGCTCTCTCCTGGGCTTCCTCTCAGAGGTAACTGGGATTCTGGCTTCTGTCACCATCGATTAGTGCTGCCATTTTGATCTTCATCAGTAAGCATAACCTTCGCTTACCCTACTTTTCTGAGCGATCCAGCCATGTTATTAAGTGCAGTGAATGTGCCCCTCCTTTTCCACTTCATTACGTATTATTAAAAGGCCTCTTTCCAGGCGACATAAAGGCTTGACTGGAAAGAATTCAGACTGATGTCAGGGAGGTGTGATTGTCACTTTGCCATTGCCCTGACCAGAGACCTGGCAGCCTGGAGAAACTACAGAGGGATAGTAGAGAGGAAATAACAGTCTGAGAAGTGTTTAGGAGGATCCTAAACTATAGAATTTTGTTAGTTCTTTGAGAATGGAGGATGGGGAAGAGAAAGGTCAGCTTTCTGGTTTGTAAATAATAAAATGCTTACAAGGAAAAGGTCATCTGGTCAGTTTTTACACCTTGCCTGTTAGATGCCTGTGGATTTTTTTTGCTGGGCCAGATTAACAATATCAAGGTACAAAATGCAAATGAAGACAGTAAGCACCCTTAACTGATAGTGGAAGGGGGACATTCAACGAAATGGATTTGGGTTTCATGTAGGAGGCCAAGATCAGACCACTGTGACGTTCCAAGGCATAAGGGGCAATCAGGAGGGTCTAAAGGCAAAGACCAGAGAAGCTAGGAAGGTACCAGGAAATGGGTTGACAAGAAAGACCAAGCAGAGGGTGCTGCAGAGCCCTCGGTTAGTTCCGTAACCACCCCATCCTTACTGCGATTCGGGAAGAGAAAGTATTGACAGCCCTTTGGTGCCATATCAGTTGCCCCATTCTTCGCCCCTCGGCCTTATTCCTAGCTCCTACTCTCCAACTTTGTTTCTCTCTTGTAACTTTGGGTTTGCCTTTATAGGTACCTGTCACCCACACTGAACTACCCAGGTTCTGAGAATGGCCATGTTATTTCCTCCCCTCATCACTTCTCTAGCCCCAACAGAGCAGACCTTTTATGAAGTCAGTGCCTCCAAAGGCCCAAATTGCATTTGTTTCCAAGCAGGCCCGAATCAGAGGACTGTCTTGCCCTGCGTGTCAGAATCTGCTCGGAGACTCTTGCTGAGGGAGCGCAGCCCCCAGCCTATCGGCCTGCTTCGTTCCGGGGGCAACGAGCAGTGCCGCTGGCTGGGAACACCCTCCTCTTCCAGCCAGCTAGATGCCTCCTCCACTTACATAAGATGTGTGTGTTCTGGCAGGAAAGCGCTGCCTGAGTGAGTGTTTAGCAAAAATGATTTGTGTGGAGTTATTTTGAGACCCCAGGGGAGGGAATGGCAGCCAAGCCCTGCAGTATTTTAAACTGCATCACTCATCTACAAAAATTAATACGTTACAGTATCTCAGCCAGAACACTGGTAACAGGGAAGTAAGAATGTCAGGGCACCAGCATATTCTAAGTGCCAGCTCTCTCTGTCCACACAAGGTGACTTCTGGATTGGACCAAATTTAGGCCCTCTAGATTCTCCCATCCTCCCCTGACCCTGCCTGCCCTGTGGCTGCAAGCAGGTGTGCAGGCGCCCTCTGTGGCTGGGCCTGGACTTCGTTAGAGCAGCAATTGGATTGCACTCATTTGCTGTATGGAGAACAAATCAGTTTTCTGATAGAGGCGTCTCCCCACTTTTATGGCAACCCACAATATTGGCTTTGTTTAGGTGAGCTTCTGCAGGTTCCAGCGTGGCTAGAGGAAATCCCTCCTTCCCTTCCCAAACATTCACCTTTTCTCCTGACTCAAGCCTGAACAGCTGTGTGCTATGGGTGGGTGCGTCACGGAATATAGGGTTCTCCCATTTAGTGACAATTAGGGGAGACAGCCTCCATATGAAACACTTTTCTTGTTTTTGTTTCTCTCGGCTGTGAGGCTGTGAAATTTGCCTCATTGCTCCCCACCCCCTTTCTGACAGCTGTCCTCTTTGCCATTCAGAAGCTGTGTCTCTCTAGGACGGCTGTTGGAGATGGAAAGGCCTTTTTCCTTTCTCCCTGGCCCTGCAGTGTATAGCTGAAGAGTTCCTGGTGCCAGGATAGCTGATTGCCTTCCTATCCCGAGGGATCCATTTGGACCAGAGGGCATCCGGGCACTTGCTAGACTAGTGGGAGGGCCCCAAAAGAACCCTCTTCATGCTCGTTCATTTCATTTCCAGAGAACATCCGCTACTTTAATGAGGACCGGTAGGAAACACAGTTATGTAAAGTTGGCTCTCCGAAAGTGCATTGCCGCCCGAGTCCCTGTGCCTGCTAGGGTGTGTGGCCCAGTGTTCTTTCACTTGAGGTGCTCTGTTCACAGGCCTCCATCTGGCCCCGCCCAGGACCTCATCCTGAAGTAAAAAGGCGCACAGTTCAGGCCCTCCCTGGTGGCGCAGCGGGTTAAAGCACAGCACTGAGAATCTAAAGCCGCTTCCGCATGAGTTCGATTCCCGCCTGCCCCGGAGGTGACCACATGGCGCGGCAGACCTCTCCTGACCCGCCCGCTGCTCCCCTCAGCAGTGTACTTCGTCGATCTGCCTGTTCTGCTCCCCACTCTGTCTCTGGTGAAGCCTCTCGCCGCCCCTGAGCCTCTGCCCTGTACCCCAGTTCTGTATGCACAAATAAATAAATCTTTTTTAAAAAAAAAGGCGCACAGTTCAGGAGAAGCTCTGCTCATGCGTGTGCAAGGTGGTGCAAGAGGCTCTCATCTGCCACTCCCACCCAGGCACCGGTCGCCGCTATGAGGCTTCCAGTGATGACATGTCTTTCTGTTGTGCCACTGGACAAAAGTGGCGTAACGTTGAGTGGTGCTGGGAGATGATGGACGAACAAAACCAGGAAGGCACAAACACTAGCGCCTACAAAGTTTCTCAGGGTGCTACAGGGCCCTGGCAGGTGGCAAGGGCTTTGGGGGAAGAGTTGGAGGACAGGAGGCAGATTAAGGGCCGGTTCCTCTCCTTTTTCCTGGAATGAAATTTGATTCTCTGTAGTCTCTGCCACTCACACAAATGTCTCTGCCCAGTAATAGGCAGGTGCAATCCTGGTGTCTGTTCCTACAAATAGCACTTTCTGGGCTGCTCTGTAAGAGGTGAGCCTTGGAGGGGGCCACCTCGGTTTCTCCACTCTTGCTCCTTTCCCTCCACCCCTGCCTTCTGTGCTGAAGTGGGGGTGTTCACTCTCACCCTGGCCCTGTGGCCTGTGCTTGGCTCAGGCTCCAGAAGTCCTCATTGGTGTGCGGGAAGGCAAGCCGTGTGACCACCCTCCCAGGCCCCTTCCTTCCACCCCTTCCCCACTTGTCACGCTCTTACTAGCAGCCCTGGTTTGGGCTCCTGCTCACCAAGGCGCTGTGCAGCGCTGTCTGTGGTGGTGCCGCAGTCAGCGTGCCAGAGCGGCTCTGCTCTCCCTTGAAGACAGTCGCAGCCTGATGAGACAGGTCTTATCTCCTGTCCGGCTGCACAAATCCAGGAAGCTTGTCTGTCAGGTGCCTGATTTTCTCCCTCACTGCTTTTCCTCCTCTCCTGCTTTTCAACTGAAGCTTTGAATCCAGCGTCACAGTTCAAATCCTGGTGCTTTAGTGCCCTGTTGCCACACTGTGACAGGAGCTAAAAAGCCTCAATTAAGTGCAAGCGGTGCTTTCGCTGTCCCACTGGCTGCAATGATGACTGAAATAGTCGTTTCTGCAATGTTGCCTCAGTGGAAAGTAAAGGATGCAGAATCCGTTGCTTTCCCTCTGGTCTCCCAAATAAGGAAAATAATCACTTCAATAGAACAGCCTTTCCCTGAATCCTGTAAAAAGTGGATGCTAGGCAATGGCTTGGATTTGCTGTCTCTTTTTATCCCCGAGAGCCCGGTAAATGAGAGGAGGGAATGAATAGGCTGCTTGTCACAACACCACCAGGGTCTCCACAGGCTGGGCCTGCTGCTGAGCGCCAGAGAAAGGAAGTGGGCTGGAAGGGAGACCACGAGGCAGGCAGCCTTCGCCTCTCCCACGTAATCCCTGATGGCTCCCCTTCTCCCTTGGGCCCTGGATTCCTCCCGCACTGAGGAAGCCATCTCTCTGCTACCATGTCTTGCCTGGTCGCAGGAGGAATGGACTGGAATGCATTCTCCCACACCCTCCCCAGCGTGCCCGTCAAAGGCAGCAAACCCCACTCCCTATGCCTCCAAAGCCATGCTCCCTATGGCACACAACCCTCTATGCCATCAGACCTTGCTAAATAAATCAACAAGAAAGGTATCTCCAGTTTGAGGAGAGCCTCCATATTCTGTAGAGGAATAACTGTGGCATGGTAGGAAATCAAAACCCGTGTCCTAGGAGGATCTGGAAATGTTTAGCCTGGAGAAAATAAGAGATGAGGATGAGAGAAATAGATGCTGTACTGTCTTCAAATATTTGAAGGGCTGTCAAGTGGGTAATGGATGTTTTATTTGGTCCCAGGGAATCGGATCAGATCTTTGAAGGCCTAGAATATTATTACGGACTTCTGATTTTATATGGTCAGTTGTAGGAAGCCACTGGGAGTTTTAAGCAGAGCATCATGTTTTAGGAACGTGAATGTGATAGCTGTGCATGGGCAGGTGTGCAGAGGAGGTGGGGGCGGGCAGGCAGGTCAGCAAGAGCCAGAAAATGCAGAGTTGTAGATTGAGAGGAGTCCGTGGACTGAATGAACTGCTCTGGAGGTGAGATGAAAGGAAATATACGATGTGGCCATCAACGAACTGTTGGATTCATAGAGAAAAAAAGTTTGAAAAGTGAGGATTTTCAGACTGAGGGATGCTGGAACCTGGACAGGGGACTAGGGAAGAAGAGATTTATGAAGATGATGAGTTTTGTTTTTTGGTTTTTTGTTTTTTTTTTAACCCTTCGCTTGTAGTGTTGTCCCCTGCCTTTTGCTTTCAACCTGAGTTTGTCATTAGAGGTAACATGAATTTCCTGCCAGAAGTCTTGCTTTATGATGCATTCAGGTGTTCTATACCTTTTTACTGGTGAATTCAAGCCATTTACATTCACCAGTAAAAGTGGTTATTGAAATATGTGTATATATTGCCATCTTGTTTTGTTGTTAATGTTGTTATTTTTATAGCTTCTCTTGGTTTTGCATTGTTTTCTCCATCTGGTCTTCTGCTTTGACTGCTTACTTTATGTTTCCAAGGGGAGATCTTTGTCAGACTTTTGGAAGTTGGGTTTAGAACTTAGAGGACTATTTGAGGTTACACATCTCTGGGCTCTGCATGATCACCATGATAGAGAACGTGAGGATGAATGAGTGGGCTTTCCAGTGTGAGAACAGGTAGTAAAGAGTGAAAGAAAGGAACTGCAGCATCACTTAGGGCAGCAGGAGGAGACACGACAAGTGTGGCTCAGAGAGAGGATGTGCAGTAGAGAGAAGCAAAGGAGACCAAGGCTCCCAAGTTGGGTGGTGCCCAGTATTGAGTGTGATGTGGAGGTCCAGTAGGATCGCCACAGAGGGGCTCACTTTTCCAGGTAGTTTTCCTAGAAAGGTGGTTTGAGCGCATGAGCATAAGGGCAAGGACTCCTGTCCCGGAAATGTGGCCATGAAAGGTGTTGCCAGGGACCAGAGAGAGAAGCTGGTTTGAGACAGAGCAAAGAATGGCATTTCTGGAAATAGCAAGATTTGAGTACCCAGGTATAAGTTTGGATTTCTTGAGTCTTTGTGTGGAGAGTGGGGAGGAAGGGGAAAGATCAGAAGTCCCAGAGAGGGGAATTCATAAAACAGGGTATGGGAGAGCAGGGTTAGGCATGCTCCTGTGAATGCTGCCCATGCCTCGGTCTCCTGGAGCCCTGTCTCCTGTCCTCTTTCTTTCAAGGTTGCACCACCATAGGCTTTTTTAGTGTTGCTTTTATCACCCCTCGTAATGTTCTACTTCTGGGAAGTTGAACTGTGCTTCCCCGATTTTTTTGTGCCCAGTTTGTAACTCTTTGGATTAAGAGCCAACTTTCTTTAGTGCCAGGTGGTCCATATTCTAGTCTTCCCCATAGGCAGGAACACTGTCACCCTTTGGGGTAGAATACAGTGTGTGTTCTTGGAGATCCTTGCTTCTTGGAACTCTATTTTGCTTAAGTTGTCATTATTAAGTGAAGTTAGCTGGGATAGAGGACTATTACTAAGACTTTCTCAGCTCTAGATTTCTATTCCTTCTCTGGGTTTGGAGTTCTTAGTATTCCTGACACTTGCTGGTTTGTTTCTTCTCTGAGTATACCAATCTCTGGATATTTGGATTTTGCTTGCCTTAGGGAGGAGAAGCTCAGAGCAATTTCCTCTGAGTGAAAGCTCAAGAAAGGCTATAGTTCAGAAGTACTCTCCACACTTCTCAGAACCATTTTGTTCAAATAACTCAACACAGCTTGGTTTGGGAAAAGTCACTCTAAATTTATGCAGAAAGTAGCTTACATTTGGCTGCCAGGTATATGCCAAAATACCTTCTGTAAGCGTACCCCTGCCAGATCCTCATGGGTATCTCCTAGGGCTTTCTCCCTATCAGTCTGGACAGAGGACAGAGGATTCAGATTTTTCTCTCTATACATTAACATGGAATTGAAAAGACCAAGATTGAAATCCTTTAGAGCCAAAAATGAAGAAGGGAAAAAAAAAATCTTAAGTTTTATATGATTCAAAGATAAAGTTGCATGTTTTAAAATAAGTCAGAGAAAGCAAGAGTTGAGGTTCTCATAGAAACCAACTCCCCCTCGCTGCTCAGACATAGGGTTGTGCTCGTCAGGCGCTGTCTCCATGGTGCCACGGTGTTGCATAAGAGCTTGGGCCGCATGGCTTTCTTGTTGTTGGAAAGACCATGTGGCCCGAGCTCTGACCTCAAACACACTGTCTTCTCTGTAGTGTAGATACGAGATGGTTGTCCGGATATGGAAAATGAAGAGAAGCCCAAGTGGGGAGAAATTTGGAGGGAGGGCTCTTTCCCGTGCCCAGTTGTTTGATTCTGCTCTTCATTGAGGGCAACGTGATTGCAGCGGCTGCTCACAGCAAACCCAGAAATGAACATGTCGGGAAGCCGACAGCCTGCCGTCCCCACCACCCCCTTCCAGCCCATCCCCAGAGACAGCCTGGCTGGATTGTTGATGGCCATGCTCTTGGGATGCCATGGGGAGGAAAAGGCCTCGTTAATCAGCAAGAGGTTTTTTTCCTCTCTTTAAAAACCATTGTTTTCAGATCTTGCTCTGCAATGGGGAGAATTATAAAAGGTTATTCTGGTGCTGGCCTGATTATTATCTGCTGTACCAGCTCCTCTGAAAAGCTTCTCTCCCTTTGGGAATGATTCTTTGGTGTCTAAAGCCAACTATAAATCAAGCATGGTTAGGCCGCTTCTGCACCCTACGTGGCTGGACTGAGACAGAAACCCAGTGTAAGGCTCCTGAGCCATCCCTTCCTTGCCGGCTCCTGAGTTGGTGGTCAGAGACTTCACACTGAACACTCACGCTCCTTTAAGTCTTAGATAAAAGTTGCTAGAACTCCTCATGGGTACCGAACGTGCATATGGAACTCCAGCAGGAGATGTTGTAACAGGTTTGTTGTATCTATTTCTGCTAGGCTTTCTCCTCTCTGGCATTCCCTTAGCAGACAATTATTGCCTATCTACTGTGTGCCAGATACTGGGGATACAAAGAGAACTGGAATACCCCTTATCCCCCAAAAACTCTGGGGGGTGAGGGGGTCAACCATTTATGGACTAACACTAACCAAAGATGAGATAGACAAAGTTACCCCATTCCTAGGTATATCGCTGTGGTAACTCAGATCAGAGAAACTCGAGGCATATTTACAGCCCAGCACCATACCACCCTTCTGTGGATGTCTCCCTACACCCTTTCTTCAAAGAGGGCTGCGCCTCCTGTCCATAGTAGAAACTAGGTTTTATTGCTGTGCCCAGTTCCTTCCGTTTCTAGCTTTTCAATAAATGCATCAAACATTACCAAATCAAAACAATCTAATAAAAGTATTCTGAATGACTGCAACTCTGAACTACAAACAGCTTCAGTCTCAGCTCTTGCCCAGTGCTGACTCCCCTGACTACAATTACCTGAGGAGTCTGATCCATTTAATTAGGACCTCTTCTTTCTTCTCTTATCCCTTTATTCTGCTCACTGAAAGAGCTTTAGCAGAGACATGTTCCAAAATTGGCCCACAAGATGCCACCTCCCCCGAGGTAACAAAGTAGCAGTTTAGAGAACAAGAAAGAGAATAAAGAATTTGAGACAATGCAAAATCCTTATTTCATTTCTGACCCTTTTAATACAAACGGAGGCCTCGTAGCATGTAGAACTAACTCTTAGGAAACCAACTGGCCTGCCGTTTGCCTGGCTCTTTGGGCCATTTTAGGAACATGAAAATGTCGAGCCAGCTGGTCCTAAGTGGGATGCTTTGCAGTTCTCATTTGTTAACTGATTCATTGACAGCATTTGCCGCTTGAGACCTCCTATTTATTTCAGCTTTAAAGCTTATGAGAGAAATCACTAAGATTTCGGGGCTTGACATGTGTAAAAGTCTGAGAACCAACCATGTGAGCTGACCTGGCGTTGCAGGTATATTCAGGTGACAACCTTATTCCTTAGTACGAGGCAGGTGACCTTTCCACCTCAGTATTTCATGCCGATGTGGAGTTTGTTCGTGCTGCCCAGGGAAGGAGTAACTGTCTAAATGTTGTTAATGCTGAAGACTTTTATTTTTTTTCTAATTGACCTGGTCCTAGTTAAATAGTTAAAAGTGGTGCTTTTGGGTTACTTGGGGAGTTTGCATAGTAGGTTTTGTCTAGTCTTTTTTTTTTTTTCCTTTGGGCTGGAGGGAGGACAGCCAACGAAAGTATAGAATGGAACTAATTGAATGTAGGGTTAAAAATCCAAGCGTCGGAATTAAAACCGGCCTGCAGCGGCAGCAGGAGCGCAAGCAGAGGTACTGGAGTGCAGTCAGTGTGACAGTAGCTTATTTTGGTGTTCTTTCTGGGTTTTACCTTGTCCTTGGTGTTTACTCCAGGGGACTGGATGCAGAAAGAGAGGTGGAGCTAGTTCCTACCTGGGGTGTTTTCAGAGTGTTCCTATCTAGGGCCGGAGCCCAGGGCGGAGATGCCCCGTGATGAGATCGTCTAGTGTCCAGCCCCTGCCCCACCTGCCTGTCCCCCAGCCTGGTGTTCAGCCTGTCTTTATCTGCTAGCCAGGTGTGTGGCTAGAAGATAAAGCCTGCTTTTGTCTGAAAGTCCCACCAGAACTGCCATTTTTGTCTTTCTAGTTTGATCAACAAAAAACATATTGAATTCAGTGAGCGGTATTTTAAGCAGAAGTGTTTAGATTTGAATATTATGAAAGAAGTCTTTCCCTAAATATGGAAAGCAGAGCCATAGTTCCCCGGTCTGGGTGGCCTGCACACAGCAGAGAGATGAGCTTAGTGGCTACCTCTCAGCTGGAAGATCGAACAGCAGCATTTCCATTTCCATGGGGAAACTTATTTATAACCCAGCAGTCATCCCCATGCTAAGTTTTTCCAATATTCCGTCCAGATTTTCTTTCCCCTAATAATTACACCCCCTGTTTTTCAGGCTATGCATTTTCCCTCCTTTCTTGTGTTTACACCTTTCAAATATTTGCAGATTGCTATCGTGTCACCCTCTTAGTCACCACCTCGCCGAGCTGTACAGATTTAGCACCTTTTATGTTCCCTTTAAAGGCAAGCCTCCCCACCCCTGACTCATTTTCTGCTGTTCTCTTTAAATGTGCTCCAGTTTTCTGCCTTTCCATGTGGCCACAAAGCCTCCGAGGCTGAACACAGGGTCAGAAGTGTTTCGTCCTCAGTTGTATGGAAACTAGACGTCCTTCTGGTGCTCCCGCCTCAGGTCACGCTGACACCGCCGGTCAGTGCTGACTGCTTCCTTTCTGCAGCAAAACTGCATTTCCCGGGGGTGCAGATTTACAGACCAGTGGAGTAATGGGTGTAGCTGTGCTTCTTTTTCTCCCTTTAATGTTATGTAACCATGGGAAAGTCAGATGGATGGAGTCAGGGATTCTGTTGGCCCTGCTCCTGGTGTTTGCATAAGGTCCACAACCCTGGCTGGTTATTAGCTGTTCCCTTCTCTCTGTTTATCCTCAGAAGTATTTTTCACTAGCCAGCATTCATTTGTTGAAGATCTATAATGCCGTTGTGTGCTCAACAGTATATGGGGAGTTAGAAAGAATCTGAATGTAATCTAGTATCCACACTAGGAAGCTAAGAAGCAATTTCTGCTTAAGTTTTAGTTTCAGTTAGGTGGCAAATAGTATATTGTCATATGGGGGAGAGAGCAAGTTGATGGGGCCATCCAAGAAAAATATAGGAAGTTCCAGTGGGAGGTCTGGTCGGCCAGATCCTGGCAGCTGGAGGGTGAATGTGGCTCTGAGATTGCCGCCAGCACTGAAGGTAGGTTTCTGGCAGACATCGTGCTCCAGCGCCCATCCCATGCAGCCAGCTGCCGCCTTCCTGTTGCTCTTGGTGGGTTTGCCCGCTGCCTAGCTCCAGCTTCAGAAAGAAATTCTTTCTTTTTTTTCCTTTTAATTTATTTATTTATGCATGCAAGAACTGGAGTGTAGGCCAGAGGTACAGGTTGAGAGGAGTCACCAGAGACAGGGTGGCAGATTGACTGAAATACTCTGCTGAAGGAGCAGTGGCTGCTGTGCCATGTGGCTCAGCTCCATGGCCGGGGATGGAACTGCTGCAGTGGTTGGTGATAGCTTGACAGCACTGAGACTTTCACCCCTGCGCCACCAGGGGGGCCCAGAAGGCGACTCTGAATGACTCCCCTAATACTGAGGTCTCTTCCCTCCGCCAGCATGACTGCAGATGGACACCCTTGCTTCGGTGCAGCAGCAGCAGCTCTGCTCTGTCTCCCTCCCTGTCTTCCCCACTCTCTGCCCTGACCATCAACCCTAACTTGTAGCAGGGAAGAGGGCAGAGGCCAGGGTTAAGTGCTGTAAACCGTCACTGCCCCCAGCTGGTGAAAGGCATGGCACAATAAGGCCTATGACTGACCAGTCGCTACATTCTACCAAGTCTCCAGGACACACATGGTCACCTACCATAATCCAGTTACATTTTATTTCTTTTTGGTGACTTAAATTCAGTCACCAATAATAGACTTTCATTCAGTGGTAGAGGACAGTGTTTTCACACTAGTAAAGCTTTAACCAACGCAAAGTCTGTCTTCTTCATCGAGTCCCACCTTCCAACACAGTGCCTGACCCAGAGTAGGCACAGATAAGTGTTTGGAGATGGAAGGACAACAGTCTGCTGAGCGCACTGGGATGTTGCTGAGGGAGTCTCCTTAGCCGTCAGAAGGTGAGGGTCATGTCTGCATGCCTCTCTTGTGCTTCTTTTGCTTGGTGAGGTCCATGACATCATGGCCATGCCAGATCACGCAGTATGTCCCATCCCGCTGACTAAGGCTTCTGGTCGGTCATTGTTTCAACTAGAGTTGTTTCCTTCAGCTGAAGCATAATCTCTTGCTTGCTGGACTAAGTGCCATTGGATTGCTGCCCCTTCCAGCCCAAGCACACTTGCCACACTTCCCTTTAGCTCCCACAAAGCAAACACACTTTGACCCCAGAGGCTTGTTACCTTTAAACCCAGAACGCAGTTTGTTACCATCAGAGCGATACACGACTCTCACATTCAGTAGCATCTCCTCCATATCCATTATCTTATCGTTAACAATTTGTACTTGCTCCAAAGCTGATGACCAAAGGATTTGTGTGAATTGACCTACTTGTCAATGTCTCTAAATGTATAATTTCCTTTTAATAGAATGCTCTATAGCTTAACATTTTTCTTTTAAAGAAGGCAACCTGTACTCAGGGAGTCAAAGCTTGAGTGAGGAATCGCAAAGGGGAATACTCAAAATTGTAGGGTTCTATAGCCAGGGGAGACTTTGGTGCACCTGCATCTCACAGACAAAGGCTTTGGGGCCAAGAGAGGTTTTTGCCATTGTCAGTGGCAAAGAACACAGCAATGTGATGTGCTGACAGCTGGTGATGAACTTTCTCTCTGAGCCATACAAAATTGCTTTGGTGCCATTTAGTTTTGCTTGAAGAAGTCTTGGTCACCCATCCTATCCCAGAACGCTCAGGAAAGGGTATTGTAAAATGGTGCGTTACAGGCAGAACTGTAGGGTTTTAAAGGTCAGGCAGCCATATGGAGTGGGAAGGAGACCAGGTGTCTTGCCTGCCTCTTTTCTTGTCTGCCCTTGGTGGGGGTCAGCTTAGAAGGCCCGCGGGGATGTCTTCCTTCATGTGAACCTACCCTCTAGTAAGGAGGGAAAACAGATCAAGACTGATTGGGATGTTTTTGTAGTTCCAGGGTTTGTTTTGTTTAATTCAAGAAAAGTGTTTTTGTGGTTTGCGTGGCTTGTATCAGGGGTGAGCTTGGCGCTAACCTGCACCTGGGTGCTGAGTGCACAGCAGCCTTAAGTGTCCTCAGCAACGGCCGGCCCTTGCTTGTGTGATTCGTAAGACAGTGGTTAGTGGGAATGCACCATCCAGAATCACGGGCGTTTCCTTAGTTGGCTGGGGAGAGCTTCTGGAACTCTAGTGCTCTCTCACTTCACATTAACCATCTTGGGAACTCACCATTGCTGCATGCTGCCTGCCCGGCTCCACCACTGCAGCCTCCTGTTCACTTTTAAAGAACCCAGCTCTCACGGGATTATGGTGATGGCACACGGGTGACTTGGTGATGGGAAACCCGCGGGGATTACAATTGAGATGGGAAAAAAATGTACAAAATGATGTAAGAATAAACTGTTATTTAAAAAAAAAAAAAAAGGACCCAGCTCTTTCTCCTTTCTATGTTTTCTTGACTTTCACTTTTTTAAAGTCCATTTCATCAGTAACAAAGCTCTACCCAGTAGGGCCACCAGCCCAGGACTGCAGTTGCTGAGTGAAGGTGCAGCATGACCTGGGCTTACCTGCTGACTGAGTGTTGGCACAGCAGAGCCCTTCTAGCTGACAGACAGCAGGAGCCCTCACCTGGTTGTCAGCCGTGACATCTGTCTTTCCAGCTTAATAATGTTAGCACTCATTCATTGCTCTTGGTTGGTAGGTAGTGCATTTCTTGCCCTGTCCCTTGACCCTTTGGGACACAAAACCAAATCCACAAGCTGATAACTAAGTGCTCAGGGTAGCCTTCGAATTCTCCCAAAAGGCCTCAGGGCTGCCTCATCCCTCCAGCCTTCTGCCCCCAGACCTTAGTCTGTACCAGTGTTTTTCAGGTCATGGGTCTTGGCAAGTTCATTCAGTGTCATGACCAGAGTTTCCTACTTTAAGGAAACAGAACAGTGACCCTCAGAGTATAGCATTTAGAGCCAAGATTAATCATTGTTTCATGGAAACTGTTATCTGTAAGTGGATGTGCCCATATGTAAGTGTGTATGTGGGTCATAATACAAATCGAAAGTTTGAAAAGCACCATCTTATGATCCTTCCTCTGCAGACATAGCTTAACTTGGCAGATTTCTGACACCCAGACGTTCAATATCACAAAATCTTATTATACGGGCCCTATCCTGGACCCCTGTTCTGGTAGTCAAGTCTGTCTTCCTTCTACCTAGCCAGCTTTTTACCTAGGAATTCCCTGCCCAGCACATTGTACCCACCTCTGTGCCCCAGTCCAGTGAATCCAAGACTCTGCCCCATGACCACCCAGGGCCGAGCCCCGGCAGTGCAGTCTGCACCCCAACTGTGCCTGTACTCCTACACTCTGCGCAACAAGCTAAGTACCCAGGGGCCCTCCAGCGCCGCCTAGCCTGCATCATCGCTCTGACACGCTCAGTTATAGCGTGTTCACTCCAAACCTGCGCTGTTTCTCGCTAGCTTTAGCATCTGAGCATCTCGGTACTTGGGTTCAGATATGCCACACAGTAACACAGTGATTTGGCCTATATGATCCTCATCTGGAAATATCAATCACAGAGCCCAGGGCCCTCAACAGATACCCACTTTTTCCCTCCTGGCATGTATAGCCGGATTTTACTCTTTGGTACCTGGTACTCTCTGGTTCTCAGTGGGTCTATTTTTAAGCTGCAGCTTCTCTCCATCTGCCATAGTAAGTTATGTCAGCTATTCCATACTGGAGGGACCTGACTTGAGGTGTGGCCGTGAGGCTGAATTTGACTGGGAAGGGTTTCCTTCTGAGGCTGCAAGCTGAAGAGAAGTAAGAGTCAGTCCAAAAGAATGAAGTAACTGCTAGCTGCAGGCCACCTCTCTGTGCTCTCTCTTCCACCACCAATGTGTAAGGTGTGCATGTGTGAATGTGCTCACTTTTTCCCAGATAAGTGGGGGCAGGCAAATAGCCCATTTGGCTTCTTCTTCTTGAGGAGCTGGAGCTCAGCTGCTGGGAAGCAGCTGTAACGGGCCTGTGAGTCTACACAGAGTGGCTGGGGATTGATCACACGGGCCCAGAAGATTTTCTCCAGACAGATTCTGAATCCATTTCAGCTCAATTTGTTGAATTCCCTGGGCTCACTAAGCCATCTTCTCAATTTAATCTATTGGTAGCCCCCAGAGTCAGAATGAGCTGGAAGGAACTCTTGATCTTCGAGGTTACAGAATACCAAGAAAGTGACAGAGGGAAATGTAGGTGTAAATTCAGTCATATTTAGAAATGTTTTGTGCCATTTCCGTGAAAGTTCTTTTCCCATTTCTCATTGCTCTATGAGTTGCCCTAGTCTCCCTTGAATTCTAGTCCCCAGGTGAAAGCTGCCCCCACCCACACACAGCACCCCAGTTCTGTCCCAGCCGGGGGCAGCTTAGCATGAGAAACAAAGTGAACACTTGCTCCAGCCGTATTCTCTTTTCTGCAGCAAGCTGTAGTTCTGATTTTGTGGCCCCAACAAGTTCAATAGAATTGTTTCCTTTTCTCTGACAGTTCTGTTCTTGCTTCGTTTGCAGATATAAAATGAAAAGTGTTCTTGCTATTGATGCTGTGAAAATCGTGGGCTATCTTTCATTCCATTGTACTCCGTCCCATCTCTCCCTTCAAGGTGACTCCCAGGCTCTTTAGCTCTCTGAGTTAATGCTGATACTCTACAAAACAAGGATCTCCTTCTCCCTGCAGCCTGGCCCTGAATTGCAAGGCTGAGGCAGCCCCAAACCCTTCTTGTGCCGCTGGCACCTGGAAGCACCTCCAGCTGTCATGTCTTCGCAATGGCTTGGCCACCGCCCCAGCTGCTCCCGTGCTGCAGCCTGTCTCCAGATGCTGCACTCCTGTCTAGTGTGTCGTTTGATGTACTGTATTCCTTTGGTGAGGTCTGGAGGCTTGGAGCAAGAGGTCTCTTCTTGATCTTCTGAAAACCCAAGGAATAACATATTCCCATTCCTCTGAGCTTTACGGCCTTGAATCTGTTCTGTGGCCAGAAACATGAAGGGCCACCTGGCTTCATCCATAAGAGATGCGCCTTCTGTCCCAGCAGCAGTGCTGGGGCACCACCACTACCACAGGGGTTCCCCAGGAGGTATTTGCGGTTGCTGAGACCCTGCCCACTGTACCTCCTCACTCCAGACCTATGTGCCTTCACCCGGTCGTTTGGCTTGTCATAAGCATTCAGAGACTTGGAGCCCAAGCTCAGGCTCAGAGTGTGCTGTTTTGACTGTTTCTAATAGTTCTCCTTGCCTGTGTCTCATTCAGACTTCATAATGCAGCATATTTCGTGGCCTGCCACAGTGGTCCACTGTTGGTGATAAATACATTGGCAAAGTGAACGATTGAACCAAAGCGAAAGAAAAGGCAATGTCAGTTGATTAGTGATACCTATTTTGTATAAAATACCATCTTTGGATGCAAACAAGTACAGAGGATGAGATTCTGTCCTTGAGAATCTGACCAGTCACATGGAGTCAAAGTGGGCCTCCCTAGTGACCTAAGGGTTGAGTCTCAGCTCTATCACCTCTATGGCTTGAGTTTGATCCCCCAGTGTGGGAGCTGACCCACATATGGTACAGCTCTGCTGTCTCCCTCTGCTCTCCTCCACAGTGTATTTCAATTGATCTGCCTGTTCTGCTCCCCACTCTATCTCTAGTGAACTGTCTCACCCATACACTTCTGGCCAACACCCCATTTCTTCTGTGAACCCCGCCCCCCCCAAAAAAAAACCACATATGAAATTTTGAGCATGGATCATTGCTAACAATGATAAAGATAGAGTTCAAATATATTCGGCTTTCCCATATGTCAGGCTTTGTGATAAGTATTTTACATCTGTAGGCTTCAGCATTCACACAACAGCCATATGAATTTGAATATATTAATTTGGCCAATGTACCAGATATGGAAACCAGCTTTGAATGGTCAGGGTTCCAGAACTAAGAAGTGATTGAGTTGGGATGTGGCTCCAGGTCTGTGTGGCTCCAGGCATTAATACTTCATCAGATTCTGTTTTCTCTGGCTCCCATTCTGCATGAGAAATGGTTAGTATCATAGGCCAAAATATAGCCCAAGGACATAGTGGGGAAGCTTATTGGAAGAGGAAAATGAAACTGATTGAGTTAACACTTTCAAATATGACGTGAAAGTCAGATTGTAAAGAGAGAATGTCTGGGTGCCTGCTGGAATGGAACTCGGGAACAGCGTGGCTGAGGCATCAGTCTAATCTAGGTGAGAGCCATTTGTGAGTGACTGCTGACGCAGTAAGACTGGAGGCCTGTGTGGAGCCAGACACGCAAGATGACAGTTCGTCCCACATCTTGGTGCATGTGTTTCCTGTGCATCTATGGGGAACTCTCTGGCTTGGCTTGATCATTCCTAAGGCTTGTAGCTGAGCTCCCCTCTCTGTTGCTGCTGCTGCTGTGATAATACTGGTTTTCTACCTGGGAGAACCAAGCTCCTCCCCTTCTCCCTCTCGCAGGTGCTGGCCCTCAGGTCTGGGGCCTGCCCACCTGAGGGTAGCGGGCTGTGCCCTGGCTGGCTACAGGCCTGGTGGGCCCTCTCCTCATGCCTTCTCCTCTTCTCCTGACACAGGCATTGAATGCCCCAGAGGAGCCCGAAACCTCCCAGGCTTAGTGCAAGAGGGAGAGCCCTTCAGTGAAGAAGCCACACTTTTCACCAAGGAACTGGTGCTGCAACGAGAGGTAAGGACGTCTCCAACTGCTGCTGGCGAGAGGAAGGCAGAGAACTGGGCTGTGCCCAGGCTGATGTTTATCTGCCATGTCAGAGATCAGTGTGGCCCTGTTTCCATTGCTCAGCCTCCACATCCGCGATCCATTCTTTCTGCACACATCTTATTTCCTGGAGCCCTGCATCATTGGCCAGACACCCCCAGATCTCTGCTCCTTACCACTGGCGTCCTGGGATGCCCGGCGAAGGCCAGGCCAGCCTCGCCAGGATCCTAATGCAGGGAGCTTACAGCTTTGCAGTCCTCCTCCCTGGCGAATTAGCCTGAGCTGCCTGCCTCCAGCTGGATTTAGAAGCTTGACTAACCCTGTCAGGGGCCAATTTTCTTTGAACATTTATTTGTATCTTTGAGTAATTGCATTTTCTGTAGCGGGTTTTCTGACTTAATTTAATTGTATTTCTGTTTCTGCCTATTGGGCTGGCTCTTGCAGGCAGGAGTGAGGCTTCTGGGCTGTGGTGGTGCCCATCTACCTGCTAATTTGTATCAGGTCATAGTCAACAGATCCATCTTCTTTCCAGGAGTCTGCCAGTCATTCATCTAGCAGGTGGGCTCAAGAGAGGAGCAGCAGGGGAGCATGCTGGACTCGGCTTAGGACTTTAGATCTGCCTCCTTCCTCATTTCTTTCACGCTCATCCACAGGGACTCTCCAGCTTTCCAGCAATATACGACGCAAAGAGCTAAAAATTGTTGGGCCCAGAGGTTTACCTCGCTCATGGGTCTTCATAGCTCCTTCAGATAAGGCATGTGGACTTCTCTGGAATGTTAAGTGAAACAAATGCCTGTGTGTAGATTGCTGCATCTTTCATTTGGACTGTATCGCCAGTGAATATATGATTTGTGGGAGGGGTCCGGAGACCAGGCTGGCCTCCTTGCTTGTGAGGGACCACACTGGCCTCCAGGCAAGCACCACTTTTACTGTTAATTTAACCAAGCAGTATTTTGCTGCCAGTTGCTCTTCTTTGGGGTTTCTCTAGCATTTACCATCTCATTTTGTCGGAAAAGTGGTGTGGTCAAAGGAACCCTGAGTTCTTCATTCGAGGGTGACGCTTCCCATTTCCCAAACAGCTGCAGCCCCCGGCTGTGCAATTCCTCCTTCGCCACCTGTGCAGTGGTGGGGAGTTGCAGTCTTAGCCCCTGACGTTGCTTCTTCACATTGCCTGTGATTGGTTTTTGGTACAGCCCATTTATGTGTGTGAAGAAGAAATCTTTATATTGGCTTGCAAGATGCTTCTCCAGGCCCCCTACTTTGTAACATTGTAAGTTGAATTTTTTTTTATTATATAACAGTTGTAAGTTGAATCTTTATCAGCTAAAGATAGCCCCCTGCTATAAGAGTATCTTAAGTATCCAACACCCTAGTTTCTGTCAGGATTAGGTAGAAAGGGGCAAAATATTTCAGAATTTCCTTCCGTTCAGGTTTTGGACAATGATAAATGCAGTGAGGGTCATGATTGGAAGAAAGCAACTTGTTGGGCTTCAAGTAGATTGAGGAAAGCCCCTGGCTGACTTGCCTGAGACATATGTTAGTGACATTTGCAGCACTTAACTATCTAAATCCATTTGATTTTGTCTGTTTCTCAGCAGTCGTCTTCCAGTTGTTTCTTTCCTTTTCTTTGTTCACCAACCATGCTTTTCTACCTGTTCATGTTTCTGGACCATTGGTGATACCCAAAAGCACAGGGGGGTGGGGGGGGGGAGAATACAGGAATACGGCCTCTTAGAAGGAGCATGGCCTGAGCTCCTGGACTCACCCTTGAGGGCCATCACCATCTCCTTATCTTTGTATATTCGCTAATACTTGACTGTTGAAAAAGACAAAACTTCCCATCTTCTCTGACACCACCGAAATGCAAGTTTGCAGATCCTTCGTCCGCACACCTGATGCTGGTCTTTCTTGCTGGTCATGCCCCAGTCTTTCAGTTGGCTCTCTCCATGAAGAACCTTGTACATGGTTTTAGCTGTCAGATGATGGGCCCGGTTGACTGCTTTGAGAGGTCTTCACCCAAAGGACACGCAAGGAAGGTCTCAGCTCCAGCTCACCAGGGAGTTGGCGAAGGGGACTGGCTGCGGCCCAGGGTCCTGGGCAGCTCCTTCGCATGCGGCATGGAAATCTTTTTCAATAGCATAGGAACGAAGGAGGGTTTGTTAGAGGTTTATTCGTTTACTTTTACCTTTATGTTTCTTGATTTTGATTCCGAATGTCACTTGGGAAATGTTTTTCCTTCCCATCATCCCTACCCCACCAGCCTCCATCACCTGGGTGCACAGGCCCTTCTCAGCCCTCAGAGTAAACATGGTGCCAGTGCACAGCTATGTAGGGGGGTGCGCTGTGGGCCGCCTTCTCCAGGAGCATCTGGAGAAGAGCTGCTAGGATGTTCACAGCTGGGCTGGATTTTGTTCTGGTGCCTGTTTCCCTTAGCTCAGGTAACCAGGTTTGGGAAGATGTGATTGGCCTTGACCTGCCCTGTCCTCCCCCTTTGGATTTTTCGTTTACCATCTTACATTTAGCCAGGATTCCTTGACCTCTTGAACACCTTTTCCAGTTACTATGTACTTGCATTATCTTGTCAGAAAGGAAAAGCGAGTGCATTTTGCAGCCGTCTGGGCCCGTGTGCTTCCGCAGAGGCTCGCCCTTGGGGTTGGGCCATGGCCTCTGAATGGACTGGAGAGGGGAGGGCCCCGCCCCCACTCTGCTCCCCACCAGGCAGTGGACAGCAAGCTGGTGGGCCGGTGCCTTGCACTGGTGTCGGTCCCTGTTTTGAGGTGTGTAGTCTTGGCTGTCAGTGCCCCCCACAGGGTGGGATCTGCTGCTCTATTTTTGGTGAACAAGACTTGTAGTCACTCTACAGCATATCCTCATGTGGAGGCTGCACAGTCTCAGATTGGCTTCCTCTACACTTCAGGTGACCCCATGGTCTTGAACTTGAGACCATGTGGTTACACTGACATCTGCATAGCTGATCTTCGTCAGTCCCATTTCCCCAAGTGGCTCCCTACTGCCTTTCATTGCCTCTCGTCTCTTCTCTGTGGTCTTCCTCCTCAGCCATTGGTTTCTTTTAGCTTTTGTTTCTCTCCCTAACTTGGGGTCTGGGAGGACTGCCTCGGGTCAGTAGCTCTGGTAATGCTCACAGCCCCATGGCAGGAACAGTAAGTTTATGACCTTGAAAGCCAAAGCAGCCAAGGAACTCTCAAGTAACTTGATGCTTCTACTCAGAGGAAATTTCGGAAACTTGGCCATTCTTCCCAGCCTGACTCCGTTGGTGTGGATAGCAGGGTTGGGCAAATCTGACCCTCTGCCGGTTTCACAAGTAACGTTTTATTGACATAGCCAAGCTAACTCTTTTATGTACTGTCTATTACTGTGTTCATGCTAAGCAAAGTTGAGTAGCTACAGCAGAAGCCATCTAGCCTGTGAAGTCTAAAATTGTTATTCTCCCATTATCAAAAATGTCTGCTGACCCTTGCTGTCCTGGGTATTCTGAATTGGATTTAAAGGGTTTGTTTCAGCCCTGACAATGAATTTTCGCTCACGTCTCTGACCTTTGAGAGGGGGCTACTTTTGGCCTACACAATGTAAGATCAGTGTCTGCTGCTCCAGCAGTCACTGAGCTGCGAGTGCTGCGCCCCATTGGATGGCTTGTGCCTGATGACACACCCATTACCTCACACCACACTGCCATGCCCCTGCCCCCACCCTGTGCCTCCCCCACCCGCACCAAATGCAGCTGCCTCTTTCAGGCAGTTCTTTGCCATACTGCCAAGGACAGAAAGATCTGGCATATTTTTCCAGACAGGGAATTGTGCCTATGGCGTGCATCTTCCCGAAGTAGTGGTGAAAACTAGCGTCAGTAATGGTGGGCTAACCAGCCTAAAGGTGCCCACTTTTATGCCCTCCCACTCCAGCTATCACCTGCCTGGGGTACTTGATTCTTTCTGTCTAAAACACTGACCCAGCAATCCCAAGCTACCCTCTTCCTTTGAGACTCTTTTTGTGTATCCACGCCCTCTGGGGTCTCTTCACACCTTGCCAGAATGCCAGCTCACCAGCACGCACTCACCACTCTGCTGCAGCCTGTGGCTGTCAGGAAGCCTGCACTTTAGAGAGGAAGAAGACGTAGGTGCTAGTAAGAGCGGTCATGCCACACGTTAACCCTGTTCGTTGGAGTGCAAGTCCCCCGAGCTAAGGGCAGGGTATGTGGCGGCTTGGTGATCACTTCCAAGTGTGTTTTCAGAGACCCCTTTGTCCTCTCCGGGATCTCAGAAACCGCCCTTTGCTCCTGCCTGGAAGATGACATCCTCATGCTGACATCCACGCAGGGACACCCGGCTGCTGCCTTGACCTATTTCCCTTCTTCCTGCTGGCATCAGAAGGGAGGATGTCCCCTGGGGAGCGCTTTCACAGTTGCAGTGGCCAGGACACAGTCCTGGATTCCCTCCTTCCCACTCCCCCCTGCTTTTTGAGAAACAAAGAAGCATAAAAGCATTACAAGCAACTGTTGCTGTTGGAATCACATGTATTTATGTTTCAGGGAAATGTGGACCCAGCAGTGAAGACTAATGTATATTTATGGGGGGCGAGTGGAAAAGAAAACTTAGACTCGAAGGAAAGCGAAAGCGGTTCCATTTGTTTTAGCACTGAGTCTGTTCCGTCTTGTCTAAGAAAGATAACGGGCCTGAGCATCTTAACATTGATCAGAATCCGCATTCCCCTGCGCCCCTCTGTCTTTCCCCAGGGCTCCCCCTCAGCACTGTGCTACAGCTCTTCCTCTCCTCCTGTCCCTGCCAGTGTGTGCGACCCCTTCCCTGCCCAGGAGAGAAAGGCAGGAGGTACAGTAGCAAGTTATTTCTCAGCTCTAAACCATGAGAACGGCAAGAAACTCAGAGCTGCAGGGAAACCCATGCAATCAAAAGACACCTGAGGTGGGTGCGGGTGGGGACCCCCACTGTGTGCCATGCCCTTGGTGACCTTCAAGTAAAACTTAGAACCTGCTGGAAAGCAAGCCACTGTCAGCAGTGGTTGGGTCTTTGCACACCCTAGCAAGACGCCTACTCGGGATGAGCTCCCCCGCTGCCGGGACAGAGGGCTCTGGTCGGCCAGCTCTGCTGCCCCAGGTGACAGCCTGCCTTGAGGACACCAAGAAGAGCTGTCCTCCCTAAGAGAAGTCAAACTTCTCTTCACACAGCATCTTCTCAAGTAAAAGTGCCTCCATACAAAGTGTTGCCTATTAATCTCCCCACAGAGGTGCAGTGACCTGCCTCCTTCAGAACCTGTCTTAATCGGATAAATTCCAAAACTCAAATGTCTGTTTCAACCGGGGTGCATTCTGTTCTCAGATTTGCCTAGTCTTGCTATTAGAAGGTTTGCTATTAGAAGGTGACGATTCTTTTAACCATACTTGACCATTTCTCAGCCCTCAAATGCCTGAAACTGACTAGGGAAGCCCTGGCGTTAACGGGGAACAGGCCATCTGGTGTCAGGAGCCACTGCATCGGACACTGACTCAGAACTGTGGAAACTGCAGAGGGCCGTGAGGTGTCGGTGTGGCCTTCCTGAATTGTTTCTTTGGACCGCCTGATACTGGACTGCCTGCTTTATCTGTTCTCTGGCCTCTCTCAACGTTATTTTTTGTATAATGATTTCCTCGCCACCTTTTCTTCATTGCAATTTAATTCTATATACCCATATTCCTGTTTCTAATCTTTCTTAATAGCCAGGTCTGGTTACATGCTTTGCTTAGAAACTCCTCACTGCCTCTGGGATGAATCTGACCTCCTTTAGAGTCCGTGTATCCTTGATTGCCTCTAGAACGTCATGTCTCACCACTCCTTATTTCCAAGCGTGTACCTCATTACAGCTGTCCTTTTTACACTCCCAGTTCTCCATATATATAATTTCATTTCGTATCTCCCATCCCTTAGGTCAGTTGAAGCTCTCCACCCAGCCTAGCATCCATCTCCCTTCAGTACTTTCTCCAATTCCTACATATTTTTCAAGATAAAAATCCTTTCCACGAAGTCTTCCTCTGATCACAAGGCTGGGACCCGAGGCCCACTCAGCACACATCTGTCATGCAAAGCCCAGTGGTGCTAGGGGCTGTGTGGGAGTGTTGGTCTCTCTGCTAGACTACCAGCTCCTCAAGGACAGGAACCAGTCTCTTCTGTCTTTGTGTTCTTTGCATTTTGTCCCAATATAAGATACTTAATAGGTAGATACTTGTTTAGTCAGCTAATCGGTTCTCTGTGCCCTAATCCTAGAGACTGATAAGGAAATGAGTTGTCCTTTAAGGTTCTTTGGAAAAGCGCTCTGTGTTCGGCATTGGTGGGGCAGGGAAGGAGACTGGAATCGTGATGCCGGACAAACAGCTGCTAATTCAGGAACTTGGCATTGAAAAAGTCCGTTACTAAGACCTCAGGGACCTTGTGCTCCCCTGATGTCCAGGTCTGTCCACTCAGGTAGTGAGGCAATGAGATGATGATGTGTGGTTGTTCTGACAGCAGTGCTTCACGGAGAAGCACATGTGTCCTTGCCTCACTCCCAATATAGTTCCTCTTCTCTTTCTCTCCCAATGTCTCTTCTCCTTTGCTTTTGTGGAGAAGCTTAAGTCACAAATTCCTGTTCACTGATGAGCTTGTAAGACCAAGCTGTCATCTGTCCACTCCACCAGCTCTGCATTTCTGGGATCCACCAGGTATCTCTAAGAGCCCCGGGAGGATGGCCCTCATCCAGCTTCTTAGCAAAAATGGTGTCAAAATAGGAAGAGCTAGGTAAACGTGAAAAATGGAGGCGTCTGTCACATTTCCCTGGCTGCGGGGGCACCCCACTCAGCTCCAAAGCGCCTTGGGTAGTTTGGTCTCCAGTCACCTGTGGCTTCCCCAAGAAAGTACAGCAGCGCATGCTGACTGGGCCAGTGGCGTTCTGGCTGCACTGGGGGTTTCTCTCCAGGGGGGTTTCTCTTGGCAAAGCTGCTGGCTCAGAGAGACTGCTGTCTATTTGCCTAGTCTGCTATTTGACGTTTCATGGCCAGTCAAGCATAGAATTGCATCCATTCTTCTGAAATAGCTGCTGAGTATAATTTTTCATTGGTTTGGCCAAGACACTATTACCTGTGACTTTCATACTGGCTGATTGGAATAGGTTTCTTGGGTCTCACTGCTCTCCAGAGGCCTGTGCTCACATCCCAGTCTGGTTTTGGAGTTGGGGGCAGGATGAAGTAGACCAAGGTTTAGAACCACACAAGATTGGTCTCCTTGGAACATGTACATAAAGGTTCTCAGAGAGGCAGATTCTTTTCCACAGAAGAATCTCTTCGTTTCCCTGGAGAATTGGCCCTCCCTACTATTGTAAACTCTTCATTGAGGGACTTTCATGTCTCGTCTGCCAGTTCAATTTGTCTCTCTTATTCTTTCTACCTGTAAAGTCAGTAAGAAGTTCAGTCCTTTGAGCTGACATTTTCAGTGTCTTCCCCAAGAAGAAACATTATCAATGCCACGGCAGCTCCTGGCACTAAGTTTTCCAGAAGTAAGATAGGTTTCAAACATGGCTTCCTTGTGCTTCTTTCTACTAGAATGGTCCACAGTATTTGCTTTAGACATCATTGAAATTGAGGCCTGGGAGTCAGTATAGTGGACAGTGATTGCCTTTGGAGAATGTGTTCCCTGGTTTACTCAAGATTACCCTGACAAACACAGGGTCATAAAAATCCTTTAAACAAAGCCGTGCAGAACCCCTGCCACCTGTGGTATTTGATTTGTCTGCCTACCTGACATAAAGTGATGCCTTTTATGAGCCATGCCTCTGGAAGCCAGCTATTGCCAGGACATCCAACGTGGTCGAGCTTCTGTACAGCTATTAGAGACTGTGACCCGGAACAGAAGGGGACGCTTGCTGAAGTCCTCAGAGATAAGGGTTGTACTGGCAGTGTAGGTGCCATTTATTTTAATTCAGATGTATCTGACGCCCCTCATTATAGTACTTCCTGGTTCCTCTTCTTCAGTTATCCTGAATATTCACTGTTTCTTGTGCTTTGATGAAGGCTCAAACAAACAAACAACAGGGTCCCCCCGATGGCATTAAGTCTCAGCACTTGAAACTATCCACAGCCACTGCAGCATGAGTTTGATCCAACCAGGGAGCTGACCCACATTGCGCAGCAGACCTCTCCCGTCTCACCCACTGCTCCCCTCAGCAGTGTACTTCAGTCAATCTGCCTGTTTTGCTCTCCACTCTCCACTGTGTCTCCAGTGAACCCTCTCACCGGGCCTACACCCCAGTTCTTATATACATAAATAAAAAAATCTTCAAAAGAAAAAAAAAAAGGAAGCTAACATCCTTCATGTAGTAACAAAGGGCTGAAGAAAAACAACTTGGAATTTTTTGCTCTTCAGATGAAAGCCCTAAATTTTGGAAGCCTAATTTGGAAAATAGTTCTCTGTTTCATTATGTCTTCTGCCTTCCAGAATCATATTCACTTTCCAAACTAAAGACAACTTTATAAAGATTTTCCACTGTTTCCAGAAGAGCTTCACCCAGTGAGGAGCTTCACTCCAACAGTCACGTTAACTGGAGTATGTGGCATGTTTGGGGGTCTTCCTCCCTCCTATCCTAGTCATTCCCATGTACATCCACTACCTAAGTATTGATCATTTCACCTGGAATTATGTGATTCTAGTGATAGCTTTACACAACACAGCCCTTAATATACAATGGCAGGACTTAGCTGCCAATAAAGAGTAAGCCGATTGCTGATAGTATTGGTTCTTCAGGTAATACTAACGTGATATGTAACTAACAATAACATCACCACTGCCTACCCCCCCATGCCCCAAGGACACAGGAGTGATGCTCTTGGTAGATGAACCGACCTGAACCCAGTCCTGTTTTTGCCATTAGCATGCCCACTCTCTGTCATTTGCCAAGGACTGGATAACACCCTCTGAATTCCAAACTTGACTTTACTGATGAAGTTCCCACTTGCCACTACACCTGTGACAGTTTCTGGTCAACTGAAAGTAAATAGATTTTGAAAATGAAAGTGACCAATGGTCTGTCATGAAATGGCATGGTGCATGAAATCAGATTATGAGCAGGCTTGAGAATTAACACATGTCACATTCAGGAAGGAGGTCATTCTTAGACCCATCTCTAGAACACTGAGGGCAGCTGTCCCTTCCTGGCTGCTTAATAAAAACCCTATTAATAACATGTACAAAGTCTGACCGAAGTTCTCATTCCTACTTCACCATTTACTGGGTGACCTTGGACACAATCACCAGGGCAACCTCAGCACATGATGGACTTCAGTTTGAAGGAGCTCTGGGGTTGTGGTACAGTAGGTCTGCTAAGCCTTTCTTACCTCACCCCTAATAAAGAGTACCTTCTCCTAGGGTAATGTAGGTGGAAATAATGTGTAGACATACTGCACCCAGCTCTGCTGCCCCCAGTGGAAAGGAAACAGTGAACAATAGCTCCCATCACCATGTTTATGATGAATGAAAATCCTGTCTGGCCTTAGCTAATATCCAGGACTAGAACTCCAGCTTGGACAATCCACAGTGCTCAGGGTTGTGGAAGCAGGTTGGGTGTAGATCTGCATATTGGCAACAGCACTTACAATCAATGGAGAACAACAGTTATTCCTCTGTGCTGCTCGCCATTCCCCAAAATTGCCTGTTAAGCCACTGACAGCATATACATAACTTTGCCCTGTGGCTCAGAGACTTCTCTAAAGAGGATTGCTGGAAACTGCGACCAATTGAGTGGACTTGGCATTGACACCTACTTGCCATCCGTATTTGCCATCTTAAGTTCTCAGAAGTGCATTTAAGTACCATCCGAGGTCAGCCAGTCTCTTTCCTGTGAAGGAAGACTGATGGCAAGGCCTCTTCCCTCTGCTTCTGCATGGTTCTAGACATGAGACCCATCCTTTCCTAGGCAGCTTCACATTCCGTGAAATAGCAAAGACCCAAATGTAATGCCTGCACGTCTAACCTAAGCCCACCGCCTCTTCTAGACGTGACTGCTGGCAGATAAGTGGGGGGATGCCAAGACTCCACACATCCACAGACATCCAGTAATACTGCACGCTCAAACTGCCATCAGGGTATTCAGAGGGGCTTTCAGTACTTTAGGGGCTCCATGCTTTCTCTCTGGTAGCTTGTTTCCAGTGTCACTGCAACTTGAAAATGAGGGGCACAGGGAAGACTTACCTAAATCCTGGCTGCTGCTAGCCCATGGTGGCACTGTTCTTTTTTGTCCCCGTTTGATCTTGCTGTGACCACAGCAGTCTGAGATTGTCATAGGTTGATCTTTGAGCAGTACTCAGTTGGAGGGTTGGCGTATATGCCGGGCAGAGGGACTCAGCAACAATGTACATGTTAACCAGGACTGAAAGGGATCAGAAAAGGATCCCCAAGACAGATCTTTTGGGACAGTTGTTGCCGCAAGAACAAAAGCTGTCCATCAGGCCAGCAATGAACACAGGAATGGGAAACTACTTCACTGTGCCATTTTTCTCACCGGATTACCAAAGCTCCGCCCTCTTCCCCCTTTCCCTTCCTTGACGCAGTGGAATTCTATTTCACGGTTACCAGAAAAGGACCTTGGCATGGTGGACAGCTCAAGGTGCAGATCAGACAGTAAGACCAACAGGTCTCTTCATCCCCCACAGCGGCCTGCGTGTCTCTTGCCCTCGGAAGCCCCTGCAGCCTGTGTGGCGTGGGGATGCCGTTACCTCTCCAGTTGAATAAATCTGAAACTACTGACCCAGGATTTTTATAGCAGTGCTGCAGCCTGATGTGAGGAAATGCAACAAATAGTCCATTACCGCTGATTGGATATGGATTTTTAGCCTGGACCCTTGCCACTTGGTAATTTTAGAATAGGGTCACTTTCGGAATTGGAAGATTCCTTGTAGGAGGGGACTTGTGTCTGCTAAATAGTTGCTTCTCCATGGCCTCTCACCAAACTCCCCACCTCCAGTGCAGGGCCCGTCTCTCCGCGTGCCTGGCAGAGAGCCAAAGCTCATCCTTCAGCATTGGAGCGGGCTGCAGATGTGTCCTTTCCCAAGTGCCCAGGGTGTGCTTAACCACTTCCTCCTTGTCATCTCAGCATCTCGCTCCAAACACATCAGCACCTTTGTAACTTGCATTTTATTTTGCTGTTTTGGCCCTTCAGGTATTTGTGGGAGGAAGATGGGGACACCAGTGAGCTCTGTCACCAAGTCGTTGTCTCTAGAGAGTCATTTGAGCAGGAGTGTCCAGAGCTTCATGACAGGCTCTCACTGTTTTCACACATGGGTTTGGAAGTTGGATTCCATTTCATATTTGATATGTGATCACCTGCCAGGGTTTTTTTTACCACCTGCACGATGGGAGAGGTGAACCCTAAGGTGTGCAGTGAGGCCAAAAGAGCCCCCATTATTTGTGCCTATGTGGATCAGGGTCGCCAGGCCCCAGACGATGAATAAATAACCATAGCCAAGTTGGGCCCTCTGTCACCTGGAGAGGAATCTGATCAGACCATTGTTTTTTCACACCAGCATCTGAATAACTAGACCCAGTTCACGCAAGACGAGACAGCCAGTCCAGCGAGACCTGGCCACTCAGTACCTCACTGGGCTAAAGCCAGGTTGATCTCCACTTTTCTCATTGTCATTAAATTTGTTACATCCCCCATTCTTGGTGTAATTTAGTTTTAAATAGGCAGTATATCCTCAACACAGGAGCCATGCCAGAGGACTGGGGGCTTCTCTCAGTCTTCCTTACAGCCGGATGGACTAAGCCCTGAATTGAAGCTAAAAAGCAGATGCTTTTCTGTCTTGTCTTCCTGCTGTGGGCAGTGCAAGCCCCCAGCCACTGTCTGACCCTGCTCTCCGGCAAGACCGCATTATTCCATGTGGTGTCTCGTCGTGCGTAGCCGTCCTTCTACCCCAGGGTTCAGATCAGACCTCTCTCATTTTGACCCTGACCTCTCTGATGGTCTTCATGACCTAGCTTTTAGTGCAGTGTTTCAAAGGACTGGCTTGAAGCTCAGGAGCCAGCATCTTTGTTACTATCAAGTAGGAAGCAGCAGCAGTGTCGTCTCCTTTCAGCTGTTGATGCAAGGTGGGGTTAGTAAGGAAGAGCTAGAGCCTGCCCTTGCAACTTTTGATTCTTGCTGTCCTGTCCAGAATTGGACTCGGTTGTTGAGACAGCCCAACCCAAGCCAGCGTCACTGAGGTGTAGCCACATCACAGATTCATGAGGCCTGGGATCTGTGGCACTTACCACCACATAGACATCTACACTTGTGTCAAGGGAAGCCAGATGGCGTTACATGCCCTGGTTCCCTGATGAGTCAACAGCAAGCACATGCGATAGAGCAGGAGGCTCTCTGTGGCCACCTAGAAATGGGCAACCAGGCTCTTCACCCTGCATTCACACATGCACCCAAGCATGTCTAATACCCTGACCGAGGCCCACTCTGAGAAGATTGAGCCCTCCCCCACCACCCCGATTCCTTTCATCTGTCCTTCCTCGTGCATTCTTTCCCGTCCCCCTATGTTTCTTTAATTTGTACAGTATTGTTGAGAGGTGTTGAAGAGATCAATAGCAATTCACCTTTTCCCTTACTGATTAAAGTGACAGCAAGTTAAAATGGCAGGCAGTACCAATTCATTCATCGTGAGCCACCCACTTCCCACCAGGCCTCTAGGACCTCTCCCTCTGCCTGCGGTGTTGCTCATCTGAAGCTGCAGGTCCTCTTGCTCCCCAGCTGTTTAAAAGGAATGGGTTTGGCTCCTGTCATCAAAGCTGGGTAGACATGGGGACTTCAGGTCTCCGTGAAGAAAATTAACTCTGGCTCCTATTACTTCACGCGTCTATTAAAATGACCCATGGTCATTGAAGGCCAAGGCTCTTTAAAGAAAAGTTAGCACCTATTAGAAAAGCAAGACACGGTTTTCTTGTTTAGTATCATAGTGTGAATTCTGTTGGTTCTTTAGTGCACACACTTACACAGAGGCTCCTGTTCACTGTGCCCAGCCTGGTCTCTCGGCCCCTCAGTGCTGAAGTCTGTTGCCTTGCACAGCATGAGCCAACTTCCATCAGCTTTTGAGGCATCCGCTCTAGAGAGCTACCTGGAAGTAGACCCTTGTCCGGTCCGTGGCCTCTGTCGTCAGTAAAGGGCACCACTTACCTGAGTGGACCATTAAGAGGTGACCCAAGGGTATAGTGCGCACCAGCTGGTGGCTGCCAGCAGGGAGCTTGCGGTCTCTTGTGTAAGCCTGAGCGCACGGCCAGGCTTCTGCAGAGCAGCTGTGCCACCACGGTCATGTTTCCTGGTGCCCAGTGGGTTGAACCACTCTTTTGGATGCCCCTTTCCCAGCAGGGAGATTTCACTAGAAACCCCATGTCGCTATGTCAGGTAGCTCTGTGGTTGCAGATGCCAGGCCTGGAGAAGGCAGCCAGCTCTCTGTGAAGCTGGTTAATTACATGTGAAGCTGCCAGCAGGACGATTGTTCTTTTCCCATGGATCATTAATAAACCATTCTGGCCTGCATGGATGGGGCGGGGGAAGTCTCTCACATTCTATCACCTTCCGTGGCTTTGTTGGACAGGTCTTCCCCCTTTTCTGTCTAAAGACGTCAAAGGCAAGGGTGAGGAGATAGAGGGCGAAGGAGACTGTTTCCTTGCATGCATGTGTTTTCTTTCTCCTGAGCAGGAAAGCAGGCCCCTACGCAGACTGCCTTGGCAGCCGAGTACAGAGGGCCCAAGGGGTGCCATGGGTGGGAAGTGCTGGCGGCTCGGCACCTATCATGTGCAGCAAACTACAGAGCCTGCCGGTCTGGAGACAGGCAGCTAGTGCAGCAGACGGCAAACGGTCCTGCTCCGCGGGCCTGGTAGCAGCACCACCTTCCCCTTTGGTCGAGGCGGCCTCATTCTGCTGTGCCTCAGTACAGAAAGCATTTCTGGTCTTTCGAAACTTTTTTTTTTTTCCTTAGGCAAAGAGGGAAGAAGGCAAAGCAGATATAATATGGGAAGCTCAGTTTAGTTAGAAACATTTCCATGTCAAACAACCTAAAATAGAGCTTTTCCTTTGTTGGCTAGAAAAATTTAGAATTGAAATCTGCATTTCTCCATAGAGCATTGAGCACACAAAATAAGGAATGCATTATAAATAGAAATGAGCATGACCTGTTCGGTTTCCAAGGACTTGAGCATACAGCCTGCAGAGTGTTTTATAGCTCTTAGGGCTCTAGAGGCTATGTAGCCAATCCATATACTTCACAGTGGTTGAGAAAGCTGAGGCACAAAGAAGGTGATGGCTTGGACACGTTCCCACAGCAAATCACGCGAGAGCTGGTCCCCCGCTCCACCGTACTCCTCTTGACTCTCGGCAGTGCCTCGCAGACGCCAGCCGCCACCACCTGTTCATCCACTTGTGGTACAAGTACTGAGTAGAGACAATGGCGGTGGCACGTGAGAGGGAGTAGTTGTGTGTGACAACCAGGTCTGACACACATGCAGACCAGGACAGACCAGGTCTGACACACATGCAGATTCTCTAAGCCACATTATTTCTGTGAGGAAAGGGCAGGCGGTGAAGTCGTGAGGAAGTCCTCACAGGCCTCAGCAGCCTGTAAAGGCTGTTGCTAGACAGGGGTGTAAAGAACAGCACACAGAATGAGGAGGCATTCCAGAGAGGGAGGAGTGCAGGTGTCTGACAAACCTGGAATTTTCCATTGCTTTTCCTGATAGGCAGTTGTAGAAAAGCTGCTGTCTTTTCCTGCCAAAAACTTAGCTTCAAAAGAGCCCAAAGAAACAGCCAGGGAGTGTTAAGCCTGTATGTGAAGGGCTGTCTTTTTCTCCTTCTTGTGTATGTGTGTGTGTGTCAGGGGTTGGGGCGGGGAGGCTACATCGTTCTGCTTTTTTTAAAAAAAAACTGGGAGTTGGAGAGAGGTGAAACCTTGCTCAACTTGCCCTCTGGCCCAGCTCCAGCTCCCTCGCTGTGTTCTCCCCTAGGTGCCATCCCGAGCCCACACCCCCGTGTGCTTAACCTGCTCCCTTGACCCTCACAGGAGGCTGGTACTAAGGCCCTGTCCCGGTACTAGGGCCTAGGCCTCGCCCCCATCCAGTTGCCGAAGCTGCTTACCCCTCTTGTTAGCAGTGACGTCTGTTTGTCTTTCAAGAGTTGTCAAGTGGGGGAGGAACAAATCACATTTTCCGGCAATTTAATTTTATTAACTCTGATTTTTTTTTTTTTTCCCCTTTCCAAAGCACAGCTAACTGGAGCTAAACATACACACCAGGGCTATATTTAGTCCTGGTGGTATGGTAGAGTAGGGAGGCACACACAGAGGTTTATCTGCTACCTAGTAAACACAGGGAGGTGTCAGGACTGGAGAATTCAATAGTAATAATAAGCATTTATATGGTGCGATGACAACTTTGATACAGGGCATAATTTTCTGGGGGTTGCTATTAATTGTGCTTCTGCCTGTGAGCGGCCCCCTGGTGAGGGGCTTGGAACACCATGCAGAGTTAAGCTATACTAAACATCAATTAAAACAGTGTAAAATAGAAACGGAATAAAATATGCAAAGGTCAGGGTGGCTGGGAACATGCAGGCGAGGCCCTGGGGAGGGGGCTTAGGGCCCGGCGAGCCTAGGACATGGGTGCAGTTGGCCCTGCCTGCCCTGAGCGGCTTGGGGCTCCCGGGTTTAGTAGGTTTACTGGAGAATTAACATGGGTGCCTTGTAGTTTCCTCAAGTTCAAGTCTTTCCCTGAAAGAGTCTCAGAAACTACTCACGGTAGCCAGCAAGAAAGCCAATCTGACCGCGTCTACCAGGGCTGTCCAAGAGAACTTTCTGGGGTGATGGAAGTGGTCCCTAACAGCACTGTCCGGCGTAGCAGCTACAGAGAGACCGAGAGCACTAGAACTGTGGTCAGTGCACTGAGGCACAGAAGCTTTAATAAAACATCATTTAATCGTTTTATACAGCCACATGTGGGCGTGGCCACCATGTTGGACAGCACAGGGCTCCAGACAGCCCCTCAGCCGCACTGAGCAGGCAGGGCCCTGCTTGCATCACTCTTCTGAACAAGCCTGCACTTTTTTCCCTCCACGCTTTTTTTGGCTCAATCCTCTCATGTTCCTGACTTAGGCTTCCATATCCTCTCATCACAGCCACACAGTGCCAGCACCTAAGAAAGTAGATAATCCCTGCATCAACCCAGAGAGGGGGCCTTTATCTTTGCCCCCCTTTTCTCTTGATAACTCCCAGTCAGTCTGATAGCTGTTGTTTCCCACTCTCCCTGGCACAAAAAAAAAGGGGCTGGCTTGGGTACCTCTGGCTGAAGGTCACACACGGGCACTGCATCGCTGTTCCCACTGAACAAATGATTCGGTTGCTGAGTGTGACCCTTTCGTTCCCCAGAACCTGCAGGGATTGCAGACTGCCCAGGTCATCTCGGGAACACTCACCTGGCGTACCTTGGTGCCTCTGACACATGAACTGGAAACACCTTTTCCTGTAGCACTTGTTGAGTGTGTGCTGTGGACCCAGATTGGCGTACTCCAGGGGAGCAGGGCTCTCTGCCTAGCACCGACATCCACCTTCAAAGCCTGGGTCCTCCATTTACTAACTGACCTTGACAAGATTGGTTCCCTTCCCTGAAGCTCCATCTGTCCCATTAAAAATTACTGTGCCAGACTTAAATGACCTCTGGGGTCTGAGCGGACCCAGAGAAGATGCAGAGAAAGAGGCCCTCCTTCCCACACTGCCCTGTACCTCCACTCGGTGTCCCTCATCAGATGTCAAGCCTACATTTAAAGCACCCCTTACCTGAGGCCTCCAGGAGCCTTCACCTGTGTCTGGTTAGCAATAACCACCTCTGGGAGTTGCCCAGCACCTCAGACACCTCTCAAGCCAAACTGAGTGGCATTACCTATCCTGAATGTTCGCCAGCCCCCTGTACCCAGCACTCACTAGTCACTGCTCCGGGGATTGTCCCCAGCCACCCAGAGCCCCTGTGGAGCTGCCAGCACTGCATGGCTTACAAAGGGCCCTGTGGCATCGCTAATTGAGGAGCTGTGAGCGGACGCCCTCAGTAGAGGTATTTTTAGCTGCAATGATACAGCCTCATCTTTTTGCAGGATGTTTTGTTGTTATTTTTTAAATGAAATACATAAGCAAAATTGAAGGCTATGGTCTTAATCCCCAGTGCCAACACCCAAAAAGTTTTGGGGTACCCACCCCTGCCTCACCATAGGCTGATCTAATTAGCCCTCTCTAATACCAGGTGCTGAGGCTCAGACTTTGCCAGAATTTTAGGCCAGAGAGACAGCATGTTCAGAAGCAAGAAAAGCTAGAAATAGAGGGGAGAAATAATGCAGGCTGGCCTGGCATGAGGTGCTGAGGGCCCTGCGAGCAGCCTGGGCCCTGGGAACTCACCTCCTCAAGGCTTCTCTGACCTTTGATGGATCTGGTGGATGGAGTGAGGGAACCTCGACTCCTGAGGATTAAACAGCTTTGTGTTCTACAAGGGATCAGCTTCTGTGGCCTGCCGGCTTCTCAGTGCTTTTGTTTTTCTTTTCTTCATCTCATTCTGTGGCTGGTCACCATTTCTTGGCTTGTTTATTACCTATGGTGTGGCCTGAGGCTATAGGACACTCGTAGGGCCATGTCCGAAGACATAGCAGGGTCCTGGCTTGACTGGCCACACACTGGAGCCCTGGGGTATCTAGAAAAGACACTAATGCCTGGGCCTCCTTCCAAAGGTTCAGGCTTCATCAAGCTCCGGCAATTTCATTTTAAGTTCCTCAAGTAGATTAGGTTGATTCCAAAGAATAATTTTGTTGATGGTGGTAGGTATGATAATGGCATTATGGTTAGGTAAGAAAATGGCTGTGTTTTTCAGAAAAGCATACTGAAGTATGTAAGGGTAAGATGACATCATGTCTGGGATATGCTTTAAAACACTTCAGCAAAGAAAAAAAAGGGGGCTGGGGGTAATTATAATAATGGATGGTCAGTGGATGAGAGGGACTATTCTGGGTTTAGTGATTCAAATTTTTAAATCTTCGGGTTTTTTTTGTTTTGTTTTGTTTTGTTTTTTTAATTTAAAAGCTCCCCATGAATCTATAATGTGCAGCTAAGGTTTAGAGCCAGATATATCTGAGTTTAAGTTTGGATCCCACATCCTATATCCACTTGGATTTGGGACTTTGGATAACCTAAGGCTGAACTTACAGGGTCAGAGCCTGTGAGTAATCAGGACCCTAAGCTCCTGGGAATGAGATGGACACAAAAAAGAAATGAAGCCTCGGTCTGGAATCTGGATTCAGAGTGGGTAGAGGCAGCCGGTCTCTCCTGCCGCAGCGCACACTGTCACCCAGCCCTGAGGCTGCTGTGCCCCCCGCTGGCATGTTGTCTACCCGTGCGCCCCAATGACCTCCAGCCACAGAGGGGAAATCAGCTGTTAGCAGGTGCCACCTGATCCTGACTTCCTCCATGTTCAGTACCTTCCCAAGGGGGGTTTGCTAAAGCTGGGGTGTCAGGGCGCCCCCTTCCTAGAAGTCCTCATGCTTGCAGCTCTTTGTGCATGTGTGTGAGGACCTTTCTGTGACCTCTGTGCCTATTCCAACTCCCAAGCAATATTTTGGGGCTCTGGAACTTGGGCTAGACGCTTCCATCTTTAAGCAAGGTTGCAGGATGCTAGCTTAGTACCTCTCACTCTAGGGCAAGCTGCCATCTCTTAACTGATTGACAGCAGAGCACTGGGGCAGAGCACAGGCCGCTGAGAAGCTGAAGCATGGACGCTCCTGACTGCCCAGGTCACTCAACACTCAGCGTGATGCCACTAGTAGATTTCCTGGGACGACAGGAGCCCAACCTCCCTGGGGAAACCTGAAGACAGTGCCAGCTGGAGAGAGATGCAGTCACCCCCTTCACTTCCATAGGTCTGCTGGGGTATCTGCATCGTCCCCTTAGTGTCAGCCTGGGTCCTGCTGCTGCCTGATGCCCACCTCCAGGAGGCAGACCTCTGCCAGTCACTGAACAAGCCGCCTCAGAAACACAAACACACACAACCGAAGCCTTGTGGCCTACTCGCGTTTCCTCTCAGGACTGTTCAGATGGGCAGAAGTTTCCCCTCCCCTGTGATGCTCTTCCAGTTAGGAGCCCTCTGTCACCACCAGACTGTGGCATTGTCTGCTACCAGTGGACTGAGCTCTGAGGAGCCAGGACCGCGTCTTTCCTCTCCTGTGTTCCCTGGCACCTGGCACAGTGTGAGCAACTCCTGGTTCTAAGTAAGCACTCAGGTGACTGAGGAACCCATGGAGGGCTGTGGCAGGAAGTGATGCGGGCTAGTCTGAAACCTAAAGCTTTAAAGAACCATTTGTCCTTCCTTTGGGCTTATGAACCTGAACTGGGATGACCTTCAGCCCAGCCCGAGTCGGCTTATAGCACAGCCTGACCGGGGCAGGTTTCTGGCTGAGTATGGCTAGAGAGACGCTTGCTCTTTGGTTCTGTAACTCTTTCCTTTGGACCACATGGTTGTCTCAGTGCCTCCGTTTCTCCTAACTGCCGGGCAGTCTTGTCTTCACTCTCAGCCTTGAGCTCTGAGGAGGTGCCTGTCCTTGCACAGAAGGGCCTGCCTTGCTTTTCCAGGGCAGTCAGTCAGCTGTCAGCCAGCTCTCCTGCCAGGCCAGGAGGCGACTCCTAACTGTGTTGAAACCTCAGGGGCGACTAGCTCAGCTCAAGCAACATTTTGTGCAAGAAGCGCTTCTGGAGTTGGTGACAGGGCTGTCCTGCCTGTCCAGTGCCGAGTCTGAGTCGGCCCCTTCAGCCGATCCTGGCACGCCCCCACATCACCTGGATGTATGTAAAAATATCAAAGTCCTATCCCACCACCAGAGATTCTGTTGAATCCAATCAAGAATCTAAACAATGGTTTTCTTTAGCTTCCCCTGTGCTGGTAATAGGCACTTGGGACCAAGAACCCCTGTCTCCAGGAGTCTTATCTCGGAGGAGCTGCAATAGCATCTGAACGTCCAGCTGCGGGCCCCGCCCCCAGGCAAGGTGGGCGAGCCCCACAGGTGTGTGCCTCTTCTGGGCACCCTGGGCTGCCTTCCTGAGTTCTGAGTCACAGCTCCCTGGCTGATGACGCAGGCTTCTCGCACTCCCCCACAACACACATGGCACCTATAGCTTCCTGACCTTGGGCAGGTGAGTGGGGAGGAGACAGATGTCTGGGGACCATGGTTCTGTTCTGGAGACATCAGAAGGGTAACAATCTAAAGCTGACTCTGTAATTTGTTGAGGGGAAGTTTTTAGAATTCCATCCCACTAGCAAACTGTAGTAAGGTGAGACCAGACACCGGTTGAAATCTCAGACAGCTCCTACCCTCTCTCTATAGCTTGTCAGTTATTTTGGGCTTTAAGTCCTTTTTCGCGCTCTGCCTACTTGGCTGGCTGTTCTTGCACTTTGAGCGGCTTGTTTGCTGGACAGGTCCAAGCTGTCTAAGCCATCAGCAGCTGCACCTCCTCCCTCGCGCCTTCTGTCTGAGCCAACCTGGATTCACAGTAGTGCAGATGGCCCCAGCTCATCTAGCGACGTCTGCCACTCCCATCCCGGCCTTGCCTGCAGGTCAGTCTGGGGCTAAGATGATGCCCACTCTTCATCTCCAACTAAGAGCTCCAGTAGGTTAACCCAGGTGACATGGTTCTAATCTGAACCATGTAGGACAGAAGGGTAAAGCGAGAAAGGTCTAAGTTCATGTAGTCCAGAAAAACTCGGCAGCCTATATCAGAGCCAGTCTGTTTATGCCTTCGTTCCAGGCACTCACTCAGCTCCCGAGTCTTGCTGGGAGCTGAGACTCAGGGGCGACAGGCGGCAGAAATCGCCTTTCCTTCTTTCCCCCTTACCTCTCTCGAGCAGACTCAGCAGCTTGTGCCAGCACTGCTCCTCAGTTTCTCAGCTCAAGGTGCTGAAAAGTGTGGCGCTCTTTGCACCATTGTAATCTATTAGCTTCCATTCTCCTTGTCCCTCTTCAGGAGCAGGGAAGTGACACATAATAGGACTAGAGCCTATCTCTGCCTTCCCCTGAGCCCACTCGTGGGCAAGTTGCAGACCGGGCAGAAGACTCAGGGTGCCCCATGTAGCGAGCATGCTGGACAAGCCCACGCCATACCCTGCCAGCAGCCTGCACGGGATGGGAGGCTGTGGCCAGTCACCTGCGTGACTTCCAATGGCCATACCATGTAAACCCACGGACTTACGCCAGTCGTACTGGACTGCCACCGTGCACTGCAACCAGTACCAAAGAGTCACCCACAGCTGACTTAGCTGTTACATACATTATCTCAAGTTTCATCCCCCACTAGAGAAAACTGGCCCTGTTCTTGTCTGCCTGAACAGGGAGGGACTTCACCTCCGAAGCTTCAATCCTATTCATAGGGAAATGTTAGGATTGAGTTTTATTACCCACTGTGTACATCTGGGTTGTTTTCTTCAGGATAAAGATATTATTAATCCTTGATAATGCTAAAGATAACTATTGGCACCCAAGGGCCAACAGTAGGCAGAGGCCCCCCAAAGAAGTCCCCCTTTCTCTGGCTTTGGTGGGCAACCCATCACTTGGGGAGTTCTCTTCAATCCTGGGGGCCATGATCCCATGTGGATGGGAATGAATTAAGGACTTTATTCCAGCCAATGGTTTCTTCCAGCCTAGGGGTGTGGAGGCCACTGTCTTCTGTCTGCTTTGGTGAGTAAAGAAAGATCCTTTACCGTAGCCAAGCACCTTGCAGTTTCTCCATTACGCTAAAGCCACATTATAGCTCCCACCAAGTGGCCGATGTCCTGTCTGTATGTGTGACCTGCCCAGGCTTCTCTCTAGCGCTGTATTCTCTGCCTCTGCGTTGCTTCCTCTACCTGCTACTGCCATTGTGAGCCTCAGGCATCATACGTACTGGTGCATCCACTCTCGGGTCCATATGTTAGTGACCTGCCCACTGTCTACTTCCGCTCTCAAGCCACAAATTCTGCTCAAAGAACTGGACTCAGAGTGACCTGTAGGCACGTCCTCGATCTGGAGAGTGGGTCCCAGGGACTTGACGGTATTTGTTTTAACCCTGAAAGTTGCCATCAGATGTACACTCAAAACTTCTAGTCAGCAAAGTTCTGCAGCAGATACCTTACTGCCCCTCCTCCACCCTAGTCACTAGAGTGGCCTTGCTGCTGGGCACCGTTTCAGAGGAGGGCATGGCCGCTTCCCCATCCTGCCAGATCCCTGGTAGCAAACGTTAAGAGCAGTTCCGGCACGGGATTGGCATGAGGAGGTTCGCCCTCTGCTCCCCATGGCACTTCCTATAAGCCTGCCCTACTGGATACCTGCACAGGGTTGCCAGAGCTACCTGCGCCATTCACGTCACCTGGGTGCCTGCCTGGTGCCGGGATGTCCGTCCCCAGAAGGCTGCATGAATGCAAGTATACGCGCCCAGATTTCTCCTGCTGCCTCGGTACGAGGCGACTGCAAGCTCCATGAGCCTATTCCCAAACTGAGAGACAGGAGAGAGGGCCCTATTGTCCCTGCAGCCTTCCCGCAGCTCAGCTCCAAACTGAAAAGCCCGCCAGGGGACTCCCAGTGTGCCCTGGCCTTCTACCCCCACCACAGACACACACCACACTTGACTCCCCCTCTGCCCTATTTCCCACCAGCAGAGCTCTAACCTTTCTTAGAGCTCCAGCAGCGGCACTCCTCAGAGGCAAACTCTTTATCCTCCAGTTTGTTTTGTAAACTAGAGCAAGGACGTCTGAACCAAAGCAAAAATGAAGTGACCTCGTGCAGTTGACAGGTACCGCACCGCCAGGCTTGCTCAGGGCCGCTGAATGGCTCTAGGTGCTACTGACCTCCCGGCCTCTGTGTGACAGCCAGGGTCTGTGTCCACTGCTGCACCCGTGCTTGGCAAGTGGGAGGGCAGTCTCCCTGCTTTGTGCTGGCAGCTGAAAATGCTTCTCTGTCCAACGCGGAGTCGCCAGGGGTGGGGAAGACTGAAGTAGCACTCTAGAGAGTCACGAGGGAGACCCCTCCATCTCCTGCCAAGCTCAACAAACCCTGCCCGTGCGCAACTCTGAATCACACCTCCTGCAGCCTCATTTCTTCTCCCCCCAGCTCAGCACAGAGTACCTGCCACCTTACAGGGAAGTCCTGGGTGTTGGCAAGAGGCCTCTGAGAAGAAGCACTGGGAGGGGAGTGCCGCACGATCATCTTTTAAGTAAAAAGGAAAAGGTCATCAGAGCTGTCAGGGACCTGGGTTGGATTATTGTTGACTCTTCCTTGCTGTGGCAAAGGGGCCAGCTCCCCGGGGCCAGCACAGGGCACTGCCAACACCATCCAGCTGCTGACGGCCACTCTCAGACGCATGCTCTGTGTACACAGATGGGTCTTCATGTCAGCGGGAGCCCATTTTTAGCCCTTGCCCAGGAAGGGCAGCCGAGACGTGGTAATTTAATTAAATTTGCCTCCCTCCATGGCCCACATATTTGACGAGGTTTGGGGGAAATGAATCTGGCTGAGGAACATTACCCTGGCACTGCCCCAGAGCCCAAGCCGCAGTACCATAAAGGGTCGCACCATCCTGAATACGGCCCAGGGCATCTGTCTGCTCTGCAGGCTCTCTGGCCAAGCTGCCTGCTGGCACATCTGGCCAGTAGCCTCTGGAAGCCTCTCCATCTCCATCACAGGGAAGCAGCGAGGACAAAATAAGGGGACTCCCCACCCCCTGCTCAAGACCTACTGGCAGCATCTGCAGTAACAACTAGAACCACAGATTAGCTTTCCTCAACTATTTCAGTGTCTGAAGGGGGTGGGGGCGGAGGCAGCCTCGGTAACAGCTGTACCCCAGTTGCAGTGTCAGCCCAACATCCCTATACTTCTGCCCTGGAAATGAGACCTCGTTTAGGATCTGAAGTTGATTTCCCTGTCCTTGCTTCCAGGGAACTTAGTCTATGCTTCATATTGCAAATACTCCTCAGGCTTTGACCACGATGCCTCAGCTCCACAGTACCCGCACCCACACTCCACATCCCAAAGACCAACCCGTGCGCCCCGCTAGCCAGCACTTCCCTGCCTCTTGCTCCTGCCCAGTGTTGGGCCTTTCATCTTTCCGTTGCCTTCTAGCTGGTCTCTGCCTCTCACGTCCCAGGTCAGCAGTACCAGGCCTGCTCGAAAAGAGCAATCCCTTTGGTTATCTTCTCGCTCCCTAGCAAGAGCGCAGCCTCCTGGCTAACTAATCTCTCCTGCGTAATGATAGCAGCACCTCCGAGAGAAAGGGAATTTCTCTGGCACAGTTCGTCTCAACACCCGCAGAACACAGGCTGTTGCTTAGGAGTGGGAATCATTAGTCTGGCCATTATTGGAGGGGACTGGTCTCTCAGGGAGCTCGCAGAAATTACCGTGCCTTAATAGATGGAAACTCATCTGCTTGAAGCCCCCGCCCCTCCTCTTTATTTCACTGCACTCGCACCTCCCCTCTCCAGCTTTGAAGTTGAAAAGAGAGGTAACTCCACTCCATCCAAGATGGCAAATTCCTGCTAAAGATCCTTTGCTGAAAGCGGCCGTTTTCTTAGAATGTTTCTATTGGGACCTCGCATGAAACTATCATGAAGGAGACAGATTCTTATTAAGTGTAGGTGATGAAATTATAGTCAGGGACACTGTTTCCCAAGAGAGGATTTGCTCAGATGGGTGAGGAGGAGACATTTACTGGCTTTTTAGGCCCCTATTCTGGAACAGGCCTCTGGGTCCACCTAGCTGTATGAGTTCTCCCTGAGAGAACTCCCTGGCTTACACAGTCCCAAGTTAGCAGAGAGAGATGGAAGCAAGACCCTGGGCTTGTTTCTGCGGTGCTCTTCTTGACCTTGAATGGACCTATCACATCATTGAGCTGCCGCAAGCCTTCCCCGAAAGAGGATGGGTGTGCTTTACCTGACAGCTCTTCACCCTTGCAGTGACAGGATGAGAAGGGTAGCAGCATGAAGTTCACCGAGTACTGGGGTGAAAGGCCTTGCCCTTCTCTCCCTCCCTCTCTAAAAGCAAACTGCCAGGGAATATACCAACTTGCAGACTCCAGGAGGCACTAATCATGCCTATACATGGGGCCCTCTGAGTTGGAAGTCATGGTGCCTGGCTAGCAGTCACCAGTACTGGTTGAGAATCCAGAGACCAGAGATCTTGGTCTTTGTTTCATAACCTGATGATGCTAAATCACAACTCGCTGGACTCCATTTTCCTCATAAAAATTGAGGGGTCCAGTAAGATTTTCTTAATTAATTTGGAAGTTGCCCTCACTTTCTCCACATTCCTGAAATTAATCTCCTTCTGGCCTGTGTGTCCACTGCCATGCCAAGCTCGACCAGCCTTAGTAATACACCCACGATGTGAAAGTGCCCTCAGCTGGCACAAGGCCAGTGATGGGAGCTGATGTGGGCGTACAACAGGAATACGGAGAGGGGATAGGCACGGGGCTATCACAAGAAGAGCGTGGAGCAGTCCAGTTCCTCCACCACCTCGTGTTCATATTGCTCTGTGGCTTCAGAACTTTTTCCCCGACACACAACACACCCAGTAGTTGCAAACACTTGCCACACGAGAAACAATGCACTGCCCAGTCTTGCCACGTGCCTCCTCCCCGTTTCTAATTAAAAAACTGTCTTCCCTTGCTCTGGTTCCTTTAACAGTCTCTTCTTGGCCTTCCTATCTTCCTCCAGAATCCCCCAATTCATCCCCTTAAAGAGATGAATTAGAAGAATATGCTGTCATGTCAGAAGGAAGCCAATGTCAATTCACACAGGCAGACACTAATAGGATAAAGTATTATCTGACTTCCTTCAAGTCCAGAAATTAAGTGTTCTTGGCGGTGGTAATAGATCATAACTTGAAACCACTGCATCTGGTAGGCTGCAGAAATGGGGTTAACATCTGAGGCCTCAGCTCCATTTCTGGGCCTGAGCTGGGCCACTGTGGGTGCAGGGGAATGCCCTGAGGATTCCTACAAACCTGGCTACACTATCCAGGGAACTGCCTCCATGGAGAGCTGCCTGTAACTGTTCAGTTCACCTACAGCAATGTCTGAGTGAGAGAGGCTCTCGATAGGGTCTTAATGCACTTGGGTGAGTGGGTAGGTAAAGGGAAGACACCAGGGTCTTGATGACTGAGAAGAAGTAGCCCGAGGCCAGGAAACCAGATTTTGCACAGGGAACAGTCAGTGTGTGAAAGCTCTTCTCAGTCATCCCTGCTGACTCACTGAGCAGGTAGAGTGACTTATCTAGTGACTCAATCAGCACCAGCACAAACTCAGGGAAACCAGGTTGAGACCTTAAAGGAACTTGTGAGAGGCTGCGGATGAAGGACCTGCCTGGGAAAGGCACGAGAACGCTTAGAAGCAAAGCACCATCAACCTTCTGACTGAAAGGATCTTAAGGGATGCCGTGGATCCCACCGTGACAGACAGTTGTACTCAAATGGGGGCGATGGAGAGGAAAACCCTGCCGTGAGAATCCGTTCTTCTCAGTGGGGGTTTCACAGAGGTGGGCCCATGTTGTCAAACCCGGGGAAGTGCCCCAAGGACTCCTTTTTGATACTTAGTAACTGGTTTAAAAACCTGAACGCTTGCCCTAGTCCTGTTCTTGGTGCCCAGCGCGTGGGCCTGACAGGTTCAGCACTGCTCTGGTCTTCATCCCTACAGCCGGCATACAGTAGCCTCGCACTTCCCCAGGGAGGTAAAAAATCTTAGAGGAGAAACCATGGAAGACGACATCATCCTCTCAGAGGCTAACTTCCTTTGACAAGTGAGCTTCTCCCAAAGATATCAACCCCCACAGGCCTAAGCCTAATCTCTGACTCACCGCCAGGGTCCATGTGCACTGAACTCAAGTCATTATTTGTATGGGAAAGACGATTTATGTAACACCCTCCCTCTGGAATAATACTCTTTTTTGGATAAACAGTGCGTTGCACCTTCTCTCCCCATGCCTATGCCTTCGAAGTGAAGGAACTGGTTCTGAGTGGCCGGCAGGGTTACAGATTATAACCCAGGGCGGGTTGCCTGCCCCAAGCAGCAGACTGCTTTCAGCGCAGGGCCGCCGAGGGTAGGTGGTTTGGCCCAGTACTGACAGCAGCGCTAACACGTACCAGAGGCTAAAATCTGTGATCATCCTAAAGCCTAATTCTAGCCTCTCATTAGGAAAACAATGCATTCTTCCTTGGGCTTCTCTTGGAAGGCTGCTCTCCCTACTTTGTGTCTCTCTGCGCCATGAATTGGACACGGACAGCCCTCCCCTGTCCAGCCAGCCTCTTGCTGGCTCAGACAGAGAACTCTCCCTGGCTTTCTGCTGCATTGCCGCCCCCAGCCTGATGCTGTACAACTCCACAAGCCCCAACAGCCCTCTCTCTGCTGCCTTCTCCTCCTGGTGCCTCTGCCCTTCTCACTCCCACCCTCGCTGAGGCTCTGTGATCTCATCAGGAACTGCACTTGTGTCCTTACCGAGCAGTTAAGTGGAGAACACTCAGCGCTTCCTAGCGGGCCGCCCCTTGTCCCAGCCCAGCCTTGTGCACCACGGCCAGGAGTGACTATCTTCCCCGCTCTCTCTACTAGGAAAGGTGATCTATTCCTGGACTCAGATAGGGCTGTGGCCAGCCAGGCAGCTGCGTTAGGGGCCAGAGCTCAAGGCAGTGTTTTCCTGGGAAGGAGCGACCAACCAGTCTTTCCCACAGTGCCTGGGCCAGGAGGGTGCTGCCCCTGACATCTGGATAACCATCCTTCCCCTCGAAATAGCTCACTAGAGGTGTTCTCTCTTTGGGCCTGGAGGAGATTAAAAATACAAATGGTGATGGGGGCTGGCTGGTTGATCTGTATATACTTGTGTCCTTGGTCAGGACAGGCAAACCTATTTAGTCACTTCCGTGTTCGCCATAGCTGAGGAAGTAGTGAAGTAGATATGAACATTAGCTAATGTTATGTCCATTTTACAGATGAAGAGATTGAGTATTTGCTGAAAGCCACACACAGCTTGTAAGTGATAGAACTGGGATTCAACCCAGGAAGATTGGCTCGAGTCTGTGCTTGCAAGCATTATGCTGTATTGCTTTGCAGATAGAGATATTTCACTCATCCGCTTCCTGAAGCCTTTATCCCTGCTCCAAGGAGCACTTTCCTTCATTTTAATTTAAAGCAAAGATGAAAACAACCCCAATTTCACTGCCCAAGCCATTATTTTCCCCTCTTGGGAAAACAGGGTGCTTTCTGAATGGAGACCAGGAAAAGTACTTTGGGCCAGAACTGCCTTGCAGTTGAGCTGAGGCAGGCTTTAGCAATGGCTTGTGCTGGGCCTGCATTAGCTGATGGCGTGGCATGCCGAGTGCCAGCAGAGGAGATAAAATCAGACATATGTTTGGATATAAATGTGATTTTTCTCTCTTTTTCCTCTTCTCTAATTTTAAGCCCCTGCTGCTTTGTTGCCATAAAATGTTAGAGCCTTAATTGTGGGCTCTGGCCCCCTGAGGTAGTAGCCGAGGCTGAGTGAGGCCCCTGTAGCCCTTTGCTAGTCTCTCCCTCTCTGCACTGACAGAGGCCAGCGCTCTCTTCTGTTATTCCCCATGGACTCCAGGCCTCTTCCCCCAAAACAAAAATTGTCTTTCAGACTCTGGGCTACCCTGGTCCACCCAGCACCCAGCCAGTTGCTGGCCTCAATACATGTTAAACAGTCATGAGGAAAGTAATGTCCCCAGACCTTAGAAGCGCGCCTGTCTACGCTACCTTCGTTGATAACAGGATGGCGCTTTACAATGAAAAGCCATAGGAGGCGCCGGAGCACCACAGTCACAGCATTGCACACAGTTAGGGTGGGGTGATCAGCACAAGAAGAGGAGTCAGGACTCTTGAGTTAAATGAGCGGAAAGCACACCACCACGGAGCGCTTGCTCTACTCGGTGCATTGAGGCCTCTGTCAGCCCTCCACTCTGCAAAGTCACTGCGGTTGGAAGAATGCCAGGCCACCTTTCCCCTCTGGACACCCTCATTCGCCCTTTCCCTAGTAGTCAGGTCCTCTGTGGGACCCTGCAGTTGCTGTCTGCCACGAGGCCTCAGAATCAGGAGGCTTTGAGTCTGCAGACTCCAGCTCCTCGTGAGCACACACAACTCAGCCCTACGGTCTGAGCCAGGTGAGGCTCTGGAGGGCGGTAGAGCTGTTTCTAACAGAGATTCAGCAGCTCTGAGCTTCTAAGAAGGAGGAGAAGAGAACACAGAAAGATCTGAGGCCCCATTTTCACTGCCCATTGGTGAGGAAAGAAATGGGTTCTTGATGGCCACTAAGCCGAGCGAGAAAGCACACTGGCCCTAGGAGGCAGGAGGCCTGGGTTTCAGTCCCATCTCTTCTGCTAACTGGCAGTGTGACCTTGGATATCTCTTCTAATTTCTCTGGGGCTCAGTTTCCTTGGTCATAAAGTGTGAGAGGACTAGACTAAATGATTTTTCATGGCCTTAAAAAATTCTATAATGAAAATTCTCCAACTCCGTACAGTCAGCAGCAGTCTTTCTCTCTAACGTGTTGCTATAACTACCCCCCTGAAGAGCTACCAGCCCGCGTTCCAGGTTCAGGTACACCCTACAGCTGGGCCAAGCCTGCGCATGAGTCACCAACACAGCACTAAAGGTTGCCCTTTCGGCGCTCAGGGGACGCCTCTGAAAGCGCCCAGGTGCCTGCTCAGAGAAGGGTGTACCCCATGTCAGCGCCCTGGGGGTGGGTTGGGGAAGGGGGCGTGTTGCAGGCTCTTTGGGGCAAAGGAACTGCTTAGACCCAAGAGCCATCTTCTCAGGCTCCCCCAACTCTTGAGGTTTCTTCTGGAAAGCACTTCTCCTTTCAGATTCCAAGACTTGACTGCTCAGGCCCCAGGACAAAAAAAAAAATTGTTCTTTGGATGCTTCCCCAGGAAGGTTTTAGTCCCATTTCTCTTTCTCTCTCCTCAGACTTTCGTTCAGTCATACTCTGCCATTCCAAAACTACTGCATAATCCCTGGCCCAATCGCTGTCAAAAAAGGGGGTAAGGGGGGCCTAGGAAATTGGCTCCACCAGGCAGAGCAGCCAGTTCCCCCACAACTGCCCCTGACTATGTACCAGGGAGGCTGTTCTAAACAGTCTGAGTTGTGACTTGAGGCACTAAGAAAGGGAGTCATTTCTTGCTTTTTCAACTGGCCTCGCCAAGTCCCACCCTTTACTCTGCTGCAGTTTTTTCCTTTTCACTGGGGGAAGGGTGGTAAGTGTGAGGCAGAGGGAACATATCTTTGGAGCCTAGAATGTGAGCGGCAGCTCCTAAGTGTATGCCCATGCATGCATGCTGCCACAAACATTGGTACCCAGAAATGATGTATGTATCCCCAGGAGGATTAGGAATTGGCCCTTTCTTAGCTATCTCTTAGCCAATTGCTACAAAGTGCTGCCTGCCTCTCTCCCTGTTCGGTGCCAGAAAACTCACACCCACTCAGTCCTGATTCCCTGCATTAGTATAAATACTAGCGCTGAAGAGACGCAGGGTCCCGGTTCATGCAGCCTCCCTGGACGTCATTACTCGGTAAGCATCAGGAGACAGACACCCACCACCACGCAAGCATGTTTGACTACTTAGCACCCAGAGAGCAGAAGCCACACTGCCTGTGGGAAATACCAGCCAAACAACATTATTGCGACCTCTTAAATCCAGGTCCCCAGGGTCCTCGGGCAGAGCTGGTGCTGCCTGACCAGTAGCTTCTGCTGAGGCAGCATTTAACTTCTGGCCAGGTCCCAAGAGCTGAGGCTGACCCATTTCCCCTGCTTTTCCAGGGCACAGGAAATTTGTTTCTACCCTCAACAAAGTCAGGGACTAACACGCTTAGCTCGTGAAAGGTACATGGGAACCGGGGTGCTTTTATTTAAGCTAAGGAAAGGTGGTTGCAGCTTGAGCATTTTCCCATCCCTTAAAAGCCATTTACCATTGCCTTGCCCTCCCACCTAACCTCTCCCCTCTCCTCCGGTCCCCCCGGAACCCCCCACTTTTTTAGGTAGAAATGACTTGGTCGATGCTTTTAAGAATCTATAGTTTTAAGGTCTTATTCAACTTAACCCTTTGAATTAAAAATTGAACAATATTTATTAAAATACAAAAATACACTTTTCTCACATTACAATCAATGTGTTCCTTTGTAGGCATTCCCCCCCTCCCACCCCACCCCCTTTCAAATCTGAACCCTTTATTTCCTTTTAAAGCTAAAAGAAATGAAACGTTACATCGTTAAATGGACCAGCATAACAGAGACCTCTGCCTTTCCCACCCGCACCCCGTCCTCTTCCACCTCCGTCCGGGGTGGGCCTGGGAGAGGGAAGCCTTCCCCACTGTGCTCTGTCCAGCAGGAGTCGTGCAGGACTCGCGTGTGCATGTGTAGTAGCACTTCGGTTCCAACTGGATTTCACATCTCTTTTGTGGACCATCCTAGCTGGGAAAGGCTCCGTGACTTTAAATGAGCCTGTGCCCTTTTTGACTCTCCTTTTTCTTCTCTACTCCTGTACTGCCCCCACCCCATCGCCACAACCAGTTGACATCAGCTGTAATAATCCCTAATGAATCAGCATTTAGAATAGTCACCAAATCACAAGCATGAGAAAAGCTTCCACTCCCCCAAGCTCCCCACTCCTGGCTTCTCCTCCCTCTCCACCTTAAACCAAACAAATCCGTTTTTAAAAATCATAAAATGCCATCATTGTCTACAGTCACTTGTCAGAGCCCGGGACAACAGGTGGACGAGGCACAGTGCTGATGTATGGCCTCCTCCGAATACACCCTATCTGCTGCTGCTCCCCCTCCCCACCCCCTCTGTTGCCGCACCCCCTTCAGGGGCACCTTCTCAGGGGAAACCCTGAATAGACACATGCCTTGCACAGAGTGGGTGAATCCCAAATGCAGGAGTCTGATGCAGTGTGAAAGCATTTGACTGAGAACTACGCCAGCCCCTTCCTTCCCTGCTGCTTCCCGGGGCGCTGTCAGCCAGGCACACGCGTGTCCCAGTGCACAACCAAGGAAACCCGTGCACGGGGACAGACAGCCCCTTTAAGGGTTCGTTTGAATTTTGGTGGTTTTCCCTTGAACACACATTTATAGATCTACCTTCCCCGTGGCCGCTGAAGAAAAAAAAAATTATTGCCTCTCAACATTTTAGCACAGTACAAATTTTTGGTGCTTTTTTTTTTTTTTTTGTATTTTTGTTAAATAAGATAAATCTGCAAAGACAGCTCTCAGCTTAAGAAAGGTGTCTAGAAATGGGTGTTCCTGTAGCCTATGAAGCATCTGTTTTTTAAAAAAAAAAACCCACAGCCTGGCTCTGCCCCTGCCCACCCACACCCTGCCTCTTTAGGGACACTGGCTGTTCTGGTTTGTTGTATCTCAGCAGTTTCAACTTTATGCCAGAACCCCTCTGGCAGCAATAACAAGTTGACTTGTGGCTCCGACCCCACTCCCAAGGCCCCCCTCCCCCTTTAAATAGAACTTACAAGTTAGAAAATAGTTTTGTTTTGATTTTTGTTTTTAAATTTTAATATAATCTGTTTCTTTTACCAGCCCATAGATTTAATATATAAGCATATACAAGAAAAAGTCTCTCCCCACTCTGTACAAAAGTTGCTGTCTTTTTTTTTTTTGTTTTTTTGTGCATTCTATTGCATTTTATGAGTTTTTGGGGGGAGGGGCGTCATATTTGAGTTTCCTGTACCTTGTCCTTGGTATGGGTCTGTATTATGTAAGGTTCAGAGATAGTGGTGACTGTGGGGTGTAGAGAGTTCCCCAGGCTGTTTTCTGTCCAGTGGGCCCCATGTGCTGGTTTGTAGGTGTTGTAGTTAATGTGGTCATGAACTGTGGGCAGCACTACTGCCCCCTCACCTGATACACCGGATGGAGCTGCTGTTGCTGCTGCCGATGCCGCCGCTGGGATGTCTTCATCCACCTGGATGATCTCAACTGTCCGGGCAGCCGTGACTGTCCTCCTCTGCTGGTGCCGCTTGCGAAGTTTGTAGAAGACAATCAACATGGCAGCAGCCAGCAGGGTCACTGCCACAAAGCAGCCAATGATGATCTTGGTGGTCTTCATGACTTCATCCAGGCTGGTCTGCATCTTGTCATTGGTGTCGGTCGCGGGTACTGCCACCTGCTTGGGCACACGGGTGGTCTGAATGAGCACCGTGGTAGAGGTGGTATATGCCGGCTGGTAACCAGTGGACGTGGTAGGGACGGGCTTGTACTTGCGCGTTGTGTCCTCGGGCGAGATCTCCGTGGTCTCCACTGTGACCGTGGTGAAGAAGCTGTAGTTGGAGGTGTTGAGCTCGGCCGTGCTCACGTTGAGGTAGGCCGAGGCATTGGAGTTGCCTGCCACGTTGGTCACCATGCACGTGTACACCCCCGTGTCCGAGGGCAGCACGTGGGAGAAGTTCAAGGTGCCGTCGTTGAGAACCGAGATCCGAGGGTGGCGGGAGGCGTGGCTGAGCACTGTCCCATTGGGCAGCAGCCACTTCACAGAAGACATAGGGGGAGTCCGACACTTCAGTTCTGCCATCCGACCCTCAGAAATATTGAGGTCCCGAGGTGCATCCATAATGAAGGGAGCAGAGCACTGAAAGGAGGTCTGGTCCACCTCCACCAGGTAGCGGCCTCGCATGTGCAGGGGGGCATGACAGCGGCCACAGCAGGTAGAATTGGTGGGTATGTACTCCCGAAGCCACCAGGCTAGCCACAGAATGTCACAATCACAGTTCCAGGGATTGTGGTGTAGGTGCAACTCCACCAGGTACCTCAGTGGGGTGAAGAGGTCATGGGGCAAAGAAGAGAGGTTATTGTGGGCCAGGTTGAGCTCCACAAGTGAGGCCAGCCCATCAAAGGCATTCCGCTCGATCAAGCTGACCTGTGAGTTCATGACCCATAGCTTCTTCAGGGAACTCAGGCCATGGAAGGAGCCAGGTCTGATCTCAGGGAAGTGGTTCCCTGACATCTCCAGCTCCTCCAGGCCCACCAGGGGGGTGAGATTGGGCATATCTTTAATGTTGCACATGCCCAAGTTCAGGTACTTGAGGTTGAACAGCCCCTCAAAAGCTCCCTCAGAGATGTATTCCAGCTTCTTGAGCTCCCCCAAGTCCAGGCGCATGAGGGAGGGCACCCGGTTGAAGGCATAGGAGGGGATGCTCTCTATGGGGTTGTTGCGAAGCCAGAGCTCCCGCAGCTTGGACAGGTACTCAAAGGCCCCGCTGGGGATGACTGTCAGCCAGTTGTCAAAGAGCTCCAGGGTGTTGAGGCTGGCCAGGCCGTTGAAGGCCCCCACCTCGATCTGCCGGATGGAGTTCCTGCCCAGCTGCAGGACCTCCAGGTGGTGGAGGTGTCGGAAGGTATCGGCCTGGATCATCTGGATATTGTTTTCCATGAGGTTGAGGTACCGGGTGTTGGAGGGAATACCCTGAGGGACCTCAGAGAGGCCCCGGCGGGTGCACACCACCTTGCTGAACTGGTTACTGCAGGAACAGACCGACGGGCAGTTCTGGGGCCCGGCTGAGGCGGCAGCAGTGATGGCTGCACAGAGAATCCACACTTGCGCCGTGAGGTAGACGACGGGGAGCAGGACGGCATTCCAGGTGTGGTGCACAGTTACCTGCCACAAGAGCTTCATGGTGTGGCACGTTCATAATTCACCATCGCCTGGGATTTTGGCTCGGAAAGGAGAACCAGCCCTACCCCGGCTTAAGTGAGCTAGGAGCTCCTCTTTCCATCTGGAGAAGGAGGTGGGGAGGGGGCGATTAGAGAGACGGAGCAGATCGGCCGGGGAAAATCATGCGAACTGAAGAGTGGCCCCTCGGCTACCAGCCCCCTCCCCCGCCAGGCCAGCCCTCGCCAAGCCGAGACTTTCTCTCCCCCATCGCGACCATCCCCACCCAATTCTTCGCTGTCACCTACCTCGGAAGGAAGGAAAAGAATTGGCGTGGTGTCCTTAAGCGTTCTCCGCGGGAGCTGGCCACCTCGTTCCCATTCTTACTTCTTAGTTTTAATTAACAAAAGGGGGGAAGTAGAGGGGGCGGGG
>NW_004567106.1:58644405-58645023 GCF_000260355.1 Condylura cristata
TGAGCAGCGGGGGTCGCGGCTGCGGGAAACGCTCCGGAGCCCGGGAACATGGTCCCCGCTGGTTAGCGGCGGCGGCAGCAGCGGGGCCCCTGCGCGCGGCGCCCACCGTCTCCTCCTCGCGCCGGGCTCGCGGTGTTGCAGGCAGCAGCCACGCAGACTGCTCTCTCATCCTTTTGTCCTTCAGTCAGAACGTGAATGTACTGCTGACGCATACTGTTCTGGGGAGAAGATTAGCGTGATGCAGTGCTCTTATGTATTAACACCGCTCCCCCTCCGCCGCCTGCCCTCGAGGGGTTAACGCCGGCGCCTTCCAGCGCCGCGCGCCCAGAGCGCCGCGCCTCCGTCCCACGTCCTCCCTCCCAGTCTTGCTTCCTTCCTTCCTTCCTTCCTCCTTCCTCTCTTCCCCCACCCCCCACCCCCCTCCCCAGGCCGCTTCCTCCCCGCCCCCTCTGGCCGATCGCGGCGGGCCGGGGCGAGCGGCGAGCGAGCCGGAGTGCGCGTCAAGTGAGGGGCCGCGCGCGAGTCGCGGGCGTTCGCAGCTATTTTGGTCGGGTCGGAAGGAGCCGCCGGTGGCCGCTGATAGGCTGGAGCCGGCGCGGGGCTGCGGCGCGGACCGGG
>NW_004567106.1:58645144-58657947 GCF_000260355.1 Condylura cristata
GGCGGGGATGCTGCAGTTGGCCGGCCTCCCGTCCGGACCGCGTCATCCGCACCCCTGCCGACTGCTGACGGGGCGCCCGGCAGCGCGGCCGGAGCAGCGCACTCGGAGTTCAGAGCGGCGTGGCGGGGATGCGGGGGTAGCCCGGGCCACTGGCGACCTGGAGCCGGAGAGCCGGGGCTCCGCGGCCGCCCCTGCGCCGCTGCACAGACGCTGTCCTTCCTGCCCCCTCCCTAGCCAATATCCTCCCCCCTCCTCCCCCCCCACACCCCGGCTTTAAATGCTGGTTTTCTTAATGAGGGTTTGCGGGGGCGGCAAACAGTGGAAGGAAAAGGCCCGAGTGCGGGGAACTGGGGAACTGACCACCTGGGACCGCTCTGCGGTCAGCCGGCGGGATTGAGGTGAACTCCCCGAACCCGCGGCACAACCGGTTCATTCATGAGCGGGAGCCGCAGCCGCCAGTCTGCCGACATCCTGGTGCTGGTCTTTCCTCTCCGGGTGGCAGAGAGCCGCGGGGGCTGGGTTGTTGAGCCCTCCGTCGTGCTGGGACTCCCTAAGAAGAACTGCGTAGCGACCTACCCCAGTTTCTGGTTCGATAGGGGCATTTGACCTGACCTGCGTAGAATAGGACTAGGTCTGTCCTTTCCTACCCCTTTCTCTGCCTAGTGGGGTGGGGCCATCTGTGGCGAAACCAAGGGGAGCTGGCCCCTGAGGATGTGGCGTCACTTTGGTATCGCTGCTTTTCGAGGGCCGCCTCCGGGCTCCTCGCCCTCCCTCTCCCATCTTGGCGAGCTTGCCGGGTAGATGCCCCCTACTATCCGCACGTGGGCTTTTGTTTAAGCGGGAGGAAGTCCCCGGTGTCTCAGCACTGTGAATTCTAACCACACCCGTGTCTCTGCCGCTTCTGCTGCCCAGTAACCTGACCCTCCCTTAAACACGCCAGGAAATTCTTGAAGTCTTAGAAACAGTTTGAGAGCAAGCCCGCTGGCTTTCCCTTCATTTCCTGAGACCTTTTTATTAGGCATCTGCAGTCAAATAACAACAACAATCATAGTCAGTGGTGCCTGGGGTCGCTTAGGATATGGTTTGAACCTTGGCAGAGCTTAGATATCTAGGAACTTGGGCGTGGGAGAGATTCCCCCGAGTGTTCTCCCAGCCCATGAGGACTCAGGTTTCTTTCATTCACCTCTACAGTCACTTACTGGGATGTTTCTCTACTAGGCACTCTCCACTATGCTAAAAATAGATGCATGGATGGATGGATGCATGCATGGATCTGCATAGATCCTACCTACCAATTTGTCTGTGTTGTTGCTGTTTAATCTTTGTTTACCTAGTGAAGTGATTGCCACAGTTGTCTCCATTTTACTGATGAAAGTACTGAGCCGAGGCAGGCAAATCACATGCTCAAGGTTATACACCAGCAGCCACCCAGCCAGCATTTCACTTCAGTCTTCAAACCCGAGCCCAGTGTTTTCATCATTGTGACAAAAACATCTAATGTGTCTAGTCTGTGTGGAGTAAATGGCGGGGGCAAAGGGGGGGGGTGCTGGAAGACTATTAAAAAGTTCAGTGCAGGGTATATGAGAGATAAATAGAATGAAGGGTAGGAGGGGAGGGACTGAGAAAATAGATCCTTTATTTAACTTGTTTCGCTGACAATGACTAATCAAGAGAAAGAATGAGACAGAAATGGAGGTGTCAAACTCTGATACTAGGGTTTAGTTCCATCTGGGCTCCTCGGAGCCTTCTTTGCTTTCTTGTCTAAATCCCCATTGGCACATTCTCAGCGTCTAGCTGTATACTGTTGGCTGGTAGACCCAGATCTGTGGACAAGAATCAGAAACTGGCTGATGAGAGTTCCTCTCCTTCCCATAGCTGGCATGGAACAGGTAGAGTGGCAGTGCAGCGCCTAGGTGGGTCTGGTTGGCACCCTGGAGTACGTCTGCCTGTCCTTCTGCAGGCAAAAGAGGGGCTGTGCCTGGCCTGGTTTCCTGCCAGTTAGGCAAACTTGGGCCCCATCTGTTCAGCTCCAGGCCTAGCAAATGAGAGCGGCTGCCCCCGTACTGTGTGGGTGGGTAGGAGGGTGGGCAGCCTTGGCTCCAACCGGCACTTAGTAATGAGGTTGTCTCATGGTAAATATTTATGACAGACACTGATGAAGGTGGATATGCCCAAGCCCCGGACAGCCCGTGATGCTCTGGATGGGGCTGCCCTGCCCCACTCTGCCAGCTGGGGCTGAGAGAGCGCTGTAGACTCTGCCCCACTCTGCCAGCTGGGGCTGAGAGAGCGCTGTAGACTCTGCAAGCTGAACTGAGGATGCTGGTCTGGCACAGCGCACGATCTCTGTGAACTGAAAGTGCCACAGAGCCTGTACTCCCATAACCCTAGCATCTTCTAGCCATGGTCTGTCATTCCTCACGGCCCCTGGCTCTGCTTCCTTGCTTTTAGAGTGGAGCTGCACGGAACAGAAAGAGAAGAGGAGGGGGTAAAGTTTGAGAGGAAGAGGAGGAGGAACTGCTGGCTCAAGAGGGTTTTCACTGGCAGTTTCACACAGAGAGACTGTGATATCTCGCTGCCGTGATAATGCCAGCGAGGGCTGAGGAGGCAGCCGGTGATAGGGCAAGGCCTGTGTCAGCTGCTTGGTATCTGCGTGGAGATCGGACACTGCGTTCTCATCCCCTTTCTGCCACTGATTACACATGTGACAAATCTTCAAACAGCTCCGAGTCCTGGTTTGTTCCAAATCTTGGTTTTTTTTTCATTTACAGACTTTAGGAAGTGGACTAGAAAGTTCCTTCCAGCTCTTGTAGTCCATGATTCCCACCCCTTCTAGAAAGGTGGCTCTAAAGAAGGTTGATCCTTAGGGATCATAGCCAAGTCCTGAAAATGGGCCACAAAGTAGAAGAGAATGCTTGCTTAGTTTAATCTAGAGACCCACAGTGCCAGAGCAGAGCAGACTGTGTTTTCTTTTCAAGACTTATTTATTTATGCATACAGAACTGGGGCACAGGCCAGAGGTGCAGGGGCAGTGAGAGGATTCGCCAGAGACAGAGTGGGGAGCAGAACAGGCAGATCAATGAAGTACACTGCTGAGGGGAGCAGCGGGCGGGTCAGGAGAGGTCTGCCGTGCCATGTGGGTCACCTCTGGGTCTGGGGATCGAACTCGTACTGAAGCAGCTGTGGGGAGCTTCACAGTGCTGCACTTCAAGTTGTTGCACTACCAGGGAAGGCCCCAGACTGTGTGTTCTCAGCTACTCAAAAGGCTCAGAGATCATATAAAGTTCAAGCTAAAAGGGGCCTCAGAGATCATCTAGACTTAACCCCTCATTTACAAATGTCACTAATAAAGTTCAGAGGGCTGCCAGGACCTAAAGTCACATGATATCAGAGTCTGCCCCTTCTGAGGTCATCTTAGTCAGGATGGTACTGGTCATTTAAACCTGGGACTTGAAGAGATATTCCCAAATGCTCACCTTCTGTAGTTTTACGTACAGGTGTTACCAATGTCCTGGGATAAAGATGGGCTTTAAGAGAGCCAGCCTGCTATTCTAAGCAAGTTTGGCCCCCTAACACAAAGAGGGAGAAATCGTCATGCATGGAACTTGACTCTAAGACCCAGACTAGCCTCCACCCCCCAAAAAATTGTTGGGTCCCAAGCGAGACCACTCCCCACCCTCACTTGCTTCCCTGAGGCACTATCCTGAGCAGCCACTAGGTGTCCATAATGCCTCACAGGGTTGGCCAGGCGTGAGCAGGGTGCCGTCTTGCCTCCTATAGGGATTGGGGGCCCTTAAGTTAGGTACCTCAGTGGCAGGAAGATCACCTACTTCCTGACACTCTGTTTCCTGCTCCCAGTACTGCTTTTTTGTGTTCACACTGTGCTGATGAACATGCTAAGAACACAAGAGTGAAGGAAAACACAGGGCTTTGGGATAGGAGTGAAGAGTAAGAAAAATAGTGTGGAATTGCTCTCCACAAGGTAAGGCATCAGTTGATTGGTGAATCGGTGGTGACAAAACAGTGTAAAAACTGGTCTGTATGGAAATCGTCACCTCCAGCACAGGGCAGTAATCACCGTGTGTGCGTGCCTGCGCATACCAGCTCACAGATGCCCTTCCGGAGACTGGTCTTGAGGTTTCTGTGGATAAAGTCACTGTTGCAAAAAAGAGTCAGGTTCTTTTTCTTGCCTGTGATCCTGAAGTGAGGCTGTGGCCAGGCCATTACTACCCACAGTCATGAAGGGAATGAATGTTATTCCTTGAACCCAGTGATTCAAGGTGATACTGCTGTTCTAGAATTACCCACTTTTCTGAGTGCCTCAGAATCTACTGTACTTTTCCCTAAGAACTCTGTTCTTTATGGAAGTCAGAAGGAAGTAGACAAAAAAAGCACTCTCCCTGCAGGTCCCATCCAGAGCAATTTCCCAAAACCTCAGCAAAGAAGAGATAAGATGCTTAATAAGAAAGGCAGAGAGCTATAGACTGGGAGAAGTTTCCTTCTCTCCTTTGGCTACATCCATGAGGTTGTTAGTGTCTTTGTGGTCTGGGACCTGAGTGAGGAGAGAAACCTTCCAGGTCCTCTGCCTGTTTCTCTTTGTGAATAGTCAGCCTGGCACTAGATCTAGCCACAATCATCCAGATGGTCAAGCAGACCAGAGAGGTCTAGTCCAGCTGGACATGGTTATATCGGCCACTGCAGGCCCTGTGGTGTAGCCTTGTCCTTAAATAACAGTAACAAGAATGATGTTAATAGCAACATTTATTGATATGTGTTCACATATTTAACCCTCACACCAGCTTTGTGAGGTGATGCCATTCAGTGTCCCCAGTCTACATATGAATTAAAGAAGCTTTCTTTAATCACTGAAACTAGAAAATAACTGCATTCATGTCTGGATGCAAAGAGGATAGCGTTCACAGATCTGGACACTGAAGACTGGATGGCTCTCATGACAGATGTCCGTTTATTTGAAAGAATAAGAAACGCACCCCTCTCGCTTCCGGAGGCCGCACACCCCCCACAGCCCCGGGGGAGAATCGCATCTCACCTTGCCTTGTCCTGTTGTGGGGGCTGTAGCATCCCTTGACTCTGGCTGCATCACTTTACCCCTGCCTTCACGAGGGGTGTGGCCACATTTTCTTTTTCCCTCCTCTTTGTGACTTGTAAGGACACTTGTGGTTGGATGACCTCATCACAGGAGCCATAATTTAATTAGATCCACAAAGGCCCTCTTCCCAAAGACGGTAACATTCACAGATCTGGAGACTGGGAAGTGGACATCTTCTTCCTAGGGTTTATTCAGCTCAGTGCAGTGACAGCCAGATTCTATTTCAGATGTGTCTGGCACCCAAATCCTCAACAGACCATGGTGGTGTCTCCCTCCGTTGAGTGGGAGGAACAAGAAAGGGTACATTTGACAGTCAGCTGGAGCCCCCTCCCTGGGCCTGTGCTCCGGAGCTCAACAGCTACTGGCCTGTCTGAAGGCACAGGCTAAGACAAACTCTGGAAATCTGCCTCCTGTTACTTTTTTCCCCACATCTTTCATGATGATTTGATCTTTCTTTATATAGCCTCTAGATTTTACTCCAAAGATGGCGCAACAAACTCAACAGTAACTAAGTCATAGAAATGTTGCACTTCCTACTAATTAGATAATGAATACCCCAAGCTTAGAGCCCTGCAGATACAGTTTGGGGACAGAGGATAAAATGTTTTTTCCAGGTCAAACATAAAGCAGTTCTTAATCAGGGATCAGTGTCTGAGTTAACCTTTTCACAGACACGCACAAAATACATATATAAATTTATTCATGTTTTTGGCTGGGAAAGACCTAACATTTATCCCCGAAACTGAGTCCTACAAAATACAAGAGCATGAGAAAGCTAGAAGGCATTGCACCATACTGGGGGTTATGAAAGCTTTCTGCAGTTAGACAAACCTGGGATTAAATCCTGGCTCAGATTCCTCATGTGGAAAGTGGGATTAATAACTGTACTTATTTGTGGTATTATTGAACTAGGAGCAAGTCACAATCAATTCTAGCACATAGTAATAGTGGCCACAGCTACTATTTTCTAAGATGAAAGTATTTTATCTGAAGGCAATTATGGAGAGAATCCATATGTTCCCTCTGGACTTATCTGTTCATGGTATTGCTTCTCTTGTAGACCTTTCTTCATTCAGGATAGAGAGTGTTTTCATTGCTGTTTGGTGACAGTATATTTTTTTAAATGTTGATCACTTTAGACTTACAGCAGGTCAGAAATGATTCCCATGTACCCTTCACCCAGCCTGCCCTGGGGTAATGTCTTGTACAACCAGGCAGCATTATTCAAAACTCAAGAATGACCGACTTGAGGAATAGACTTTCACTCAGGCCCTCACAGTCGGTTCTCCACAGCCACAGGCATGATCTTTGCAACACCAGACTATGTTACTGATTTGCTTAAAATGATTCAAGTCTTCCCTTCAGGGTTCAAGTAACAACTATAAGCTGCTTCATGTGAGCCAGAGGCCCCAAGTCTTCACACCCTTGCCTGCACCTCTGTGCTGGTGTTTTATCAACTTCCTCCTAGTTCCTTAGACTTCCATTCTCCATCCTTTTTTCTCAGAATACCCGAAACAGATTCTCCCATTGTAGCCTTTGTGTCTCTTTTCTCTGGAATGTTCCCCCCTACCCCATGTTCAGGTAGTTGACTCCTTGAGAGAGAGAGACTTTCCATGTCTAAAGTACCTACCAGCCAGTCACATCACCCCGTTTTTTGTTTTTTTTTTCTTATTTTATTTACCATAGTCTGAAGTTACCTTGTTTATGTCTTTGCCTGCGTGTCCATTGTATATACCCCCATGAAGCAGGGGCTTTACCACCTGGCACCCAGCACTGAGATCACAATGGTGAATTAACTACCTAAGGGGAAGGAGACTCTCCTTGACCCACATGACTAAGCTCAAGGCTCCATAATGGTATATCAGTAGCCCCAGCCTGCTGTATAAATCTTTGAAAAGATAGATATAAGTATTACCAGCTTTATTTTGTTTTTTATTACTAGGAAAACTAAGGAGACTCCTTAGGGCTTCTGCAGTCCTCCGTTTTAGGGCCCAGCCCCTTGCTGACAGTGGACGGGGCAGAAAGGAGGGGGGGGTGGCTCGTGGGCTAAGCTGTAGCAAGGGGCCGGGTCCTAAATGAGTGGGGCCGGGTCCTAAATGAGTGTTTTATGGAGGAGTCATAAAGGCTCCTGGGTCCGTGGCAGTTGTGGCTGTGTGAAGAGTGAACAGAAGAGCGAGTATGCAGGTGAATAGATGCTTATCTCTGCTTAGGCCCACATATGCCTGTCATTTTCAAATTTGCTAAAGTGCATTTTCTCCAAAGGGAATGGGGGTGTGGAGTCTGAAATAGGGAACACCAGGACAGTAAGATCAAATGCTTTGAAAGTGGCTGTGCCAACGCTTTTTGCTAATTAAAGAATGTTAGGACAATCACCACCAGCAGCAGTAAAGGGCGCCCCATTACCTCGCTTTATGGAGAGCTGGGTAAATTTAAAGGCAGCTATAAATATCCCACTGAGTGCCCGAGCTACAACACAGTGGTGGGCACCAGACTGGGCAGTGAGAGGGGCCCAGAGCATCTCTCCAAGGTTCCCATCGCCATTAGCTGTCAGTCCCCCAAATTTGCATGACTAAAGAATAAACAGCTCCATCAACAGACTCTTCATTTAAAACACAGGGGTGGGGGAGATGAAGCAAACAGCAGGGCCTCAAGTCCAGATGGGAGCCCAGGCCGCCTGCGTCCTTCCCCAGCTTTGCCGCTGGCCTTCTTTACCTTTTGCCTGGAAGGACGGTGTTTCTTCATGTCCATTGTGACAGCCTTTTCCTCAAACACGAGTATATCATGGGATTGGTTTTTTACTAGTCGTGTGGCTTAGGGCTGTTCTCCTGAGAATAGTAGAGGGCCCCTTTTTGAACACACTGCTCCAGAGAAGAACTTACAGTTTAGAAAGTGTGAACAAGGTGAGAACATACTTTGTGTATTTACCCTAGGGAGCTTCTGGCTGAATTTAAGACATGGACTCAGCTTGGAATGTTTTTAATCCGTTCTACTGGCTCCAAGCCTGTAACCTCCTTTTCTGCAGTTTCTTCATGCATCCCTTCCCTGGCCTCCAAGCCCTGGGCCAGTAGTGTGGCGCCATATCGGCACAGCCTCCTTGCTCTGTTGTTGGGTTTCTCTATGGATCGCCATCAAGCGGCCTAACACAACTCATTAATTGTTTTCGATTTTATGCTGCCAGCTTCAGCCGCCATTAGAGTTTGCCTAGTTCCAGTTGGTGAGGCCTCAGTTCTTCCTCCAGTGTTGGAGTGGGAACGCGGGTTCAGTTGTCTCACAGAAGGGGTTTCTGAGGGAGACTGGGAGGCCTCTTCATGGCAGGAAATGTCGGTTTGAGTTTTGTCTGTTGGTTGCTTCTGTCACCATCCTCACTGCACCCCACCCTTGAGCAAAAGGATAGGCTCTTCACCCTTAGAAGCAAGGTGGGGGCAGTGCAACACTGGGGACACCCGGAGGCCAGCCGAGGGCGCACACCACTGGCTTCCCCGTGAGTCATCAGAGACGACAGGCAGGTTGGCTGGCACCCAGGTTCCTGGACACTGTGCTCCTTTCCTGTGTGGTAGGCGCCTCTTCAGGAGTTAGCGCTGTGGGCACGGCCCTGTTTTTAGGTGCAGTTTCGTAGGAACTGACCCAGAGGAAATCCCCTTTGTAGCTAGAAGAATTTGGTGAAGATGAACCTGAAGTAAAGAACAAGGATCTTCAGCTCCTCTGTTAGCTTCAGAGAGACTTAGAATTCCCCAATTGGCTGCTTATCCTGTTTGTGCTCACTCGTTTTCACTTAATGTCTCTGTCATACACAGTTTTCAATTTAGCCAGAAGGGACTAGTACTTTTTTTTGTTTGTAAACAAGGGTAACCTGGTTACCTTGAACCTTGCTCCCTGTTACCCCAAAACACATCCATATGGCCATGAGTCCTCATCTCTCTGTTTCTGCCTGGCTGCAACCAAAACTGTGAAGCAGCATGCCCTCGGGAACTTGTTGGTCTGCTTTATAGTACTTCTGTCAGGGACACCGATCTGATATGGTTCTGCTTCCAGTGAGGGGTGCTGAAGCGCTGACTCTGGGGCTACCAGGTGGGAATCTGGGGTCTCCTGCTGTGAAAACCGGGAGGAGCCCTTAATTCGGTGTCACTTTCTTGGTGACTGGGGCCAGTTTATGTGGCAGCCCGGTGAGGCAACTTGATTTGTATTCAGTGCATAAGCGCTGCCAGCCAATAACTCTGAAAGGATTCTTTGTGTGAGTGTACCGTCTCTGGCTGGACAGCGGCGGCCCTCCCTTCCCCCCCGAGCTGGCCTCTCTGGCCCACAACGTGGAGCTGGCATTGGGCCCTCGGGGATCCCTCCCCAAGAGGAGACCGTCTTGGGATCCCAGGCACATGGAGCAGCTTCAGCTCTGTCCTTCCCGCCTGACTTCTGGCAGTTTGCCTCCAAACGCGTACGCCGCTCCATAGCATCTATTCAGGGCCGTGTGTATGCATGCGAGACAGTAAGTGAAAAAGAGAGATAGGAGTATGAAAAGGCCAACCAACCAATAAATTGGGGACATTCTGATTCTTCTCTCTGGTGGAAACCCAGAGAAAGATGTCGCCTGTGTCCAGCACCCTGCTGGACCCGCTCCCTCGCTCCCTGTTTGTCTCCCTCCCCAGCAGCACCCAGTGTGGGTCTGAGCCTCTTGAATTGCCTCACCAATCAAAGTGGTCTCTCAAGCCTCGTGAGGCGGGGCAGAAATAAGTCCTGGTATCTCTGGCAGTAGCAGGGAAAATTCTCTCGGAGGCCAGCCTGTCTGGCCTGCAGCATCATGTGGACACCCTGCCTGCTTCTAATGCCGCTTAAGGAGTTGGCTCCCTGCCAGCTCCTGTCTCTCCCTCAGTCTGTCTCTTTAAGAATGTTACTTGTTATTAATGAGTTTTCTAAACACATAACCTTGACTCACTCACTCAGGTGCACAAGACCATTCTCATTAAATACTGTTTTCTAGGAAGGAAAAGAATTAAGTAGGTGTTGAAGAAAATTCTAACGCCTCACATGTGAGCCTGAAGGACATTTGCACTGGCAGGTCGGGGTGCTGGGTGACTCCACATGACGCTGTCTCTCCCAGAGGTTGAGAAGTGGCTGATTTGTGCCCCCTCATGTGTCTCATCTCAGAGGTGACTCCAGCTCTCCCTGCGCCTCCTACTTCAGCACTGCTGGGATCTCATCCAGGCTGCACTTTTGCCAGGGTTAAGACCCCCCCCCCCTTTGTTTCTCCTTCCCTGTAATCTCTGAATATACTGATCAGAGGCCTGAAGTCCAAAATTTTGTTCACTGCAGAATTTCCTAACGCCTTTCCATGAAGACATCAGGCAAATACTTTTTTTTTTCCCCCATCTTTTACTAAAGAAACCTCTAGGAAGGCTTTGAGCCTGAGAGAGGCTCTGTCTGGGGCCAGCATCTAGAAGGTCTCCTGCTGCTGACCAACATTGAGTCCCCAGAAGGCAAAGAAGTAGTTCCCACTGAGGAACTCACCCACACTCTGGGTGCTGTCCCCTTTGGAGGCTTGGAGGAAATGAGAGTCCAGTGAAATATTCCCCTTCGGCTGGAGGGAGGTTTCTTCCACACCCATGTCCAGCCGCCAGCACCCCCAGGCAGCAGCATGTGGCTCGCATGTTACTGGCTCTCCGCTCAATTCTGCCAGGGGGCTTTGCCACCTAACCTCTAGCTCAGGTTTATTCAGACCCCGTCCACAGGGGGACACGCAGGCCTTGCAGACAAATGGCAGCCTGCCTGCTTCACAGAGACCTTTGTTCCTGGGCAGAGCAGAAATCCTGAAGCCAGTAGCTTGGAAGCTGGTTGCCAAGGATTTTCCTGCATGGGCCTTGTGCATGTTTACTTTCAAAAATGTTCTGTCCTTGCTCTCATCTTAAAGTTCTATGTTTTGCTCCCCCCAAAATAGCAAAACGGGGTATATCTTCCCTTCTCTTCCCCTCCCCCACATTTACTCTCAATTTTACCCCCCATAGTTACAATTAAAAGAGAACCTTCCAGAAGGGATTTGAGGTAGCTGTGCTCACAATTGCCTTTTCTTTTTCCACAGTCCACATAGCATAGGCAGAATGCATCTGTTTCTGACTGATGGGTCTCATTCACACATTGTATACATTTGTCTCTGTGGCCCGCTAATGCCATTTGAGTTTCTAAAATCCCTATTTTGCAAATCCACTTGTGTCCTGGGTTTAGCTCCTGATTTACAGGATTAGCAGAGATTATAGGGTCTGTCTGATGTCTTCTCCAAGCTTTCTATCAGATTTATGGCTATAAGTTGAGAAAATTGTACTTTAATGGAGTAGAAACTAAAGGCAGATATGAGCAGATGGGGAACATAAAAGGGATCTCTTATATAAAAAAAATTGGGGTGGGATTGGCCCTTGTGTTTGGATAAGAGGCCGTTAAGAACCGAGAAACCTAGACTTTCTGACTAGCTCTTGATGTCACAACTATGCTAAACCGCCGTGCCTTCTTTTGGGGGTTGACTTGATGAACCCTATCTCTTCCTCCTTCCTGCAGGCACTGTGCTAGACCAGAGCTCTGAACCGATGCTCGGGGTAGCATCCTTTGCTGGGAGTCTTCCTGTCATCAGTGGTCCTGGTCACTTCCATTTTGTCAGTTGTCACTAGACAGTTCTGCTCGACACTGAAGAGCCTTAGCACAGAAAAAATAGTACAGTAATGGCCTTGGGGTACACAGAGCAGCCTGGTGCCTCAGAAATACTTGGGAATGCAGTTGTGTCACACAGGCTAAGATCTATATGCCTACAGAAAAGACTCTCGGCTCACTTGAGGCTACAGGGTGCTAGACGCTGAGTTAGAGAATTCCAGGCAGGAGATTATCGTCTCACATTAAAGTCAGTCGTGAAGGACGAAGGCACCAGGGCCATAGGTTTCACTGAGACACGGCCCCCCTGGGAGTCAGGCGCCCGAGTCTTTCCCTCTTTCCTGCGTGCCGTTCTCTTTGTATAACCACAAGTGTCTTTCTTGGCTCTGGGGTGGTTGCCAGGACGCCAGGCAGTACGTGATCACACCCAGTCTCCAAAGGCAAGAGAAGCAGCTTTTTGTTCAGTGACGTTCTTTTAAGATGCAAAACCTCCTTCTCCACCAAACTCTCACCTGACTTTTTTATCTTGTTATCCCCGTTTGGATAGTACTCCAAACCTAGTGGGACCAAGAAAGGGAACTCTCCTTCCCATCCCCAGTGATGCGATTCAGTGGGGTCTTATCATACTTTAGTCCCATGGAAAAAAAAAACCATATCTTTACTTTTATTAACCGCTAACTCAAATCTAGTCTCCCTTTGACTATGAATGAAAGCAACAAATCATAGTAAAACTAGCCTATAAGTCACCGAGAGAAACACATGTAATGTGTCTCCACATTATGTTATATTAGTTTCAGGAAGTCCAAAATATTATTTACTCTTACTGCTTGGCGATTACAGTTTATAGACCTAGTCTAGGGTCTTGCTGGTCAATGTGTTAAAAAAAGGAGCACATAAATTTTACTATGTCCTGATTTGGGTATGTTTAAAAAAAAATAGTTTAACAACTTCTTTAATAATCATATTAAAAATACTATCCATGGGCCCTCCCTGGTGGCGCAGCGGGTTAAAGCACAGCACTGAGAATCTGAAGCCACTTCCGCATGAGTTCAATTCCCGCCTGCCCCGGAGG
>NW_004567106.1:58659993-58705991 GCF_000260355.1 Condylura cristata
GCCTCTGGTCGTGAGCATGTTTACACTCTGAGCTTGCTTGTGAGGGCGCTGGCATCCCCCAGCAGAACGCCTCAACCGAGATGCTTTTGTTAATGGTTTGAGACGACAAATGTTATTGTCTTTGAGTTAAGTGGTTCAATTAGCACTGATTGGAAAGAGTGGGATGAACTGGGGAAACACGAAGCCTGTTTGGTGACAGCCGGCCGCATAGAGGCAAGGTGTTGCTACTGCAAACAGCTCCAGCGCGGCCCGCTGCGCGGCCTGGAGAGCCAGCCACCAGGAGAGGCATAGCAACAGGTTCTCAGGTGAAGCTGCAGGAAGGGGCCATTCTGTCCTCTGCCGTGCGCCACCTGCAACCCTGGGCTTCGCACAGTGGCGTTCAGATAATACGGAGTGCTCTTTCTGGTACACAGTTCTTGCTGCCAGCTGATCTCATGAGTGTTTGCATGTCTATTTTTGTCTACCAGGGACCAAGGCCTTGGGATGGTTAGCAGACCTGCAGGGCCTTTCAGAGTGCCTAAGAGCAGCTTCCAAAGTTTCGGCTCTGTAGTCATCCTTGGGGTAGCAGTGGGAGCTTGACTGGAGTCTGCACCCTCCCCTAGACGTTCTTTACCTTTCTCTTTGCTACCCTAACAAGGGAAAATCTCACGTCATTTTAACCCCAAAAGTTCCCCTTCTTACCTTTTCAGGTCTGAGTTTCACAGTACGGTGGAAGCTTTCATGGTCGATGAGTAGATGTGTCGCTCTGCCAAGTCTCTTTCCAAAAGGTTCTCTTTCCACTTGATACAAGAACCAAGACCTGGCTGCTGAGCTCTTCCAGCCTCCTCCTTCCTGGTCCCTGCATGTTTTGTTACAGGGCAGGGAAAGGGGCTCCCCAGGACGCCCAGACCTGCCCTTTCTAAATAGGTTATGCCATCCTCCACATCAAGACAAAACATACTCTAGTGTCTAAGAACTTGAATGGAAAGGAACTTTAATACAATGGGTGTGCAACAAAGAAAAAGGTGCTTGATTTGGAAATTTTATTCTTCCCTAACAGGGTTGGCCCAAAGCAGGGCCTCTGAGGCCCAAAAGCCCACCAAAAGTTTCCCACAAATCTAAAGCACCTTCTCGTAGGGACCCATAGAAAAGGGTCAGAAATGGCCAGACAAGTCTGGAAGGAAAAGAGCAAAACCAAAGTCAAGGTCAACTCTGCCATAGTTAACTTCCCCTCGGCTCTCTCACCCACCTCTGTTTCAACCAGTCCAGAACCGAGAAACAAGCCTGGTTTCTTCACCTGTCTCTGCTCCTGTCCTGCTGCTACCCTGCCTCCTTCTCACTCTCTATCCTGCTACCTCCTTTCTCTAGTCTCCTTCCTCTCCGGCTGCTTCTCTTCCCTGCTCAGCTCTACCCTTCCTGGGTGGGCAGGGAACCTGGAACCTCCCCCTGCCCTGGGACCACCTGTTAGTTTCCCCAGGCCCTCCTCCCAAGCCTCAAGGAGCTTCTTCTGAGTGCCTGGCACAGGGTTGTGGTCTCCCTCCCCTTTCCTCTGTCCACCATGGATGCCTCACTGCTTATCACCTCCCAGCTCATGAATAGGACTTGAGGCCTGGAGTCCAGGACATGCAGCAGTTTGGACTTAGGAGGCAAAGGCCTGCTTTGAAGGTCTGGTGCTGACACTAGTTGCGCAGGCCTCAGACTCAAGGCGCTTAACCCTTTAGCCTTCAGTTTGCTCAATCATAAAGTGGGGTGGTGCTTTCAAGTAGGGCTAAGTTAGGAGGCAGGTCTCCAGAGCCCTTGAGGGTGTGAAGGGGTAGTCTTAGGGGTGAGGTCAGTGATATGAAAGTGAAAGAGACTCTGAGCTGAAGTCTAAGGTTCATCAGATGAAAGGTTGACTGACACCAGAAAGATCAGAATGGTTCTGTGTCAAGCGCTGACCTGAGGGACACCCTGTCCCGTGCACGTGGTCTCACTTTCCACGTGACTGAGCCCCATTCTGTGTGTATAAAGGGGCAGAAGCTACAGTGCAGGGGTGTGTGTGTATAGGAGCGTGTGGGTAGGTGTGGTGTCAACAGAAACAAAGGCTTACCCAGTTCACTCTCCCCTTCCTCTTTTTTTGCACATGAAGGGCTCATCTGTTTGATTGCCCCTGTGGAGACAAAGGATTTTTACAGACATTACTGTTCCCTGGACATTTTTATGTTTTCTATAGACAAATTGAGTCAGTGTGACCCCGCAGGTTCTGAAGAGCCTTCATACCTCATTGTTCTCCTCACCCCTTGCCTGGGCAGCCCACCCTTACAGCCCCATACTGGAAAAAAGCGGGGCAGCGGGGGGCCACTGCCACCACTGACTCCAGCAGTCCTGTGACTTGCTGTGTCATAGTAAGAGCGCTGCTGCCCAGCCAGTAAGAAAAAGGACGTTACTGCCTCATAATCCAGGGAACTGGACCCCTAGCCGGTGCCACATGCCCCTCAGGTACCCAAAACTTTGGCCACTGAAGCAATCTGAGAAAAAAGGCTCACTCCAGCCTCAGATTCCTGGCACATCGCTTTAGTCCTCCCTCACACCGCTGTCCCCTGGTCTTTGGGCCCAAATCCCTCTTCCATTTATCATGTCGCCTGCAAATCCGGTTTCTGTGCCGCTGCCAAGATCCTCCTCCGCACCCCCACAGCCACCTACCTGTGGCCCAGCCAGTCTTCCCCAGAGTGTGTCTGTAATTATTTGAGTGAACCATTGTTCCGAGAAGATAGGCAGAGCTTCCACATGAGGGGCTCTGGGGGGTTAGGGCCCAGGGTCGCCCCCCTGAGCATCGGTGCTGAGATAGCTCTAATCTCTTGTCTGCTTCGTCACCCCATTTCATGTGGACGCTTTACCCAGATCCATCTCTGGGTTCATGTAAACAATAGTTTCTCATCTGAAGGCTTGAGGGGTGGGGGCGTGGGGTGTCCAGAGCTAGAATCTCTGCCTGTCCTGTGGTTCTGCCCTCAGTATGCCTTGGCAGTATTCCCGTGGGCCATCTTGGAGCTGGAGAGCAAAGTGTCTGTCTGTCTGTCTGTCTGTCTGTGCTGGGACTTAGGCAGAGGCCCAGAAGGCATCCTCGCATTTGACATGAACAAGACAGTCTCCTATTGGAACAGGAAATCAAGGTTCAAAAATCCTTACAAGTATATGGAGAGAAACGGGCTGCAACTTGCAATGTGAAATGTAATTTACAAGTTGTAACAAATGCTGAGTCCAATGTTTAAGTTCAAAAATCAGTTACACAATTACAAGATGAAGGTGACCTAGCTTGACAGCAATTCATTTGAAAATTACCCTGGGGGTTATGTTTACTACAACCCTACATTAACAACAGTGCAAGGGATTGATAAAAAAATGCATTAATAGAGAAATGGTGTATTTTGAAGTAGGTAATTATTCTGTGGTGCTTAAGCAGCGTCTGGATATTGTGTTCATTTCTGAGCAGTGTGACTTTAGAGAGTTCTTGATAAATGAACGAGTATTCCTCGGAAGGGATGGTGGTAGAGAATGGCTGCAGGTCCAGAGAGTAATGGAAACCACCAAGGGTGGAAAGAAAGAACAGAGTAAACATTAATTAATAATGGGAAGGGCTAGAGGAGACCATAGGGAACAAACACTTTTTCGTAGACTTGCTATTGCTAAATCCTGTCCTAGTTGCTCAAATAAGACTTTGCTCATGTCATCCTCCAGAGCAGCCCACCACATAAGAAACACAGGGGGGTCTCCTTAGTGGCACAGGGGTTAAATCTCAGTGCTAAGAAGTGATCACCAGCCATAGCAGCATGAGTTCGATTCCCCTGCCAGGGAAGTGACCCACATGGCACAATAGACCTCTCCTGACCCGCCCACTGCTCTGCTCAGCAGTGTATGTCAGTCTGCCTGTTCTGCTCCCCACTGTCTCTGGTGAATCTTCTCACCCCCTGTACCTCTGGCCTGTACCCCAGTTCTTCTATGCATACGTAACTAAAAAATAAATTTAAAAAGAAGAGACAGACAGACAGACACTGGGCAGGAGAACTTTCCCAGAGTTACTCACTGGTAAATAAGAAGGAAACAGACTTGTTCCAGATGACAAAACTCCAGACCAGTAGGAGGAGGTACGGGTGGGTGAGCTTAACTTGAGAACTTCTCTGACAGTGAGAAGGTCTTTCTTGAAGTGGAAAGCGCCCAGTTATATAATATTTTCAGAGAAGCTGAGCATCATTGCAGCGTGAGACTGGGAAGAGTGTCCCGGGTAACCTTTGGTTTAGATGGAATATCTGTCTTTCCCCAGGGGCTGGGAGGGAAGCTCCTAGGGAATTGTGGATGGAAAAGGGAGGTGAAACCTTCCAGGCGGCCCTTTCTTCAGCTGGGCCCAGAGATGGCAGGCCGTTAATGGCGGCCCACACCTCATGCCCCTGTTCGCTTGTCTCAGTACCCAGAACAAGCTCTCATCTGGCAGCCTGTCTGTCAAGGCTGGTTCTGGCCCTCCTCCCCTTTGACTCCACTTCACTGCCACACTCGTCTCCTCGCCCCAGGATGTGTGTTTTAAGGAGGCGTCTTCCTGTCTCCTTTTCTCCTTCACAGCAGCATCTGAGAGAGGTGGAGTGTCACCCTCATGGCCCCAGACAGAACTGTCTCCCGAGCCGAGGATGTTGACGAGGCCTGTGTGTAAATCTGCATGCTCACACCGCAGCCTGATCGATGCCTGTCAGAGCTGCATGTCAGAGTGACAGCCGCTTGCCGGGCTGTTTGCTGAACACAGCTCGTCCGTCAAGGGAAATCAGACGAAATCCATCTCCTTGTCCAGAGTCTGGCCCCATGGGCTATTTCTGCCATGCCAGTCGTATGACCCACCCTACTTTTGTGCCCTGAAAATCTCTCCCTCTGAGTTTTCACTGTTACTCAGATGGGTCCCCTGGGCCTGGAAAATTGCCAATAGAACAATGTGAAGAGACAATCCCAGCCCCTACCCTTTAGAAACTTCCAGTTTAGAACTAGCGGCTACTGTGTGGACAGGGCAGTCTCATGCATGCTTAATTGACACAAAATTATCTTAAATCAGTTGGTGTAAAGTAGAGCATAAATCAAATGGATTTAATTAAAATTTTTGCAAATGTATTTTGAGGAAGGCGTGACTGGATTTAAGAAGTGTGTTAGAGACTTAGTGGGAAAGGGGCTCTTTACAAGATCTTGTAAAGAGGCAATTATGGGGTTTGAAGGCTTTCCAGTTGACAGGGACATGTTTGGCAAACATTCTCTGTTTGTAAACCATTTGGGGCTGTGAGCAACTCTGTCACCCTGTGTCCTGGCAGTAAGCCAGCAAGCTGCCTCTCTTTCCTCTCCCTAAAGCCTCTTTTATCCTATACAAGACTGTACCTGAAAAGTCAAGAAAACTCTCTAGCCCTCAGCCACTTCAGCACCTCCGTTTCCCACGACTGCTGGCTCTTGAGTGAAGAACTCTTCTTCCGTTTCCTGCTTCTGTCAGCGGCCAGACCAGATAATTCTCTCCCCTTGGCCTGACCTCCCATTAAAGGTCTTGAGTGACTTGCAGATGTCAAAGAAAAGATAAGTAGACCAGTCACTCTGAGAGATTATATTCCCCCCACCAACTAGAAGACTGGAGGACAAAATTATTCAGTAGACAGAAGTGGGTCCTCTGGCAGGATGGGAGGAGGTCAACCCAGGAACAGTGAAGTGGAGCAGAGCCACTGAGAGAAACGAGGTGGGGTTGTGGAGTTGCTGAGCTGGCAGGCAGAAAATGGGGCTCCCTCGTCTGCTGGTTTTCAAAGGGCCTTTTACACTCTGGGAGGATTCTCTGAAACTCCCAGGTGATGCCCCTGTGGGAACTGGCCTGGCTTGGACCCTCTGGCCTCCTACTTGGGCAAGCACCGCTTCCCCCTCCCCAGGCCTGAAAAGCACAATGCACAGAACTTTATTGCCCACACACAGGAGCCACTAAGCAATAAAAGAAAATAAACCAAGGTAACGGGGATGGCCAGGGCAGGGGGCAGGCCCCAGGAGATGGGCCAGCTGCTGCCGTCTTCCTGCACCAGTGATCACCATTAAAGCCACTGTCAGTAAGTCATCTGTGCTCCCCTGGGCCTCCTTTCTGGGGCTGAATGAGTGACCAGTGGTCAGTCGTAGCTGCAACATGGCATCACATACATAAGTGTCCTTATTCAGCGCTCCACAGACACAGGCCCAGGGCCTCCCCCCGCCCTTTGTGGGCAGAAGGGCTGGGAATACAGAAAGGCAGTTGCGGCTAACTGGGTTGATAGAGAGGAGTCAGCTCCAAGGCGACCTCAGAGAAGCCCTTAGCTACAACCCTCACTGTCCTTGCCTAGAGTGAGTGCCTGGCGTGTGGGACCTGTAAGCACCCGGAGGTAAGAGGTTGGAGGTGCAAGCACCTGGCTGAGTGTGGTTTGGGGTCCCCACTTCCACACATACCTTGTTCTGCACCGCAGATATTTATGCCTCGCACAAAGGTTAGCATTAGCCATAGTTCAGAGTCTCCAATAATTTTTGTTTTGTCATGCGGTATGTCTGGCCCTTTGACCAGAGAGCTTTTAAATTTCTCCTCCCTCGCCCTCTCTCTTCTCCCTCTCCCTGGCTTCTCCATCCCTGGCTTGATCCAGACTTGTTGATGAGCCTCAGCTCCCCGCACCCACCCACCCACCCCCCACACACACATACACACGAGGCACTAAATCTCGCCTGCCTGCCTCGCGACCCACCATCATTTCCCGAGCTCACCTACGCCCGTGAATGCTTAATTTAAAAGTTGTGCTGCTGCTCAGCAGTTTGTAATTCTGAGGCCGACTTCACCAGAGGAAACAAAATGGGCTGATGAGTGTACTTAAAAAGGTGAGCAGAAACCCATATCACACACCATCACTGGGGTGCGGGGAAAGGTTTTCTTAGCTATTTTGATTAATAAGATGGAGCTCTAGCAGGATGGATAGCTAGCTGCCTGATCTATTGGCCTGCAGGGTGGTTATGAGTTTTAAATTTCCTCATCTCCACGGCAATAATTTCTCTGGGCTTTTCAATTATCAACTTAAGTTTTCAGTTGGGGAAGCCAGTAGGATTTTGTTTGGGTCGAAGGATTAAAAAGGCAGGTGCTCTCAGAGGATTGGGAAGCAGGAAGTTAGGCCAGCTTGGGCTCACTCTTCATCTTTCCCTTCTTCCCCCGCTGCTATCCCTCTCTGTGGGCCCAGCTTCCCCCTGTCATCTCAGTGGAGCTGATGTTCCCACCACGGGATGCCAAAGGTGCCCCTGTAGCTTCAGCTTAACATCAGAGGTAGATACCCAAGAGAGGTCTTGGCATTCCCCTGACAGTCCAGGACAGCGGGGCTAAGGAAATAATGTAGAACCTGCCCGCCTGTGGCAAGGGGGAGGCCAGAGCCTGATCACCCCAGATGCAAGCCCAAGACCAGGGGCTGCAGCTAGTGGCTTTCGGGCCATCCAGAGGTGGCGCTGAGTTCTCAGGGTTGGGCTCCTGCAGAGCAACCGACAGAGAATGGATGCAACGAGTCCCAGAGGGTAATGAGCCCAGAGCACTGCTAACTGGAGTGCTCAGCGTGGGATCATTGGGGAGACGAGCTCAGGCAGATCTGTGTGGAGGGGAATCAAGGGCTTCTTAATGGCTTTTTCCCTTTATACTGACATCTCACTCCTGCCCACGAGCAGAACAGCCTGGGCTGGCAGGAAGACAGATGCTTCTTCCTAAGTCCACTTCCTGGCCTTTCCCAGCATGCCTCCGTCCCCCACTCCTGAACCCTAATGGGCTTTCCACTCCCTTCCGAAAACTCCAGCCATCAGGGTGGATGATTCCCCCAGATGTCATCGTTTTGGTTAGTGACAAGAGCCAGTTCTGCAATCAGGCAAGACTGAGTTCAAATTCTGGTTTCTCTGCTTTTAGTAATGACCCTGGGTAAGCTCTTTAATCTCCCTAAGTTTCCATTTCCTTATCAATAAAGTGAAGTTAAAAATAGCCACTTTACAAAATGACTATAAGGATTAACTAAAGCAACATGCGTGTCTGTGAACCTCATTCAGTGTGTGGCACACAGCAGGCACTCCGCGCAAATGTTAATTCCACTCCCTCCTCCCTGCATTAAGGAGCTGCTGGGCCTTGCTTCAAATATGGAAATAGAAAGTGCAGCGCCTTCTTGCCTAGAGCGTTTATAATCCACCCACTGCCCAGAACAGCCATAGTGTCCCATGCTCAGAGCAGGCCTTTGCCCCCAGACACTATATGCCAGGAACTGTGGTTGGATCAGTAATAAAAGCGGGGGAAAGACCTTGTTTCCCAGAGATTATCTTCCTTTTGTGGTCTTTGAACCAAACATTCTTACCGCAAAGAAAAATCAACAAAAAAGTGCCCATATTTGGCATCTGGATTTTCTTTTCACTCAGTTCACTTAACAAACCTGAAATGACCCTGTACCATGAGTCAGGCACCATGCTAACAGTTGGGACCACTAAGTCAAGTAAGCTCCGTGCTCTGCCATCAAGGTATTGGCAAGCCCGAGAACTCATCAACAACCAGAGTAGAGTGACAAATACTCTGTACCTCAGGATTCTCTTAGAGCACAGTTTGGGGTCCAGACAGGACCTCCTGGAGGAAGGACTGCTTAGGCTGAGTTGTTAAGGATGAGTGGTCATTAGGTAGACCCAGGGTGGAGAAAGCATATGCATTCCAGGGCGAGAATAACAGTGCATCAGTTAGGGATTAAATACAATAGACCGACATTTGCTTAAACAAGATTGAACAGGAGTTTGGTCACTGCATCACTTAGGTACCCTCAAAATATGTCGTTGCTCTCAATGTATGTGCTTAACCCAATAAAAAAGAGCCAGCATGTATTGAGTGCTCAGTGCGTACCAGCTGTTGTTCTGAGAGCTTTATGTGGATTAACTCATTTAAACCTCACATTTTCCTTATGAGGAAGGTCTCTTCAGCTTAATTACTCCTGTACCATTTGAAGAACCTGAAGTACGGATTTAAAAATCACGAGCCTGGGTTTGCTGCGTGGCAGAGGCCAAACTTGTACCCACGTGGTTCGGCTCCAGAATGCTCGCTGGGAACTCGTGCACATAGTTTGGTCAGTGGCAAGGCCCGTGTCAGGAGTTAAGATTATAGTCAGGGCAAGTGCGTGAAGGCAGAACTAGGCACAGAAGCTTTTTGCCAGTTTTAAGCAGAATGGGAATGAAAGCTCTGCTAGGCAACCAGACTGCTAAGAGCGGGGCTGTCGGCCTCCTCCTTTCTGCCCGTCTCTCCCTCTGTGCATTCTGTCCAATTGTGCCCCTTTCCTGCCTTCGAGCCATTGCAGTTGAGACAAGATGGAACCGCTGCTTCTTTCAGTCTTTGCCCTCCTTTACATCTTGCCTTCCTAAAAGTTGACAGAAGCCCCACCCCCACCCCTCACCCTCCCCGGCCTCTGGATTCTGCTCTCCCTGGCCTGTATCAGAGAGCAACTAGGCCTGACTGGCCCCATCACCCCTTCAAGTCAGCCCTCTCGAGCTTCTCATCTCTCACACCTCCTCCTTGTTTTCCAATGTCTGCTTGCACCTCTTACCTCAGCCTCTCTGTCCTGACTCCGGTCCCTCCTGACTGCTTCTACCCTACTGTCACATTATTACCACAGCCTGGCCCAGGTCAATCGTGTGCTATGGATATGTTTGCCTCCCGTCATGTGCCCCTCCCATCCTCGAATGCCAGCCCTGCCAGTTTTCAGCTCTCCAGCCCTCAGAGCTGGCTCTCCTTTGAGCCCCTAAATTAGTTGAAGAGGGTTGCTACTACCCCACGGTGATCTTGTGTTTGGCTTGGCATTTTGTAACCAGATGACACAGTGGCTTCATCTTTTCAACTCAGCCTTATGCTCTTTGAAAGAAAGATTTTTTTTTCCCTCCTTTTGCATCTACTGCAGTGCCTAATACAATGCTTTTCTACCTAGTAGATGCCAGAGAACTATTTCTTGGTTGGTTGGTTACAATAAGCCCTAAGTCTCTTTACATATCCTTAATGATTTTTATACATTTCAGTTCCTTCAGCATTTGTCTTCCCATTTTGAAGAATCCTAATCATTTTTGGATGTTCTCCTCTCTTTCATCAGCTTAACTGGGCATCCCTGGGCCTTCTCCAGCCCTGCGGTAGCTTTCCAGAGAGGCAAGGCTGAAACGCACCATCTCCTCTTGCAGTGCGCATTGTACTCTATTACAGCTTTAACCTCGTGTTCTGCTGCCTGCTGGCTATGGACGCTGCCTTTGTTAGAGACGCTCTGGGCAGCAACCAGGAATATGAGGGGCTGAAGAGGGTTGCTGCCTAGAAACAAGAGGTCCTCCAGGCATTCTGTCCTGGGAATCCAGGCTCCTCCTCCATCACGCACCTTTCAACCACCTGGGATCCTGGGCACACATTGTGGGGTTTGGGAGTGAGGCCAAAGGCATGGATGAGCTCAGCCTCAGAGGGCATGGGGGAAAGAGAATGGGTTTCCAGAGCAAGTTGATTCTGGACAGAACTTGAGCACAAGATGGATGGTCTTGCAAGGAAGAGTGAATGAGGGGAGGCTTCCTGCAGGATGAGGGCCAGCTGGGGTTGCCTTGTGGCGAGTAGCTTTACATGTATTCATACTGCACTTCTAAGCAGAAACTTCCAGAAGGGAGGCGTTGCCTTGGTGTTCCTTCACTGGCTAGCAAACAACCTCTCTCTCAAAGAGTATCCTTTGTCACCTCTCCGCCTCCTCGGCAGTGCAGGGTCTGTTGCTACTCTGACTTTAACAGCCAAGCAGGTCACCTGGGCCAGAGCAAATGGCTCTGGACAACGAAATGGCTTAGGCTCTTTTTTGCCTCCACTGCTAACGGCTACCACCTGCGGCCTTGCTTTCCTCCCAGGATGCATCACTGTTACGTGAGTGTGTTAATGAGCACAGGGCAGGTGCGCCCGTAATTACGGACACCTGGGCCAAGAAGCCAGGGCTAAAAGGGGCTCCTCGGCGCTGGCGTGCACAGTCATTCTGCGGCTGGGGGCTCGGTTGCTGCTTCTCTGCCTGCTGGTCTGCCGAGTCCGCTCTGCTGCCTCAGCACTAAGGGCATGTTAGAGATACCAGAGGCTCCAAAATTCTCTCTTCCTCTGGCCTGAGGTTCCCTCTTCCTCTACTTGAATCAAACCTACCCTGTCTGGGGAATTTGAAGGGCTTGAAGGGGAGTTAAAAGTGAGCTGACAAGGTGGGAGGTGTGGGCCTTCTCTCGTATACTTTCTCTTTGAGAAGATACATTCCTGGACTCCTTAGTCTTTTCTTTTTTTCTGTCCTTCTGTGGGTACCTGCTTAAGACGGGATCAGGCCTTTCCTTCCCAAGCTGCTGCTCCCAACCTTCCCGCTCTTGTTTTCCTACCCTCTGGCTCCAGGCTCCAGCTCAGCAGCAGCAGGCAATTGAAAGCACCTCCAAATAGCATTCAAAGAAATCAGCTTGCTTAAATGATATTTACACTGCGTGGCGGGGTGGTGGCAGGCGCCTGAAAGCTTCTGTCCGAGGGCATGTGGCGGGGAGTTCAGGGTGGGGGAAGCTGCGTTGCTGGCAGTGGCCACTGCCCAGCTGTCCTCTGTCACAAGAGCCTTGAACAAGCAGCGAGGCTCACTCCAGAGTCGGCTCACTCACCGCGCTTCTTCCAGACTTGGGGGTTCTTTCAAAGCTTCACTAACTTCTGGAAATCTTAGTTGGAGACCCTGGGCATCCTCGTCTTGTCTCCATTTCAGTACCCGCCTATCCAAGGGGAACATACCCCCCAGTGGAGCAGGTAGCCAGGTGTTAGTGGAATTTTACTTGGTGCAACAGAATTGGGAGGTGGTAGAGCAGGGCGAGCATCTGGGGAAACGCAAGACCGCCCCTCCCTGCCTGCAAACAGCGGTGTCAACCTGGGCAAACCATAGATTTGAGGGGCTAGCCACCAGCTCCTGGGACCTCATTAAGCCGAACTGTACTTGGGACATTTACTTGAAATGGGAGAGAGAAATAATTGTGATTAATGGGACCCTGGCTCCCTCAAGGAGATGGGCAGAGTCACTTCAGCAACCAAGCTGCTGACCCATCCTACATGTCATCTTCTGCTACCACAATTGTTTCTCTGTCTTGGCTCTGAGAACTTAAAGGGAATGATGTTCAGGCCCTCGAACATGTGCTGTAAACAGTGGGTCCAACGAAGAGAAGCAGTAGCGTGCAAGCCCATGCTGGCCCTTGCCTGGTCCTCCCGCTGGGGCACCTAACCTTTCTCTAAGCATGGAAAGCTGGGCCCTCCTACACAGTGAGAAGCTGAGCGGCTGACTGTACCCCAATAGTCTCTGGGTACAAACTCCAGCCAAACCTGGGGAATTTGGGAGGGCATATATAGAATAGCATAGTAAGCCCTCTGCTCTCAAGAAAGGCTGTTTTCATTGTCCTTAGCAATAAAGTCAGTGGGAAGCCCAACCTCAACCCAAGGGAGAGGCCGCGCACAGGGTCACTTACCAGCTAGGCCGATCTAGCCTGTGGCCCGATAACTTTATCCCAGTCTACGTGAGAGTGTGCTCACGTAGGAGCAGCTTTGACCCACAAACTGTCTTGGCATTACTAAAGGCCGGAGAGAACACAGGCCTCTAGGTCACAAGAATCTGATTTCCCCGGGTGGTTTCCCAGGTGGAGGAAGGCAAAGCACACACAACAGCCCTTCCTGCTGGCCCCGCTAATTCAGGGCCACTGACGAGGGCCTGAGTCCTCAGAGGGTGGTAAGGGCATTTACTTCATGTACTATAATACTTTGAAACCACGTGAGACCTCACATCAGAGTAGGGCCGAGTCTGTGTGCCCAAATCTCCCTCCTCAGACCACCTTTGGAGGGAAGCAGCGCATGGGCCTCTCCCACCCATGGCCCTAGCAGGCTGCTACTAGCCTACAGCATTGCCTTCACGTGACTCGAAGGGCGCCCACCTGGGAGCGCACGCACAGTGCTCCGCTTGGTGAGGTGTCAGGCCCCGGCCGGCCAGGCTTCCTCCTTGGCAGACGAAGGCAGGCTGAGTAAGGAAGTGCACGAGAAAGAACGGGTGCCTAGAGGATTTGGTGCCTTCTGAGCCCGCCAAGGGAGGAATGAGGGGACCTCTCCGTTAGCAGTGTTCCTTCGTCGTCCCAGTGCCTCAGCTACACCCTCATAGTTGGTCTGACATTAGTCCAGATGAGCATTCCGTGTTTTCGTGCTGAAATTCTCTGCTGTTTCTTAAATTCAGTTCAGTGAAACAAATTGCTTGATTCGCAAGCCACAACTCTAGCATTTTTATCTGGACAGGCTCTTCTCCCTGGTGCCTTTTTCTGGCCTACGAGAGGGATCTGTATCTCTGTCCCCACGAGACCAGCAATAGTAGAAAAGGAAAAGCACCAGCGCTTCTCCCCCCAGCCAAAGACGCTCCTCTTGATCCAGTAGCATTTGAGCAGCCCCTGTGGCCAAAGCTCTGTTCTGAGACTGAAGTGATTAAGAGCTGGCTTCCCCACCCAAGCCCCAAATTGTCTCAAACCTCATAACAGTTGCCTTTCCTCACAGGTTTTTTTTTTTTTTTCCTCTTCTAAAAGGGCATGAAACCTGCCAACCCAGCAGGTGACTGGTTAGCTTAAATTAAAGCCTTCTCAGACCTGAGCACAGCTATCTCCTCAGGTGTCCCCAGGCAATGGGAGGGAGGCCGCAGCAGCCTTCCCCACAGACAGCACTAGAACTCAAAACCCATTATAATGCTGTAACTACTGTGGTAGCAGCAAGCTGTGGTGGGAAAACACCACCCCAGCCAGAATGAGATGTTCAAGTGAAATCATGTCGGTGGTGGGTTAGGTAGAGTTTGCAGGGGAAAGAGCTGGAGAGCATGTTCTGGCTGAAAGGAGCTTTTGTGGGGGACCCGGGGCAGGGGGAACCTTGTACGGAGCTGGAGTTGCTTTGGCGTGTCTAGAGCCAAACTGCAAGGTTCACAGGCTGATGTGGAAGCAAAGGTCAGTCCAGTGAGAATCCAGTCCTAAAGGGCTTATGCTCAACTGTGCTGAGGAATTTGAACTTGAATAGACCAAGGAAAGCATTTCCACAAAGGAAAATGTCATTACTGTCCAACACGTACATTGTGCACTTAACTGTAGCCAGATTCTTAAATGTTTAATCAGTGGATGAACTGATGGGATGCTTCATTTATCCCCACTTGACAAACAGCAAAATATCTAGCCCCAACGAGATTAAATAGCTCACTTAAGGTCACACAGGTAGTAAGTAGCTGAACAACACTTAACCCAGGCGGCCTGGCTCTGATCACTGTGCTACCTGGACACAACTGCAGCCATCAGTGGAGGCAGGGACACCAGTTGAGGAGGCTGTCCCCTAAAGCTGCTGGAAGCTAAACTTGGGGAGTGCAGTAAGGATAAACATGGGGATAAGTCAGACTGGAGATAAACAGGTTGAAGAAAGGGTTTCCTGGTGCAGACAACAGTATGGATTAGACTCGTTACATGAAACTCATCTGGTGGAGTTGAGTTCAGAAATAGAAATCATGGGTGCCATGTAACTCAAAGCAGTGAAACATGGGGACTGTCTCCAGCTTAAAATTACCCCCCAAGAAGTAGTGGCGTGTAGGGGCATGCTGTTGAGAAGGAATTCACAACTGAAATGAAGAAAGGGCAGGGAGACAGAGCTGAGGCTGCACACCTCATGGGCCAAAAGTTTCCAAATGGAAGAGGGTGCTTTGTCAGTTTATTCGCAAGGACAGGGATGATGAGACAGACACAACTGGTAAAACTGCCATGGAAGGGTCTTGAGTGACCTTTTGAGGCACACTGGATGGAGAAGCAAAAGGGGTCTGAGCAAGTGCAGAATGATCTTTGGAAAGAGAAGGGTCAGGGATGGGCTCTGTGGTCAAAGCCAGTTTCCCTACTGTGGGCGAGGTGTTTGCAGAGAGGTAGCCACCAGCAGAAACCAGCGTTGGGGAGGGGATAGAGCAGAAAGAATAACATAGAAATAGGTGCCAAGGAAGCAAAAGAGGGTTTCTGCTTGTGCCAGGTTAATTTCATTTTCTCTAGGATGGAAGGGAAAAGAATTAATTATGGCTGCCAAAATAAATGCCGCTCCAAGGCCAAGTGCGGGTCCCCATAGAAACCCACAGCAGTTCGGGTAAAGAAGCCTGACAACTGGGGTCAGACAAGGAGCACGCAGGTGTCCCCACCACAGGCCTTGGGGTCCGTTATGGACGTACAAATGACTCCACGGGGGAACTGATACTTGAACTTGACCCAATGGGAAAACATTTTGTTACTTTCAGATCATGTGCGAGATTTGATAAGTTTGCGCAGTTACCCCACGGTCATACACACAACTCCTCCCAAGACAAGACACCACCATCATCTCAGCACAGCCCACACCTGACAGGGCTCAAGTACCTCCTGATGTCTCTGGCTGGGCTCTTGGGAGCTCAACCCCCTCTACCTCCTGGGTTGGAGTGAGGATGGTGTCGAGGCGCCTGCTAAAAGCAGTCCCACCCTCACTTCGACTAGGACTGCCCTCCACCTGGGCTGGGAGAGACGAGCGGCTGGGCCATTCTGGCGGCCCCACTCGCCTAAGATATTCCAAGCTTAGGAAGGCTGAGAGTTAGGATCCCCTGGGACAGAAGCAGTTGGGCCCAGAATGAGGGGTCCCTGATTTCAGCCTCACAGGCTGCAGGAACGTCAGGGAACAGAATTAAAGCTCCCTCCAGCCTCCAGCCCTGGGTTTTCCTGGGAGAAGATGAACAGTCGCTTCCCTTATTGTCTGCACCAGAGGAGCAGATTGCGTCAGTTTGTAAACTGTGTAACCGCTAGCAAAGGCCTGGAGTCAGCAGGTTTGCATTTCCCGGCAGACTCATGCTGCTGATCTCTTGGCTGCTGCAACCCTGCCTCAGGCAGGACTAGGAGTTGCCCCCACTCCCGAGCCCTTCCCCGAAATCCTACCCTCACCCCTGAGACAGGTTTTCGGGAGGGAGGGGCAAGAAAAGCCCCGAGGTTCTACCTGCACAGTCTCACTGCTCGAGCCTCCCCCGATTTCCAGGAGCTTCTCAGCCCCTCTCGCCACTGTGGTGACCCAGGCCTGATTCCCAGGCCTGACTCCCAGCCTTCCTAGGGCTTTGGCTGGGGATAGCGCACGGATGTCAGTAAGGAGGTTTTCTGGATAACAGTCAGCTATGTGGGTTGGACTTGACTCATCTGGTCTGGAGGTGATGAGGGATTAGGAACGCAGGCGCTGGTGGGGACTGGAGTCACGCTGCTCCAGGAAGGCAGGGAAGATTCAGAGGCTGCCCGCTTCTAGCCTGCCCACTCCCCACCGGGGCTGACGCTAATGAGACCCAGGAGTTGTTTCAAGGCACCGTCTCCCCGGCTCCTGGACTGTTACATTAATTGCATTGTGTTAATGTTCATGGTCTCTGAGAGCCCTTGGTGTCTCTGCATGGCCAGGAGTGGAAGGCACAAGCTGGCTCTGTTAAGCTGCTACTGTTTTAAGGGAGATGTCTGCAGGTTCACCTCTCGGTTGTTGCTGCATCGGTGATTGGGAAGCCCCACTTCACCTGGGGCCGGCCAGGAGTCTCAGTGGTGCTCAGGTTGTTCTGGATGGCTGCTTACCTTCTTGCAGAAAGTGTTGGAAGAGGCTAGAGTGCTGTTTCCCGCCCTCCCTCTGCAGGTTCTCCTGCAGGGCTGGCAGTTAGCCTGTGCTGCTTCCCACTCGCCTTCCCGCTCTGCACTCACATGGAGCATCACTGCACCCCTCCCCCATCTCTAACTTTAGAAAATTCAGAGCCGAGAACCTCAGGAACCTGATTCAACTCTTAATTTCTCCACGAAGGAATTGAGCCCGGAGGGGTGTGATGCCCAGCCCAGAAGGGCCAGAACTGATACCTGCTCGCCAGCCTAATGCAGGGCTTTGTCCCCATCCATTTCTGCCCACCTCCTTTCTCGTTCCCAGTTCCAGGCTTCCTGTGGTGCTGTTGCTGATGGCTTTGAGGGTATTTAAGGCAGGAATCTGACCCGATGGAATGTGGGATGGAAGATTGTCTGTCACAGGACGCCTGGTGTCACCTCCCCATAGGTAGCCCTGAGCACTCCCGCCCTGGGCAACTTACACACAGCCCTTGCAGCAGGCTGTCTTCCTTTCCAGATGCCCCAGGCCCCGTGTTCTGTGTGGGGCTCTTGTTAACCTACCATTTGGCACCTGCCCTGCCTGGGGCTGCCCACTCCCAACAGCCAGCACCTCCCGAGGCTGTTTCCAGGCAATCCCGGGCCTCCGCTCCTGAGGAGCTGGTGATTTCCTGGGCTGCCTCAGGCACTGCAGAAGCACCTGGGAGGAATCTCCCCTCTTCTCCATCCTGGCACAGAAAATGGGGAAGGCGGGCAGCTGTATGCTTGGGGTCACCCCCTCTCCTTGCATTGCTGCTGAATCCCCTCCGCTCTCGGCTTTGTGGCCTACACAGCCCCTGCGGGGTCTTCCTCTTGTTCAGCATTTTCAGGTTTCTTTGAAATGCCCACTCCTGTCTTGTGTAGGCCAGCCTTGGTGTGCAGGCGGGACTTCTCCCTCCTTCCATCAGCCCTGACCTCCCCATGACCCAAAGAAGGCTTCCAGAAGGGCCCTGAGTCTTCAGTGTTGTCCCAGACTGAGAGCCACTAGGGACCCTCTTGGCTCCTGGAGGAGAGTTAGGGTGGCTAAACGCACCCCCTAAGGCAGGAGCTCCTCTGGTCTGTCTCCTAGCTGAGCTCATAAGTGATCTGCCCCACACATGCACACATTCTCTCTCCCTCGGTCTCTTTAAAAAGGTTTCAGATCTGCATGCTGACTGGCTGGGGAAGCCACCGTGCGCTAAGAGTAGTGCTGTGAGAGCGTGAGCCCCTGCCTGGCTCTCCACTCCTTCCTGGGAACCCCTGCCCCTCCGCACGGCATCAGGGCCTCACTACGCTGGTAGGAGAATGACCCAGCCCCCACTGCCTGTTAGATGAGATTAAAGATAAACGGGCAGACTCCAGACTACTAGGGTGGGGGTTGGGGAAACAGTGTACGGGCTGGGGGTGGGGGGCAGAGACTGTCTATCTTTCTGCAGGTTAGGGCACTCCAGCTGCAGAGCAAAGGGTGATAGGAAATGAAGCCAATTCCTGTCTGCCACCTTCCGCCCCTCATTGGCCACAGTCTTGGAAAGCTGGAGCTGCCCCACTTCTCCCCTCTCCTCCACCCCTGCCTCACCTGGAAGGGCACAGCCATAGCCCTGCTGGGTGGGCACTGAGGTGTGTGCTGCCTGGTCAGGGGAGCGCTTCCCCGGCAATTAGGCAACTTGCAAATTAACCATTTGTATTAATTTGGTAAATAAACCAGAACAATTTCATTAGTGACACATTAATGTGCTTGAGAGCAGGAGGACGTACCCGCTGTGAGGCAGCGGGCCCGCTGGCTGCCCAGCCCCAGCCGTCCAGCTCATGGCTCAAGCTGCGCCCCACCCCGGACATGGCTGGCTGACTCACACCGTTCCTTGGCCTCATGGAGAAGGACCCCTCTCCACTGAACAAAAGGCATCTGTTCAGCTGGGCCTGGGGGTCACTACATAGTAGCCCAAGGTCAACCCCCAGTCGCCTTACCACCCACTCTGTGAATTGTATGGGGGCCCCGGACCTAAAGAGCCTAACACTCCTTGGGGGTGGAAAAAATGAAGGAGATTGAGCATGGTCAGGCAGGGCTGCTCTGCCGGCCTGGGTTGAAGGGACAGAAATGTTTTACCTGACTTTAAAGACACTGGACCCTTCTAAAGAAACAGGCTAGGAGAAGTCATGTGACTAGCAGAAATTCATGGCCAGAGTTAGGATTTGAACCCATATCTTCTATTTCCAAAATGTGTCCTGTCTACTTACTGCCTCATGGCCTGGTCAGTCCCCCAGCTCCAGAGAAGATTCAGAGCACAGAACAAGCTTCAAGTCTAGATGGAGAATGAAGGCAGCATTTGGATATGAAATTACTGCCCCTACCAGGAAGTAAATAATTAATATGATGACGATGAAGTGTCAAGCTCTGCTAAGTGCTAAACATGTTTGTACTCGTTCCCTTCTTCATTCACAAACCCTCCGAGGGCAGGTCCTGCTACAGTCCCGACTTCATAGTGAGCAGAGGCACAGGAGCTGTGAGTGATTCACCAGTGTTTGGACAGGGGGGTTGGAACCCAGGTAGTCTGGTGCCATAGTCCATGCTCTCGACTTCTGTACGGCCCACTGGCCCGCCACCACGCCACAGTGTTGGCTGGGAGGTTCACCGCAGGCTAGAGTGCAGGGGAACCTCCCCAGGGAGGCGCTGCTGAGGCTGGGAGAGCTCAGCCCACAGGGCCTCGTTCCCGACTGTGAGGTGCTCTCCCAGTGCCCGGCATGGGGAGCAGACGGGAGAGGTGCTGAGCCATGACCAGGCCAGCAAGGGTGCGGGCAGCCCCACGTGTCCTGAGGGCCCAGTGTGACCATCAGGCGGCAAGGCTGCCCACTTCCCCTCAACCCGTACGGCGGGTTTCCTCAGTGTGGTGCCCCATTCTCATAGCCTCAGGTAGGCTCCGCCTCTGAAGCCCGTGCTTGCCTGAGCGCTGTAGAGGGAGGAACGAAGAACAGGCGCCATCTGTCCCCTGCTCACACTGCCCATGTCCCTGTGTGCCATCACATCCCACATGCACATGAAGCCCACTCCAGCCCTGGCACAACCAGGATCGCCCCCAAGGCCTGAGCATCCTCAGTCACGTACGAAGCTTCCCAAGGTAGCGGAGCCCAGGCCTCTTGCTGAAACACTCCAAGATGCTGAAGAGATGAGCAGCAATCTTGTGTAGCACTTTGCAATTTACACAGCACTCCATGAGCAGTACTCACGCAATGCTTGCAAGAACCAGGCGGCTGAAAACTGCTTTCTTTTATATTTGATAAGGACGAGCCTCCCCTCACTCCTGTCTTCAGTTTGAAACAACTTGTGGGAGATCACATTCTGCTTGTCTAGAGATGGCCCATCCTCATTATTCACGATTTTCTACTTGCTAATGCACCTACCTGCTAAATTTTGTCACCCCAAAATCAGTACTCATGGGGTTGTTTGCAGATGCGCCTGCAGAGGCAAACGAGTCTCTGTGAGTGCGTTCCCAGCTTGCGTTGCGCAGGGGTTGCGCCACGTCTTGTTTCAGCTCTCACGCTGCAAACACGTGCTTCTGTGGCTTACCAAGTGTCACGTTTTTCAAAGTGTGCTTTTTGTTGGTGATTTTGCTGTTTAAAATGGTGTCCAAGCACAGGGCTGGAATGCTACCGAGAGGTCCTTTGTGCAAGAGCGCTGTGGTGTGCGCTGGGAAGGAGTGTGTCGGGTGAAGTGATCTAGTACGAGTTGCTGTCGAGCATGAGTTGAGGGTTAATCATTAATGTGCATCAAATAGGTATGTCCTTAAGCAGAGACATGTAGAATAGAAGACTGTGGATTAGTAACTTGATGAAAATATAACCAGCATCCTATAGGAACCTCCCTCAATTCCCCAGAAACAAGGGTTCGGCATTCACTGATTATTCAGTGGCCTTGTAGAACATAAATAACAAAAATAATAATCAGCTGCTTCTGTATAGAGCTATATTTGAGTATGTGTGTGTGTTTATATATTTTCTCAATTGAGGGAAAGTATCAGAAACTTGATCCCAAAGTTGAACAGAGAAGTAGAACTTACTCATAAATGGACCCGGAATGTACAGTTAAGCCACAGGTTCCTGGCTGTCAATGTAAAAGAGAAACATGGAAGGATAAGGCTTATCCCAACCTGGGAGTGCCCTCCTTAGCCCTTTGCTTCTCCCCCATAACTCTCCCAGGGCTAGAAAGGAGGAAAGACTTTGATCTGATCTGAATTCCGCATACCAGTTTAAGCTGGTTACGTCCAGAAACGCAGCACAGCTTAGTCTGAGAGACAAGTCGGAAGACAGAGCTGTGGGAACTGAGCTCAGCCCCTGCCCTCCAGCGAGCTCAGCTCTCCTTCCCTGAGTGCCTTTGTTTGCTGGAGAAATGACCGTGGCTGCATGGCTGCAATAAACTGGGGAGCAGGGGCCGTGGCTGACAGCTTTGTCTTCCCTGCAGCCTGAGATGGACTGCAAGGCAGTGTAGGGCCTGAGGCCAGAGACAGCTTTGCTCCGCGGCTCGCCAGGCCCCAGGGATTTGTCCAGTACAAGTTAGCGTGTTGATTGCGGGCTGAGCAAGGCTGGGTGAGTGTGAAGCTGGACTCCCCAGCCAGCAGAGCCTGGCTGCTCCCCAGTGGCTCGGGCCCAGGTGTGGCTGCCAGTCACCGGGTCCTCCCTCTCACGTGACCCCATGGCAAGCTGGCATCTGGTTTGTGGCCCCTGAAGGCGCAATGTGACTTAGGAGTTTGCCTGAAGCGGGTGTGCACTTTATATAACACAAGAGGGCCTGTGCTGCCCATCTCTGGGGTTCTTCCATCATCCCAGCGTGTCCAGGACCGAGGAGAGTCGTGTGCAAAGCCTGGCACAACCACACTGGCCACCAGAACAGGGAGGCCCAGTACCAAGCAGGGCAGCCATCCTCAGCTTCAAGGAAAAGCCACCTGGCTACCAACCCTAATGGAGGTCCAGGAGTGAGGGCCCTGGACTCAGTGTGGGCCTGGGCACTGTGCCAGCTTTATTGGCTTTCAGCCAGACAAAAGGAAATAATGCGCCGGCCCCCAGTATAGGGAGCCCACTGGCTTGGGGACAGGAGCCAGTGTCGACACCCGGGTACAAGGCAAGCTGCTTCCCGTTCTCCTTGCTGCTTCCCCGAACGTCCTCTGAGACTGTGTCTTGGCCCTATCGTGTTCGATAAAGCTTGACAAGTTAAGAAAAAAAACAAGAGCCACAAGCTTCCCACCCATCGTTTCACCCACCCTGTTCTTGTCCCGTGTGACGCCTCTTCTCAATTCCTAGCCCTCCCACGGAGGGACCCCGGGCTCTAGCACCAAGGCCTTTGCAAGGTGGCAAAAGGAAGGCCTCTTGGGGAAGCCCCTCCCCCACCTCGATGAATTTGCCATACTGGCTAGTTAGCTCTTGGGGCCCGTTTTAATCAGAGCATCATTTTGCCTACCCGCCTTTCGCCCCCATGAATGCAGACCCGCTGATAAATTACTTGCCAGAATTTGAGGAGGAGACACGTTTCACTTCCACAGGAACTGCTGGTTCTCCCTGCCTGCTTCTGTCCTTCAGCCATGTGGTGTGGGCCTTGGGTAGACAGCCAGCCCTCATTCTTCTCCCATCTGTGCCAGTGAGGCGCAAGGTCCCACGGTCCAGATGGTGGGGCAGCCAGAGCGTGTCCCAGGACGTGAGGGAGACCTGCTCCTGAGACAGCAGGCTGTGGCAGCAGGGAAGAGGGTACAGGAGGGTCTTTTCTGCTCCCAACGAGGAGGCGTGTAGAGAAGGCCCGAGGAAACCTGGCTTCTTCCCCCAGCCTGTCTGTTAGTAGTACATGTCCCTTCTGGGCCTCGGTTTCCCCGCGACATCAGGATGGACTGGATAGACCGTCTTCTTTTCTCGCTGTTGCAAACTGCTTAGCCCTTCCTATGCCACACCCTGTTGAACTGGGAGTTTCCACCAGAGTGTGGGCCTCAAGCAGGAAGAGGGTCATCAGGAGTAGAAAGAATCAGGGGCCTTCTGCTCTGGCCCCAGCCCCGGTTTTCCTCCCACAGCCTTCCAGGCTCACCCAAGCCACCAATCCATGGTAGGGAGTTATGTCTCCGGCCCCCCATGTCCCCCTGCAGAGTGAGCCCCACCAGCTAGGCAGGCCCTCCCCGCCCTGGCCCTCTGTCTCAGGCCACCACCACCACTTTGGCCCAGGCTTCAGAGACTTCCCAGGTCTAATCAGGCTTGAAGTGCTTTAAATTAATACAAGTCCTTACATTTGGCAGCCAAGATTTTTATTGGTCCCTTGCGGGGGCGGGGGGGGGGTTAGGGAAGAGGTTGAGAATCAAAGGAATTTTTCTTGGGCCATTGTCTTCTGGTGGAGCAAATCAACCACTGTGAGGTGCAGCCCACCCTCTTGGGGGCAGAGGCAGCGCTGGGCCTAGATCTGGGGTCCCGCGTCTTCGGGCGGGTGGGGGCATCTCAGTGGAGGCAGCTGAGGAGGCTTTGAGCCCCACAGTGGTTCTGAGGTTTCTGAGGTTCAGCTCTAGCGCTGGACTGCATGGGCTTGGCTTGCGGCAGAGACCACATCCTTCCAATTGCTTTTTCTGGGAGTAACCTGGTGGGGTGAGCCCCGAAGTGCCCCCGGGGGTGGTGCATTTCCTGCCTTCGCCTTGCAGCCCCTTGGCCCCACCACTTCTCTCCTGGCTTTCTTGCAGCCACTTTCATTACCTTTCCTGAGCTCTAATTCATTCAGCTCTTCAGGAAGAACTGGCACCCCTCTCCCCAGGGATTGCCTTGCTCCCCAAGGCCTGCCTGTCTTCCCAGTGGAGATGGGGGTGGATGCTGAAGTGTGGGATGTACCCATAACCGAGTCTGCACCTCACCTCCTTCGTGACCCCAGAGGAGGGGAGTTTGGAAGTTGCTTTATCAGTGACGTATCTGTCGCAAAATGAGGGTGTGATTGGCTAAAAATTGCAGATGCAACTTGAAAGAACTGAGGAGAAAGGCCCCAGGTGGGGCAGCCGTGACGGGGGCTCCAACAGGTTCCAGCTCTTCTGAACACCTCGCTCCTCCCTCCTTCCCCCAGGGACTGAACAAGGAGGGGGCTGCTGAGCCCTGGGCCTCCCCCCCTGCACGCCCAGGGCAGCCTCCCGCAAGCTGACGCCCCCTTTCTCTGGTCACCAGGTGGAGGTGGAGGTGGAGAGCATGGACAAGGCCGGCAACTTCATCGGCTGGCTGCACATCGAAGGCGCCAACCTGTCCGTCTTGCTGGTGGAGCACGCGCTCTCCAAGGTCCACTTCACCGCGGAGCGCAGCTCCTACTACAAATCCCTGCTGTCCGCAGAGGAGACCGCCAAGCAGAAGAAGGAGAAGGTACATCCCAGCTCCTCCTTCTCTTGCTCCCCCCCCCACACACACACACCCCAACTCCATCAACAGACAGGCGCCTGTCGCCCCAGGCTCTAGAAAAGTGCCCAGTTTAGTGCTGTCCCACGCCCCGCACCTAGAACCACTCGACCCAGGGAGAGGCTGCCCCCTGAGGCATCCTTTGCCTGTGGTAGAACTGGGGTGGGCCCAGGCCTGCTCTGGGGCACCTGGAGCAGAAACCTCTCTGGAAGAGGGGTAACCGTGGACTGATGAGAGAAATCACTGGGGAGCAGGAGGCCAGGGAGGAGTTCCGCCCCCACGGCAGACCCATCCGTGCACCCAGAGGGCCTGCGGCCTGCAGCTTACCTCTGAGCTTCCTTCATATTGCCCTGCAGGGAAGCCCGTTTTGGAAGCTGCCCCAGGAGATGCATAAAGCTGTTAGGACAGCAGATTTACGGCCCATCCGTCTCTCAGACACTGCACAGAAGAGACAAGGGGGGTGGGTCGGCAAACAGCTTTTGGAAACAAATTGATGATTAAGGAACCCAGTGGTTTGGTCGTAGGAGCCAGGCCCAGTCCTCCCCCCACCACCCCTCAGCCTGTCGCCACTGACTTACTACCCAGCCCCGACAATGGGGATAAATCAGCCTGCCGCCAATTTGTCAGGGCTTCTCTGAGCTTGAGGAGGATTGCATGGGACCGCCATGCTGAGCCATAAATCCGTGCCAGGAATAAACGTTTCCCTCCCTGTGGGACAGCCATCTGGCTCCGAAGTCACCTCCCAGAGCCAAGACCCAAACACCTGCCAGAAGGAGTGGGGGGCTTCGGGCCCCGGAGGTGCCTGCACCCTCCTCCAGCCCGGAGCGGCCAGGCCAGGGCTTCCATCTGTGCCAGGAGGGACTGCGCCTGGGAATGCTTTCTTCCTTGGCTCTTTTCTTCCCACCCCCTGAGAATCAGGGCAGCCCCCGGCCCTGTGAGCTAAGGACGCCAGAGAGAGGAGGCTCAGAAAGCTGGGACATCCGTGCCCTGCAGGAGCCAGCCACCACGTGGCCCCCTCAGACCGCCCCTTGTCACACAGTCCCTGCTCAATTAAGCCCTGGCTGTGCGAGTGATGGGGAGGCAGCCACGGCTGAGAGGGAGCTTCCTTTTGGATATCCTGTTTGTGACAGCTGGACTTCAGGCTGCCACCGTGGCCTTTGCTCACTGCCAGGGGAGGGAGGGCGTAGTGCTGGCATCTCCTGTGCAGAGCGGGGAGGCTTCACCGAGTGCTAGCGGCTTCCAAGGCCCACATGGAAGCATCTTTTCCCCCGGCCCTGTACCCCTGGCTGCGTGTGAGCCTAGAAGCTGCCGCTTCCAATCTGCTCAGGCCTCTGCCCTCTGCGAGTGGTGACCCTGGGTGGGGCGGAAGGGGTCTAGAGGACAGCGGGGTCTGTCAGGGCTGAAGTGGAGGTGCTGCACTGGGCATCACTGTTGCACACACAGACTTGTCTGAAAGCCCAAGTCATTTACTGGGGCCATGTAACAACACTGAGGAGGGAGAACTTGCTGGTGACTAACTCCTAACGTGAGCTGCATGCTTTTGCTGCAGTCCAACCAGAATGCCGGGCACAGGTCTCCAGGGACTGCCAGCCTCTTCAGCCCCTCTCCTGCGCACCTGCCCCTACTAGGATCCTGGAGGAACCTAGTTCCCAGGAGCGGCCGGGAACAACCTAGTTCCCTGCCTCAGCCCTCACAGCAGGCCCCACTCAGACACAAGTTTGGTGCCCAGCTCCGGGACAGAAAACTGAGTATCTGAGGTGACTGTGTGATCCCCGACCTTGCCCCTCTGTGACCCCATGCAGGCTGCTGTACCTGTCGAGACAGGTGTCTTAGTTTCAAAGATCACTGCAGCACCTGAGGAAGGTAATGCTGTGAGATTTGCACTCAGATTTGCACACCGGGAGCCTGCAGAAGTCTTGGGAGTGTGATTAGGTGCATTTGTGTTTCTAAGGAACTCCCACAATGTGTTTTCCCAGATCTAAGAACTTAGCCACTGCCCTGCCAAGCCTAATCCCTCCCTCTCCCCTCGAAGAGGGACTCCTCTCAGGGAGGCCACTTCAGGCCCTTCCCTGGCTGACAGAGTGATTCCCCCCCCCCTTCTTCTCTGGGGCCCTGGGGAGGTCTAGGGACCAAGGAGGGAGTTGCAAATGGGAACTGTCCCCACAGGCCCCTTCTGCCACTCATGCCCCAGCAGGACCCTGGACAGAGCTGGATTGGCCATTGATTGGCTTTTATTGAGCTTGGCTTCCCCACTGTGTGTTTGAAGGCCTCTGCCAAGCTGGCCTCATGCCAGCCCCACCCCTGAGGGTTCCTCCCCCCTCACCCCCCCCCCACGGAGCAGATATATTAAATAGGATTTAGAAAAGAAAGGCTCCAGCCAGTGGAGCCTCAGTCCACATTGAGTCTCCTGCCAGGAGGAGGACCTGGGGCTCCCCAGGGAGGAAATGCAGGGAAGGGGGGGAGGAGACAGCCCTCTGTGCTGACTTGGGCCTTCCCTGAATCCGCACAGTAGGCTCCTTCCCCGGGGCAGCACCAGGAGCCCTGGAGCCCTGAGGTACAGAGGGGCCTGAGCAGGAAGGAGCTGGCACGACAGCCCTCTGCCCCGGCCCTGGCCTTGAAGCAGGAGGGACACCTGTCCCCGCCTGACCACGTGCTGCACTGGAGCCGGGAATTGGAAAGGCCGCCCCACCCAGAGCAGCCAGGAGATGGCCACTGCAGGGTGGCTCCGTTCTCTGGCTGCTGCCGCCCCCAAAGGCCAAGAGCGCCCCCAGCACCCAGCTCTCAGCATCTCAGTAGAACCATGGGCACAACTACTGAGCCTCCTGGATGGGGTTTTGGGGGCTTCCCTCTTCCCTCTGGAAGAGGCATCCCTCTTGGGATTCCCCAAAACAAGATCCTTGTCGGGGACCTGAGCTGTGAAAGGGCTTTGGGGCGGCTGTGGGAGTCACGTGTCTGTAGGTGTCTCACCAATGTGTCTGTCCCCTTCCCGCCCCAGGCCTGCACAAGTCCATGTAGGCTGAATGTCCTCCCTCCAGGGGTGGGGACATGCCCAGCCTAGTCCACAGCTGACCAACCCGGCCACATTTATCAGTTTCACCAGGGTCCCTGGGTGGCTTCCATCCTCCTCAGAAAAGGCAGAGCCCTCAGAGCCCCACTGTCCTAGGTTCAAGCTCAACCCTCTCCTGGAAAACAACTTCCTTTATCTGGGGAGGAGCTCTCCCTCCCTCTGCTAGCCGCAGGCCACTGGTGTCTTCCCACCTCAAGGGGCAGAGTGTGCTGGCCACCCCCCCTTCCCAGTCAGCTGTGGGGCCTTGTCACAGGGCCTGCCTCGCGCAGCCCTCCCTGTGGTGCTAGGGGCTCAAGGGCAGGCCTTGAGGCTTTGTTGCCTTTGCTGACCTGGAGCTGCTGCCCACCCGAGCCTGTGGGAAAAGAGCCCAGGCTCTGTCTTTTCCCCAGGAGGAAGCCTGATGCTGTTGCCTGAGGTGCTTTCACTTGAGGCGTCATTAGCACTTTCTGCTCTCACCCTGTCAGTCTGTTCCCAGTTCGTCAACACTGCTAGGGAGCCAGGAAGCCAGGCAGGGCTGGGGTGGGGCTGAGGAGGGCTCTCCAACCTGGCACCCACTTGGTGCGGCATAGGCGCCCTGTTCCTGCCCGATGGGAGAAGGAGCCAGAGGAGGCGCAGGCAGGAGAGGGAACGCCAGCTGGCCAAGGGGTCCAGGGTGGGTTCCTGCAGAAGGGCAGGGAGTAGGCAGCTGGGTCGGGGGGCCTCTGGCAGGGAGTGGACCGTGCTCAGCTCCAGCTCGTTTGAGATGGCGATGGCTGTCTTGTCTCAGAGGCAGTGAGTCCCACTGAGTTGGGAGCTGCCAAGACCCCAGAGGAGCTGAGGCCTGGACAGATGCAGGACTGGCTGAGGGGTTACTTCCCTGGAGACTTCTGGCTGGAGGGAGGTGGGCAGGAGGAAAACTCGGGACTGGACCCTGAATTACAAGTAATTGTGGCTGACCCCCAAAGTGCTCTCAAAGGTCAATGCCATAGTCTAGGGAGAAAGCCAGAGATGCTCTTCTCCATGGGGAAGGTGGGCCCTTGACGGATGCCAGCCGGAGTCTGCTGACTGGAGGCAAAGCTGTCACATGGGGTACTGCTCCCACCTTCTCACCTGTGACAACCAGCCTTGGAGTGGGTGGAGGCAGCATTGTCTGGGTGCTGATGATGGCACAGGTATGGGGAAAGTGACCGGGGGAACCAGAGCTTTGTGGGTTCAAACCCAAGGCAGGTCAGGGACCCCAGCAGTCCTATGTCCCTGTGCCACTCTGCCACCTGCACGTCCCCAAGGGGCTCTGTCCTGATGGTGTGTGGGCAAGCCACCCGCCTCCCACAGGAGAAGCACTGGAGACACAGGGAAGGCACACTGCTGGCCAAACAGCAAGTTCAAGGGCAGCGTGAAGGGGCAGCCCACCATCTCCGCCTCTGCGGTGCTGCCTCGCATCTCCAGGAGACCTCGTTGATGCCCCCTGAAGAGCCCAAAGCCAGGCTGCCTCTGTTTGATACTTGGTGCCCAGCTTTTGACAGGCCTGTGTGCCTCCGTTTCCTCAAGTGTAAAGTGGGAGTAACGTTAGGCCCCGCTTGCAGGGCTGTGAGCAGTAAATAGTAATACTGGGAGAATGCTTAGAATAGCACCTGGCGCCTAGCAGGCATGTAACGTCCGGGCTTGTGTGTGAGACACTTGCGTGTGGTCTGTTCCCCACACTCCCGCTTCCCCGCTCAGCTGGAGAGCCCTCCCTGTCCTGACTGGCCTCACTACTGGGGTAATCTCCCGGCCACAGGATTGGACCTGACGCGCTGTCACCTCCAATCAGCTTCTGACCGCTGGAGCCCTGACAGCGCAGGGCTGGGAAGTGCAAGAGAGGAAGGGCAGAGGGGAGTGGCCCGGCTTCTGAGCAGTGGTCAGGAGGTGCCAGCGGTGAGGACAGAGAAGTGCTGAGAGGAGGCACTCCCCCACAGGACAGGGCGCAGCCCAGACCCCTCAGGAGCACCACTGCCTTGTGACAGTGGGGGGACAGCAGCAGAGTGGTGTGGGCAAGGCGGCTGGACAAGCCAGGCCCAGGTCCTCTCACTCTGGGGTGCATGAGAGGTGCATGGGTGCCTGCATTTGGTTTGTTCACTTTCTCTGGGACCTTTAGATCCTAACTCTGGGGTGGGGCGCAGCCATCGGCATTTGTCATAAGTTCCCCAGTTGCTTCTGGTGCCTGCCAGAGTTTGAGATTCTCTGCAGCAGAAAAGTTCAGAGTGCTTTCCTCCCCTTCAGCCGTGGGAGCGCCTCGGGGACCTGATGTGAGCAAAAAGTGCCTGCAGTGACCCCCACTCACTCACCCCAGGGGTGACCCTGCTTTGCCCAAAGCACCTTTCCTAGCTTCCTCTGACTTGGCTCCCTAACCCCCGCCCCGCTGACCACACCTGCAGGTCTGGGCCCACTATGAGGAGCAGCCTGTGGAAGAGGTGGTGCCTGTGCTGGAGGAGAAGGAGCGTTCGGCCAGCTATAAGCCGGTGTTCGTGACCGAGATCACCAACGACCTGCACTTCTATGTGCAGGATGTGGAGACGGGTGAGTGTGTAGGCCCAGGCCCATGCCTTGTAGCTGGCCGAGGCCAGCCTGAACCCCTGGTCTCTGTGCAGTGGGAGAAAAGCAGTATAACTTCCCTTGCTGAGAGCAAGGGCACACGCCTCGGGGGTGGCCACACCACACTCTGGACCTGAGGGTCATCTTGTGAGCCACTGCGTGGGTGAAGTCAAGTGCATCCTCTGAGGACTGGTGAGGTAGCCAGTCTTGTCAAGTGGGACTCTGACTCGCAGGGAGTCATCTTATGTGCAGGAACCCCTGGGCGCACTGGGCCGGAGGATTGGTAGCCCTGTGTCGATGTCCATATGGTCTGTCTGGTCACAAAGCAGGAACTGACCTCACTCAGCCCTCTCCCTCTCTCAGCTTCCTTGGGAAGGCAGGAGAGGAGCTTGGGCTCATCCCTGCTGGGGTTTCTCCTTCTCTGGAGGTTACCGTAGCCCTGAGTGTAGCCAGTTGCCATGGAAACAGGCAGCGCTCCAGGGGAAGTCATCCTCGAGGGTCTGAAGGACCCTCCCTCCGCCTCCTGCATTCTTCTCTCCCTTCCTCCCTCCTGTCCTTGATTACTGTGCACTGCAACCTGGGTGCCATAGGCCAAGACTTCTAGAAGGCATAGGGCAGGAGAGCAGCTCTCTCCACCAGCACTTGGCCTTTCTGGCTCAGCTTCCCACCTCCACCCTTTTTACTCTGTCTCCACTCTGGCCTCCCTCTCATCGCCACCCTCTGCAGAGAAATAATTTAGTTGAGAACAGAGAGAAAAGCTCTTAAAGCAGCTCCTGGGTGCCAGGAGCTAACTGCTTGCGAGTCCAAGGGGGCTGAAGAGACGGTTGGCGCTCAGAGTAGCCCCGTGGATGGTGGGGTGCAGCTCTGCTGGCGTCCTCACCCCCACCCAGGTCCTCTCCAGGTCACCAGCGCGACGTCTCGGCCACTTCCTCTGTAATGCTATTTCCCAAGCAGCTGCTTTTGTGACAGTGCTGTTTCACCAAGAAAAACAAGATTGTTCCTGACCCTGGGCCATCTCAACTTGGGAGGCGAGAAGCCAGGTTGGGGTGGAGGTGGCGCTGAGGAGCCTTCAGGAACAGGGTCTTTGAGGCCCACCACAATCCTGGTGAAAGCTGGCCATGCCAGTACTAGGACTTGAACCCAAGAGGTGGCCGGTCTTTGGGTGTAGGGGTGACAGGAAAGGTGCTGATCCAGATGGGAAATGGAGAAGAGGGGTTCTTGGAAAAGGGATCAGACTCCACCTGGTTACTGCATCCTGCTTGGGGGCACCCACCTGAAATAAGAACCGGTCCCTGAAGTCTCCAGAGGACAAGGCTCAAGCATTCATGACCTCCCACCATGTGGTCTTTGTCATCTCAGGCTTCCTGTGATGCCTCGTCCCTCCAGGCTGTCCCTGACAGGATGCCAAGACAATGAGGGGGTGTCTAAGGCAGAAGATGGGGGGGGGGCAAGAACTACAGTGCCCTTGTTCCCCCAGCACTGGAGGAGGGGGAGGCTCGTCATTGGCTGCCACCTGCAGATGTCAGCGGCCCCATAAAACCCCCAAAAGAAGCCTCGGCCTACACAGCCTCCCGCTTCTGGACCTTCCATCCCCTCTTGAGGGACATTCTCAAGCCTTGTCTCCCTGCTCTTAATTAAAGCCTGCCTTCAGGACAGATCTGATGAAATGATGAAAACATTGCCATTAGCTGCAAATGACCTACCAGGCTCTATGTAAGGACCTCCCAGAGGGCTTTGCTGTTTGCAGTCCTGCTTCTGTTGCCTTGGAGCAAAAGATAAAAAGTAAAAATAGCCCTAGTAAAGGAGGAAGTTGCCTGTGTAGGGGCTTCGTCTCAGTCCTGAAACTGACTCTTGTGGGCCAGGGATGCGGTCTCAGGAGAATTCCAGTACCCGGACACCTGCAGAGGCCTGAGAATGGCCCACACCCTCATGTGCATATGAAGCGTTCACCCTCAGCACAGTTAAACCATTAAGTACCCTGAGCACCTTGGATTCTCCAAGCCGAGTAAACAGAAGCAAGTGAGCTATGGCCTGTGCCCTGAAGCAGCTCACACTGTTGTGGCAGATACATTACCTCAGAAGAGGAACTTGCAAAGCCAACACATGTTAGGCAGCTGTTACAGTGTGGCCGGGGCCCTGAAAATGGAAAGAGCAGCGGCCACCTGCTGTGTGGCCCTGGGAGGAGTGGTGTGGGCTGGGCAGCCACCACCCTGGAGGAAGCTGGCTGGCCTTGCTCATATGCACATGCTCTACCCACCTCCTTAACCAAAGCGAGGCGCATTCCTAAGGGCTTCTGCAACCACAGCCAGTAGATCAGCGAGCTGAGCCTGGAGTGGTCGGCCAGTGTCTGCCCACTTTAGACGATAAGCTGCTCGAAACCTCTTGAGAAAGGCAGCTGAGAGGGCTTCCCTGGGGGACTGGGCAAGCCGTCGCTGCTGTTGCCCTGTGGCACGCCACATCCTGTCCATTGCCCTGGCTCCTCTGCCTCCTGGCCCCATCCAGAGAGGAGGCCTCCAAGAGCACAGACCCCAGGTCTCATGCCTCTCCACCCCCCAGGCACCCAGCTGGAGAAGCTGATGGAGAGCATGCGCAATGACATCGCCAGCCACCCGCCCGTGGAGGGCTCCTACGCCCCCCGCCGGGGGGAGATCTGCATTGCCAAGTTTGAAGATGGAGAATGGTAAGCCTCTGGGGCCAGACCATGAGCCTTCAGCAGGGGCAGAGGACAGGACTCTGGCCGCAGAGCTGTGCCTTAGCAGCCGGGGTCCCGCCAGGCAGTGATCTTGGCCTGCGAGTCCCCTGCAATCCAGCCGGCCCCCCGGGTACATTGGTGCCCCTCCTCTCTCCAGGGAACCCCCAAGGAGCACAGAGCAGCCCTGGCTGCTGGCTGCCTGGGGCTCTCCGACACACCCTTCACTCCACATGTGGGAATAGGGTGTTACAGGCCAGGGGAGTGAGGGCGGTGCTGGTTCTCAGTGAAGCCAGACCAGCTGTCTGACCCTCCCTCACTAGCTGTCTGAGTCATGAGCAGAGATTCACGGGCTTCAAAAAGGTTACTTGGTCTCCTTTACCAGAGTAGCGCCCATGGCCTTCCCAGGGTGACGAAGTGACTTGGATGTGTTCCCTGCTGCGGCCTCCCAGACAGATCTGCCGGCTAATTACAGCTGCTGTTTAGTGTGCTGGGTTTAAACAGCAGACATCAATCTAGTCATTAGTCTTGTTGCTTTATGCCCCAAGGACACATTAATCTGCTCCACATGCTCCCTTCTCCCTCCCTCTGCTCCCAGCTACGCTCTGATTCCATTATAGGGTGGCCACAGGGCCCCAGGCCTTGGCCTTCCTGGAGACCAAGTCCTGCCCTCTGACACTCCCATGGGTGTTGTCTCGGAGCCTGCCCGGGGGGTGCATGTGCATTGCCCCCAGCCTTGCCCTCACTAAGACGCTAGAGAGACCATCCCTCAAGCTGTGCCTACAATGCCATTGCAGGTACCGCGCCAGGGTGGAGAAGGTCGAGTCTGCAGCCAAAGTACACGTCTTCTACATCGACTACGGCAACGTGAGTGCAGGGGACGGGGAAGGGACCCTCGGAGGTCCCTGGAGCTGTGCAACCCAGTCACCCCTAGGTCAAGTCCTCCGGTTTCTCCTAAGTGCCTCCGCACTCCTGACTCCTGTACAGCGGTGGCTTGGGGAGCCTCTGGGCATCACTCTGTTCACATAACAAGCTGCGACTGACTCCTGGGCCAACAGGCGAAACTGGCAGCTGTGGCCTGAGGCCTGCGAGCACCGCTAGATATCCTGTCCAGGCCCAGCCACTCCACAGTCCTTTTCTTCCACCACCACACCCTCCTCCTACCCATCACGCACACGCACACGCCTCTGAAGGGAGCCACAAAGCCCCTGCACACCTCTTTTCCCAGTTCTCTGGCTTCACTGGGTGTCTGTCCCATTGCTGATCCTCGCTCACCCCAGACCAGGGCTTGCTGGGGCAGGCACAAGGTGGCACAGTGTTGGCCACCGCAGTCCAGGCCTCAGTCCTCGACAACTCTGAGACCCTGTGGGGAGGCAGCAAGCAGGAAAGCGCTCTCATTCTCACTCCTGGAGTGGCAGTTGTCTGCTTCCCTGAGGGCCATTTAGCACAAAGCCCTGCTGGGCCATTCTTCTACTTCCCCCCCAGGAAGCCAAGCTGAAGGCTGCTGCGCTTTTTGGTGTGCTCTTCCCAGCTAAGCACCCCTTCCCTGTGGGAAGGGGGAACCCCTGTCCCAGAAGAAATAGAAACAAATCGAGTCCAGCTCTCACCAAGACTATTTTAATAGCAGTCACCAAATGTGCCAGCACCAGGCTCAGATGAGGGTGTAAGTCAAAGCCAGCAGGCCATGTTCCCCGAGGCCTAGGTGACCACCAGCTATGCATGGGCGACGTGGAGGTGGGTCTGAGGCAGGCAGGAGGTCCCTGAGCAAGAATGCCCTGAGAGCCAGGGGTCGGGTGTGACGCTGTTGGTCTGATGTGTCTACTCCAGAGAGAGGTCCTGCCGTCCGCCCGCCTGGGGACCCTGCCACCTGCCTTCAGCACGCGTGTGCTGCCAGCCCAAGCCACGGAGTATGCCTTCGCCTTCATCCAGGTGCCTCAGGACGTGAGTGCACTTCCTTCCTCCTTCCAGAGGGGCTGGCCAGGACCTCCCAGCCAGACCCTGCGGGTACCACGGCCCTCACAGGCTGATGGGAGAGGATGGAGACCATTAGTAGCTGGACCAGAGAGATGGGAGCAATTAGCTTTGACCGAGAAAACTGCAGGAAGATGCTACAGGGGAGGTGGCGTGAGGGCATCCACGTGGGTTCTTGAGAAATGAGTAGACCCATGTGTTTAGGCAAAAACTGATCCACCACAGCCAGTTCCCAGGGCCCTGAGGGCAGCAGTGGGCAGAGATGGGAGCGCTGTGAGGTCAGATCCGTCTGGGGCTACTGCTGGCCGCTCTGAAAGGCAGAGACAGGGAGCAGGGTGGGAAGATGGCTGTGGCAGGAGGCCCAGCAGAGATGACGGCCGGGGGTCCAGAGTGGGGCCGGGCACAGCAGGGGCAGCTCTTGGCACCATCTGAGGGGCCGGTGCCAGAGAGCAGCGCTGGGGGTGGCTCTGCGTTCCTGGGTTACACCTCAGCAGGTGGAGCATGGGGTGGGGGATGGGGGAGCAGCCTGGGGAAGTGTGGCCTGTGGCCTTCTCACTCCGAGGGAGAGGTGCTGGGTGGGAGCGCAGTCTGCAGGATCTGGGGGGTTCCAGGGCATCCAGGAGAGTGCCCTGACAGATGTAGCATCGGGGCAAAGGAAGCAGAGGAAGAAGCTGCACATAGAATAGCTTCTGCCTCTTCACAAAACCTGCACAAGGACAGAAGTGCAGGAGATGTTGACAAAATAGGCCAAGTGGTGGTCTGTGAGGAAATCAGACCCCAGCATGGACAACCCGTGAGGCAGAGAGGTGGGGACTATTTCACTGTGTCGGCTGAGCCCTCCTGAGGTAGAATGGCAGCGGCCGGGCAGCAGCAGCAGGCTTCCTCTTGGGTGGGGACAAAGCCCTTCTGGCCACACAGGGCAGTGGGCAGGGGACCAGGGACCTGGGTAGGAGAGAGTGGGTTTATTTGCAGCTAGGCCAGAGGTAAGGAAGGGACTGGAAAGAGGGGACCCCTTGTGTCCAAAGCCTGCTTTCCTCTCATTAGAATCGGGCGGGGAGAGGGGTGGGAAGGGAGTCTGCGCGCAGACTTCTTTGGGGCCCCAGAACAGGCACTGGGCCCCACGTGGCTGGCTTTGGTTTGCACTCACTGCTCCCACTGACCGAGGGGTGTCCCTGCCCAGGAGGACGCCCGGACAGACGCAGTGGACAGCGTGGTGCGGGACATCCAGAACACCCAGTGCCTCCTCAATGTGGAGCACCTGAGTGCCGGCTGCCCCCATGTCACCCTGCAGTTTGCTGACTCCAAGGGGGACGTGGGGCTTGGCTTGGTGAAGGAAGGCCTGGTCATGGTGGAGGTGCGCAAGGAGAAACAGTTCCAGAAAGTGGTACGTGACCTGAGGCGGGCCACCTGGTGCAGGGCGGGCCCTGGTGTCTCCCTTCACCACCACAGTCACACAGCGGGCCAGGGGCTGCCAGGAGCCAGGGAGGGAGCTGGGAACCTGCGGTCCTGCTGCTCCTGCTGGGGAAAGATAATGGACTTGGGTTTGTTGGGGCTTAAAAAAAAAAAAAAAGAAAAAGCTAATTACATCCCAAATTAATTGGCTGCGGGTTTGGCTGAGAATGCAGTTGCAAACTAGAGCGGAAAGTTTCCCTTTGCCTGCACCCTCAGGTGACCAGCTAAAAAGCTTTGCCAGGGGTGGCCGGAGAGAGTCAAGGCCCGTCTTGCTCTCCCTCCCTTCTCTCTTTCCCCAAGCCCACAGCCAGCTCCTCACACCAGGGGCCACCCATAGCCAGGGACTCAGCCACAACACCCCTCCAGTCTGTTTGAAAAGCCCCAGGGCTTGGGGCCCACCTCACCGCCCCTGGGGGTCAGCCTTGGGAAGAAAAGCCTCTGCCGGAGACTCGTACAGGAGTCTGCTACTCTTGAAATGGAGAGAGCACTTCCTGCCACTTGCTCATTCTCCATCAGACATTTATTGAGGGCCTCCATGTCTCAGAGAGCAAGAAACAACAACCCCGTAGCACTTATGAGACAAACAATTAAATTAACTATAAGTCAGTGAAATAGAATGTGAGAATTAAGTGCCTTGGGAAAAAGAGGAAATAGAATAAGCACTCTCAGGAGTTGGTTGTAATTTTAAATAGGGTCATTTGAGGCTTTGTTAAGAAAGTTGTACTTACGTGTTTAAGCTTTGAAATGGCAAAATTTACATGTTTAAGGTTCGAAGGGCAGGATAGATGGCCAGGTGGACACAGGTGGAACATTTCGGGCAGATGGAATAGCCAGTGCGAAAGTCAAGAAACAGCAGGAGACCGTTGTGACCGCACGGCGGGTGTTACTGTCAGGGAGCTAAGGCTCCCCTGGAGGGTTCTCAACTGACCTTGGTTCTCGGGGTCACTCTGCTGCCCAGTGGCAAATGCCCCACCCTGACACTCCCCCTCTCTTGTCCCTCCAGATCACAGAATATCTGAACGCCCAGGAGTCAGCCAAGAGTGCCAGGGTGAGTGTTCGCCTCAGTAGCCCCGGGGTGCTGACTGGAGGCTTGGCCCTCTGGGTGCACCTCCCTGAGTGTTTTCTGTTTTCTCTCAGCTGAACCTGTGGCGCTATGGAGATTTCCGAGCCGACGACGCGGATGAGTTTGGCTACGGCCGCTAAGGAGGGAATTGGGCCCATGTCCCCTCACCAGTACCACCTCCGCTGCCAGAGGGTGTTTCAGCTCTAGACCCCGGGATGGGGTGTAGATTGGGTCCAGCTTTGCTTCAGTGTATGGAAATGTCCTATGGGGCAGTGTCCAGGCTGGGAGGAGGCAGGGGGGCGCCCACGGCTTTCAGGGCCATTGTCTTCTGGAATGATGGGCACTGCCCTCCACAGTTCCCCCAGCTGGTTTTGTGTTTTTACTTGGGGGGTTGTAGTTTTTTAAAAAATCATCCTCAAATCAGGAAGAAATATGAAAGACTTTGTCCAAATGGAGGGCATACTCCTGGCACCCCTGGCCAGCTGGCACCCTACTTCTGTCCCAGACTGCCCTTCCCAGCTCTGTCCAGCTGTTGATTATGTGATTTCTCTTAATATGTCCATTTTCAAATGCCAGTTTGTCTACACCTGCCCCTTCGCCATTCCGCCCCTTCTGTATTTAAAGCTTTGGTGACCCAATAAAATAGTCCACGCTGTCTGCAACCTTCCTGGTCATGGTGGAGTCCAGAGCCCGGGACTTGGGGTGACCCCAGGCAGAAGGAGACCTGCACACCAGAACACAGCCCCACCGCCGTCATTACCCACGTGCCTGCCCACGTCGCCTGGAAACGGCCCACTGTGGGCGCCGGGCAGCCCTCTAGAGTGCAGAGCCACTCCGGGCTGGCGTGCAGGAGGCTGCACAGGAGGCCGGGCCGAGTCTTGCCAGGTCCAGGCATGGAGCTGCTGGCTGCCCTTCACAATCCTGCCACACCCTGAGCTCGCATCCTAGCGGGCCTTGTTGAGGGAACTGGGATGACTTCCCCTTTCCCGCTGTGGCAGGAGTTGAGGCTGGCACAGAAAGGCCTCAGGTTCAGGGCCTAGCTGCGGAGAGGCCTGTCTTTCTGGGTTGGCTCCTAATCTGACCTGTCCAGGTTTCTCCCAAAGTCATCCAATTTGAGCTGGCTGTGGAGCTCAGAAACCCCAGGTCCCTCCGGGCCTCCCCTCCCCCCCGGAGGAGGCCCCCAAGCAGCCCTGTGTGGCATGCTAAGGAGCCGGTCGCTCGCCCTTATGCCAGGGAGAGGGTGTACGTGAAGTCTCCACAGCCAGCATCCAAGGCACCCTTGGGACCTGCCTGCCCCATCCCTCACTGCCTCAGCCATGTGACCCTCCCAAGCACACATTCTGGAGACATGGGGTGGCACATGTTCCTGGCAGCCCACTTCCCACTATTCTGCGCCAAGGGCCTTGCCAAGCTGCCATTGGAGCCGCGTAGATTGGGCCATGAAGCTGAAGGGAAATCAGCCTGGAGCCTCGCTGACCAGCTCTCATCCCCAAACGGGGAAAATTCCTGAAAAAAATCCCGAAAATTCTGGTCCTGGTAATTATGCCCTCATACCCACTTGTTCAAGCCCTTGGGGTTCTGCCTAAGACTCCTGTCTTAGCGAAAGATGTAAGCCTCGTGCACAGGGGTGTGCAGTCTACTTATGGGGAAAGCCAGGAGAACTGAGGGAGGGAGGAACATTGAGTTGGTGCAGCTCCAGAAGCCGAGGCGCTGCCTCCCTCCTCGGGCCTCAGACCCTGCCTGCCCTCCCTTTTGGGGGCTCAGAACGAGAGCAGCTTTCACTCTCCACCAGACCCTGCGTGGTCCGGTGAGCCGTTCCCTGTGGCCATGTGAAGCCCCTGATGGGGCCCACGAGCCAGCAAGAGCGTGAATGATGGATCGGTGTGTCTCTCCATCCGTCCCACTCCTGCAAATGCTGTCCTGCCCCCGCGGGCAAGCCCACTCCCCCCCGCAGCCTCTCATTTTATTTTTACCCATCATGCAGGCTAGAAATGGAAGAGAGAATGCCTGTTTCACCCATTTCTCTCCCAGTGGGGCCAAGAGGTAGGTCTGTGCTTGTTCACTTGAGCACAGTTGGCAGAGGGCTAAGATGCCAGCCCACTCCTTTGTAAAAGGGACTGAAATCATCTTGCTGTCTTAACAGTTGCCTTGGTTACCGCTGTGCCCAAGGATAAACCCTCCCTGGTTCTGCAGTTGAAATGATGCCTGATCCCTATCCGCTTCTGTCTTCCAAGGCTGGTTTAGACTGAGGTCAGAACGCTCGCCAGGCCCAACGCCACTCAGCAGGGTTGAGGCCAGCCTGGTGTCTCTCTCCGGAGCCCTGGCCTCTGCACCAGGGAGGGCCAGCACTAGGGTGCAGAAGCGGGCGCCCAGGGGCAGAATGTGAGGAGGCGCTTGGGCCGCACAGGTGCACTGGCATCTTCCTCCATGGTGCAACGAATCAGCGGCAGTACTTAGCGCAATCGCACCAAGAGCCTCTCCCCAGGGCCTTCCCCAGGGAGGTGCCAAGCCTGTTCTTTGGTGTCAGGACCATGGGCTCTGCTTCCCCACCCACCGCCCTCTCGAACAGCAAGATCTCCTGAGCTTGATGTTTCCACCAAACACGGATTAAGACCCAGCTAGGGCCCTCCCTGGTGGCGCAGCAGGTTAAAGCACAACACTGCAAGCTGGCCGCAGCCACTTCCCCTGCAAAGTTCAATCCCCAGCCCTGGAGGTGACCTACATGGCGCGGCAGACCTCTCCTTTCTCACCTGCTGCTCCCCTCAGCAGTGCACTTCGTCAGTCTGCCTGTTCTGCTCCCCACTCTCTCTGGTGAATCTTCTCACCATGCCTCTATCCCAGTTTTGTATGCATAAATAAATCTTTAAAAAAAAAAAAAGATTCAGCTCGTGCCGGCTATTGTCAGGCCCAGTGATGCCAAGTCAACCCACAGGCTCTCAAGGGGCCTGTGGTCCAGGTGAGGACGAGGCAGCAGCTGAAACAGCACTCACGGGCCCCAGCCGGGCCTGGGGAGGCTTCGCAGATGAGGGCGGCAGAGTTGAAGCTGACAGATGGTAGGGAAGCAGCATGCTAATCTGGGCAGGCTCTGGAAGTTTCCCATCTGACAGATGCAGCCTAGGATTGGGCTAGCCCCCAGGTGGATGCTGATCCAGAGACCACTCGCAGGTGACCCTCACCTGCCTCCTCTCTGCCAGTGTGCAGGGCCGGTGGGAAAAGTGAAGGGAAGAGCTGGCGTGCTGCCTCCACGTTATTTATGGGTTTGATTATTCCTGTGTCCCGGGGAGAGTCAGTGGACCCCTTTTCTTGCATTAGCCCATGTTGTGAAGCAAGAGGGAGGGGTTGGAAAACGGGTGCCTCAAGAGTGGTTATTGATGTCCTAATTACAAGAGGATGCTAATTTAATTTGAACCTAATTACAGTGCACTACCCTGGGTGGCATGTGTTTTAATAATTAACGTCCTTCAGATGCGTAGGAGTGTAATAATATTTACACTGGGTTGGCCAGCAGCCTGGGGAGGCGGGCTGGGGGCCCGTACACCACCCTCCCCCCGGACAGCTTGGCTGCTGGCAGGTGGGGAAGATGCGCCTGAGCCCCGATTGGCCAATATCTCGTCATCCTTCCTGGGGAACACCCTTGGGCCTCCTTTCCAGTTGTGTGCTCCACCCAGCAGGCACCCCGCTCTGGGGCACCAGGCGCGAACTCTAAAACACCAGAGACCACCAGCAGGAAGGTGCCCTGGGCCCTGAGCCAGTCCACACCCTCGTGGGGTCACACAGCCAGGTCCAGGGGCCACCTGAGGAAGGTTTGTTGAGTAGGGAGGAAGGAGAGTCTGGAAGAGCACCTGGGTTTTCTTCTGGTAATACTTGTGGGGAACTACAGTCACAAAAGTGCATGAAGTTCCAGCAAAAGCCAACTTAGGCCAATTCACAGCACAACACACAGAAAATGGACCCTCGCCAGCCCTCTGACCTTGCTCCCCAGGCACTGTGACACCTCTTTTGACTTCCACTCCAGTAGGGGAGTTTGGCCTGTTTTAATTGTTTTGGTTTCTCTGTTTTGCTAGACTGGGTTTTACATAACGAGTGTGCAGTGTCCAGTCCCGTGTGCCCGCTGCTCGCGCGTCTCTCAGCCACGCATCCTACTTTACGCCTCCTCGTGTCTGCGCGCCACTGTCTGCATGCCCTGAGCCTCGGTGCTACATAGAAGTCAGTTGCTCTGCAATCCACCAGGCCCTGCACAAGAAATCTGTTCCCCCTAACTGCCTGGGCGGCTGGAGGTGACACTAGAGAAGGGGGACCCTAAGGACAGCAGGGGAGTCCACCCACCACAAACCTGGAGCCGGGTGGCTGCCAGTGTCGCTCCCATGCCCAGCCTCTCCACGCTCCCACAGGCAAAGCGCAGTCTGTCAGCAAGCTCTGGAAGCCAAGCAGAAGGACTTTAGTGGTGAGAGGGAACTTCGGTGTTTCTGCCAGGAGAACTCACTAGGCCAGCGCTTCTCTGGGCTGCCTGGCAGACCGGCTCCCTCACAGTCGCCCTGGGTGGCTCTTCAAAGTCAGCTTCCAGAAATAGAGCCAGGACTGGAACTGAAGGCAGCGAGTGGGGCGCATGCGTTAAACCCTCATCTATCATGAGAGGAAGGCGGTGGGTCATAATTACAGTTGATAAAACAAGCACCAGCCTATTGTCCAGCAGTAAGCCGGGAACCAACAGAAGAGACGATTCAAAGTGTGGTGCGAGAGTAGCACAGTTGGCAGTGGAGAGGACTGCAGCTGCTCAGGATTCTCTATTTCCTCACCCTAGGTGAGCGTTTCTGATGTCCTTTTCTAGTTATCAGGTAAATATTCGCCTATCCCCTCCTGCCAGACCTGCTATCCCGATTCCTGGGGGTCAAGGCGCTTTAACCCGCTTCCAGACTGATTTGATGAGTTCTCAAGTTCAAGAATTAGCTATCACTGTTCAAACTCACTTTACAAGACAACGGAGACAAAGTGACTTACCCAAGGTCACCCAGTTTATTAATGGCCAAGCCCAGAATAGAAGCCAGGTCCCCTGGTGCCAAGCCTGTGATATTTCTCTACATCATGGTTTTCACCTTGGTGGTTGTCCATCTCAGTGGGCCTGGCCCGAGGGGCCCTGGGGGTTGAACTGGCGATGTGGCTCCATTGAGGGAGGCCAGGCTGACCTCGCCCAGCACAGGGACGAGACCCAGCCCCACATAGGCACAGAGCCCTCAACAGTCAGCATACCTCTAACCACAGCATGCTTACCTTGAAGCATCATGGCAGAGATAGGTATGTGCAAACAAACAGCTTTGCTCCTCCTGTCCCGCCAGCAGCAGCAATAGCTGAGTTTTCGCAAAAGGTCAGGTCCCCCCCAAACACTCAGGCATTTGGCATTTACTCAGCTCCTTCCCACTAACTCCAGGCACTGTTCCAAGAACTGCAATTAAGAAAGAGCAATAAGCCCGCCTCACAGGGCTCACAACCTACTGAGGACAATAGATTGTGGCAATAGAAAAATCTAGGACCTCACCCCCAAGGGAGATACACACAAACATGGAGGCCTTAGCTTGTTAAGGTGACTGTGCAACCCAGATGCCCAGGGTCTAGCACTTCCGCCTGGTTCTATGACGAAGGGCTGCTTCACATATAAAAACTTCCTCATCAGAAGTCAAGATAGTCTTTGCAGTTTTGTTCCCACTGACAAACAGCCCAACACCCACTACCAGGAGCAGCCAGCTGGTGAAATATTACTCAGCAAAGAAAAATGAATGAACTGGCCACACAGATAAATCTTGGAATCAATAAAGCCCATCTCAGAGGACTTCTATCCAATAATACTACTACTGTAAAATTCAAAGGCAAGTGGTTCATTGTTTAAATTGATACTGAATAATCAGTGTATTATCCAAACTGAAATATTCTTGAGAATAGAAAGGGGTACTGTTGAACCCTTGCATTTGGTCTACAAACTGAGCTGCCTGGAGAACACAGAACATGAGGACATCCATGACATATATATGATAAACACATAAGTCTGGGTGATGGGGGGAGACGGGGTCCCAGAGGAGGGATAAAGGAGCATTGTCAGGGAAACATGAGGTACAGAGCTTGCTCTAGGTCTCAACCTGGAAGGTATTTATTGCTAAATACATGTTTATTGACAAGGTGGTGTGAGGGCTCACAGGAGAAAGGCTTCATTTTTCCTGGGAACTAGGTGGTTACAGTCAGAGGAACCTTTAACAGGCACTTCACTGTGCTGTGGAAAGTTACAGAAAATTTCAAGGACAAGGTAACAATTTAAACAGTCTCTAGCCAAAGCGAAGGTCAAGTTGCAGGGACACTGAGTGGCCCCTCTTCTGGCTGTAGACTCCAGAGCAGGCTACAGACCGGGTCCAGTGTCCTGGACAGAACTGAAAACCAAACGTAGGCGTGGCATTGCAAGCCCTGAGGCCCCTCCCAGTCTTCTGGCAAAAGCAGCCAGCAAGGACTGATAAGGCCCACGTCACTGCAAGTTCCTCACATCACTTTGTAAATTGAGGTGTAACCCAACACTCCAGTGCAAAACTCAAGTATCTGACTTGTGAGTACTTACAAGTGTATAGATCCCTAATACCAACACCAGCATTCAAATCCAACTATGTACGTATAAGGTGGCATTCCAGAAGGTTCTCAGTGGCCCTCCCCACAAAGGTAATAAGGTTCCACCTCTGTGGCTGTTCTTTTGTCTGTTCCAGTGTCTTAGAACAGCCCTGCAGAAAGAAGGGGCCACAGAATCCCTGCGAGCAGACCTGGAGGTGACCTTGACCCTGGGTGGGAGAGATGCCTCAGCCTCACACAGCAGCCTGGGCCCCTGGAAGGCCAGCAGAAGCCTCCCCTCCTTGTCCCTGCCACCTGAGGCCTGGGCTATTGCCAGCCTGGTGGCACTCACCCGTGGCCCCAGCTCAATGGCATCTTCAGGCCCTGGGCCTGGGAGCGGGTGATATTGACGTGGTTCTGTTAGCAGAAGTCCTCACTCTGTAGGCATCATCTGGGAGGCCTGGGCCTAGCACTGAGACCTGCTCCCCTCCAGCCCCACCTCCCCCAAGTCTGGGGCACTCCTGCTGCCACCCAAGTGCTACTGGGAGCCAGACGAGTATGGCCAGGCACAGAGCAGAGGCTGTGATGTTTCCTGTTCTGCTTGTGCAGAAGGAGCTGCAGTGCATAACTAACTGCTTCTTCCACTGGGCTTTGGGACGTTCACAAACACCTGCTCACCCGACACCCCAGGGGTCTCCAGCCCCACAGGTTTCCCAGGGCAGAGGGACTGGTATTAACTGACGGTGGAGTGCAGCCTGGCCTCTCAGGCTGCTTCTCTCCAGCCTGTCTTGCCGCTGGAGTTTCAGGGTTTCAGAGAATTTCCTGCAGAGCCCCAGGCTGCATTCAGAGATTGAGTCGATAGATAGATGTCAACCCGATTAGTAAATATCAGGCTGAGCTGGTGCTGGGGAAGAACTTGGAAATGAGATTTCACTCAAGGAGTCTGCACAGCATCATGGTGGAGAACATGGACTCCGATGGCTGAGTCTGAGCCCCGCTTGCCTTGTGCCAGCTGCCAGCCCCCCGCCCCCCGCAAGCCGAACAACCTGCCCAGCCTATTCCCTTACCTGTAAGCTGAAGCTAAAAGCAACATCTCTCTCTAAAGTTGGTGTCAGGGAGAGGTGCCTCAAGCCCTTGGCAAGCCCAGCACAGACTTGCTCAATGAGAGGCAACCCTTAGGGTTCAGGGAAATGGGGTGCAGGCCCGCCCATGCCCACAGAGCCAGCACAATGACTCAGGTGGCAGTTAGTACTGAGGCAGCCAAGCCCAGGACAGAGAAGCATCCACCTACAGGGGTGGGCACTGGGGGATTGTTACAGGACATGGAGGGGGTCACCCGTGAACCCCCAAACCTGCCTGCTCTAAGTGGGTTCTGCCATCCACCGCATCAAGAAAACATATAAAAGTTTAATGAAAAGGGACTTTAATACAGTGAATATACAATACGGAACACAAAGAATAGAACGTCTAAATCAAACACCTGAAGTGACCCATCCCCTCGTGGGCAAAAGTCAACCCTAAAAGGATTGGCCCAAAGCAAGGCCTGAAAGCCGCCACAAGCCTAAAGCACCTTCTGGCCGGGACCCATAGAAAAGGGTCAGAGATGACCAGACAAGTCTGGGAGGAAAAGAGCAAAATCAAAATCAATATCAACACTGCCATGGTCACCTCCCCATGGGTCTCTCACCCACATCTGCCTTAACCAGGCCAGGGCCAAGAAACAAGCACCGTTTCTTCATCATATGTTTGCCGCTCCATGTGGCTTCCTTAGGTCTCCTTCTGGCTCTCCATCCTGCTGCCTTCCTCTTCTCTCTTTTTCTCTCCTCAGCGCCACCCTACTTCTGGGTGGAGCAGGAAATCTGGAACTTCCCCTTTTCCTGGGGACCACCCTGTTACAGGGTGAGGCCAGATGGGGTGCAAGGCTCAGGCTCCCTCCCAACCTGGCCTGTGCGTGCTGAGCGCCTAAAACATGCTGAAGACACAGAAGCAAGTGAAACAGGAGAACCCCGTGGCTAACAAAGATATGTGACCATACTCCACTAGGCAGAGGGGGAGCCCCCCAAATTTGCACACAGACACCCTCCCTTTGCACCTAAAATCTGGACTCAGCAAACAGAAGGCGTTGGTGGTAGAGCTGAGTGTGCGTGTAGGTGTCTCCACAGCCGATCTGACTGGCAGACCTGATACCTGCAGCAGAAATTGACTCCTCCGGCTGAGGTGGGCGAGGCAGCACGGCTCCCCAGAAAGCCCTGGGGTGGGGAGCAGGAACAGGGCTGTGCACACCCGCTCCTGCCGCGGACCGGCCCTAGCCAGGGCACCGGGACCGAGGGAGAGACAGGGTCTGAAGACAGGAGAACGGGATTCGGCGCAGGAACTGACAGACAGTCACACTCAGTTGATGGACTGCTGCGATTTTATTGCAATTTGTGTAGATTTTTATACAGTAAGTGTAAGGAAACTGGTGTTTGTCCAGGTAGGTTATACATTGCCAGATGCTGACATAATCTATTACTTTTTTGTTCAAAAAGAAAGGGCACAAGACATCCGTGACCAGGGTGCTAGACATTCATTTTGCATGC
>NW_004567106.1:58706731-58733336 GCF_000260355.1 Condylura cristata
CCCACAAATATCAAAAATAACCATAAAAACCCTATTCAAAGTTACCAAGGAATGAGCACCCGAGGCCGCTCTCTTTGCAACACAGGGAGACCCGGGCCGCCATAAACTCCGAAGAGTACGAGCTTGCCAACGCGCCACACCCTCGGCCACATCACAGGCATTGCTGCTCACACTGCGACTGCGGTGGGCGCTGCACGCTCCCGGTGGGGAGCCCAGTGCTGGGGTTTCCTGGCGCCTCCCTGTGCGGGGCCAGGCGCTGTCATGGGAACCACATGCACACCTCGGCCTTGCAGGGCCTCCAGGCCACGGGCACACAGGCGCCCTGCTATGCAGATGGAGAGCCAGGGCTCCGGCACCCCAAGCTAGCAAAGGCAGGGCAGCACTGTGCAGAGGGGGCCCTTTTGGTGCTACAGTTCATATTCAGGGACCTGGAGACCACCCCCGAAGTTCACTGGAATGCTAGGGTCTGGGGGGCACCCCTGGGACACCGTGTCCCTGGCTATGGGCCAATTCCCATTGTCTGGATGGCCACGCTGAGGCACGCAGTGGTCTCCTTGCCCTCTAGGGAGGGACCTGCGTGGGCAAGTCAGGCCCTGCCCAAGCTGGCTTTCACCTCAGCTGGCTGGGAGCGCCTGGAGAGGGCATTTTCCAGGGGGCTCCAGCCGCACTTCACCCTGGGCTGTTTGAGAGGCCGGAGCAGGAACTGGTTGTCTCGATGGCCTGATCTGCAGAGGGCGGCTCCCAGGAGGAGGCCTGAGGCAAAGAATGCAAATAGTGCATGTCAGATCGATTGATAGTGGGTCCCTGGGGTGCTTTGTAGAAAAGGATTCTGAGGTCATGCCAGAAAGTCAACTGTAATCAATTATTGATGTCTACCAGGGGCATTTACCTCACTCTCTGCCCCACCAGAGAAGCCTTTCTTTCTGTGATCAAGGCAGTCATGTGGGTCCCCTATTTTTGTGACACTTGTCTGAATGCATTATGAAAAGGGGGTTCAAGAATGCGTTGATCCTGTGAAAGCAGAGGTCATTTCCGCAGCATTCTTCAGGCAGACATCAGCTTCTGCTTGAACAGACTACTGGCAATAGCCCCCCACGAGGCAGTGGTGCCCCCCTAGCCTGCTCTCACCCTGGCATGTCTGGGGCAAAGCTAAGCATGCATTTCTAACAAGCTTCTGGGAAGTGCTTGGGAGGTAGAACAACCCCCTGCAGAGAGCGAACACCCCCCCCCCACCCCATTTCAGAGTCCACAAGGAGAAGACAGGTAGAGAAGCTCCCTGGCCTCCACAGAGGATGTCAGTGGGGCTCACCAAGACCTGAGGCTGGGGGTGGAAGAGAACAGGATGTCTGTTGCCTAGAGCCAGCACTCTGAGAGAGAGAAGGCTCCAGACCCTGGCAGAGCACTGCGGGATAACCTGTTCGCGGGAGGAGTGCCAGGGCCCACTCTGAGTGCTGGCAAAGCTACATGCTGCGTGCAGGCCGAGACAGCCCGAGTGGTGGTGATGCCAGTGACAGCCAAGAGCTGCCTGAGCGCTGGGCCAGGTACTTTGTGGGTAGCGCGGGCGGTGGGGGGACATTTGACCCCCATTTTATGAACACCCTCTAAAAGGAAGATCTTGTATTATTAATGTGTCCCTATCCCAAGCGTAGTATTTATCAGTAATATGTATTCCATAAGTGGAAGGAAGGGGGGGAGGAGGGGGCTGGCTGGTTGGCTCAGCTCAGTTCAGGCAGAGAGTAGTGCATGGGACCAGGCAGAGAGGGTGGAAAATAAGGCTGGTACATCACTGTGTCGTGCCACTAAGCCTGTTCAACCCCCATCTGCTCAGGGTGCCTTGGGAACCCGTGGCCAGCTTTGATTTGTCAGAAAGAGAAATCTGTAAACCCTGTAATGCTCCAAGCTAATGAGTCCCTAGCTCCTTTTGGAAAGATTGCAGACCCGGTCCATTGTGCCCAGGGGAGCGGGGCAGGGCCTGAAAAAGTTTAGGACTGGTCAGGCTGCCGTTACCCAAATGGCCTTGTACTTGGATCTCTCTCCTTATGCCAGGCTCCGTGCCAAGCACCTCACGTGCCTGCATGCCATGCCCGTCTGTCTTGCTGTGGTCAAGGTTGTGCCTTGGTCCACCGGGAGGTCAACTTCCGCGACCACGCCTACCTCGAGAGACAGCGCCCCCTAGGGGAGAGGTGGCTGGAGGGAGCCGCTGATGGCGGCAGGTGCCGTCGGTCGCCTTAAGCAACCAAGGTGAGAGGCCCCAAGTGGCACTTCGGAGGACACCCACTGCGAGCAAGTGGGGGTCACCGGCCTGGTTTGTGCAGGAGCTTCTCTGTGCTTTACACAGCATTCCTTCTTGCCCTCCCCGCCCGCCCCCCACCCCCATTTGATAGGTGAAGAAACAGAGAACCCAGGAAGAGGAAGCGGGTTGACCAGTCACAGAACTAATTAGAGGCAGAGTCGGGCTGGAACCCAAACTCCTCGGTCGCCCCCTGCGCCAGGGATGGGGTTTCACTCCTGCCGGCGTACACGTGAGCGAGAGGGAACTGGGCCGTCCCCAGGTCGGCGCGCGCGCGGGGCCAAGGTCCGCCAGAGAAGCGGCTAAGGGCGCCCGGCCGCGGAGATTGGGGTGCAAGACCCCGCACCCCGGAGAAGGCAGCGGGTCCCCGGAATGCTGCCGGAGCCTCGGGTCTCCCCGCGAGGTGCGGCCCAATGATGCCCGGGGCTGTGGCCTTGGGCCCTCTCAGTCCAGAGTGGAGGCGCCCCGCGGGTCCCGGTGCAGGCGGGCTGGGAGGCCCCGCCCGCGGACGCTCTCTCCTCCAACGCGCAGGGCCGGCTCCTGCTGGAGCCGCAACTCCCGGAGATGACTCCCTCCGCCTGGCTCCCTCCCTCGCCTACATCCTCTTCTCAGGGCTGTTCCTGCCACCTGTTCTTGAGATCCCCTTGGCCCACTACGCTTGCCTGTCCGGGAACTGAGGCAGGCACCCGCTTGCTCTCTCTCCCGACTTTCAACCCTCCATCCCTCCCATCCATCAGGGTGACAGAGAAGCAAATAATCGGAGTGGTTCTAAAAATAGAGTTCCCTGATCAGCAGCGGCAGCAACAGCAGCACTTGGGAACCTGCTAAGATGCAGACCCCAGGCCCCACTTCCCACACATGAAACACAAACTGCCGGTCCAGCAGGCGTGTGTCTGAGAGCCACTCCCCTAACTCCACTTCTTCCTTCATCACCGACCCCCCCCAACATGGCCAGGGGAGCAGAGGCCCTCAGACCAAGGCTCCCCACTGACCATCCCTGCCCAGCAGCTGTTGGATGGCAGGCAGAGGACTCCCTGGTGGTCCAGGGCAGATGGAGGGAAAGGAGGCCCCAGGTCTCAGCCAGGAGGTGAAGGGCGGAGGGTTCCTCTGGGGTGGGGTGGAGGTGGGAGAAGCTCCGTGCCCAGCTCACAGCCCCCACCCACAAAGCTGTAATGGGGGAGCATGACCTCTCTGCCTCAGGAAGGTCAGAAGTCTGTGCCCTGTGCGGAGAGGAGGGGCCTGGGTGAGCCCCGGGAGGCAGAGATTTCTGCAGGGGTCGCTGTCATTCTTGCTCCTAAAGTAAGCCCTGCAGTGCGTCAAGGTTCTGAAGGGCAGCTTTATGGGGTGGCAGGTTCCTGGGGCAATGCGGAAGCAAAAGGAAGAACAGCCCCAGGAAACAGACAGATCGGGCCAGTGGACCTTCAGCAGGCCCAGCTGTTTCCCTGGTTGTCTCCCTGAGGGGGGAGGGAGAATCCTGGCTCCTCCCTCTGTCCGGTGGGGGTGGGGCCTCTCTCCATTTCCTACCTTCTGGGAGGGCACAAAGGAGTGTGAACCCCGCCCCCATATAATTACATCCCGTGGAGCCTGATGCCTTTGATGGCATTTGGGGTGGCCTCAGAGCCCTCCCTGCCATGAAGTGACAGCTGTTATTTATACCCAGGCCCTGCTCCCATTCAGGGAGAACGGCTCATCATAAGTTGGCATGCCACGGCAAACAATTAAAAGAGAAAAATAAACCTCCGTGCACTCTCAGGGTGCTTGGAAATGAGGAATTACAAGGTGGCGGCATGAAAAAATTATATAAAAATCTATTTTTACATCACAATAATGTGCTTTTATACGGGTAGTAATTTCTGGATGTGCAATAAAGTGGCTTTTACATCAGGCAGAATCAGAGTTTATAGGCAATCGGTGCTTTTATCTGGGAAAATATAACTCACCCGTCCCCACGCTATCCATCCAGCAAGCAGAGCCTCCTCTTCCCGGGAACCATCTTTAGTGAGGAAATAATTATGCAATTAACATGTCAGCCCTCCAGGCCCCTGCCATCTCCAGCTTCTCTGACTGGCTCCTCCCCAAAGGTGGTCCAAGACCGGGCAGTGAAGGGGCCAGCAGAGGCTGACCACTGACTCCTTGGGCCAGAGAGGATCCCAGGTCTCAGTGAAAACAAGGATCGAGCAAGCACTGCATGCACTCAAGGGTCTGCCATGGGACAGGCTAGGAGCCAGGGCCTGGCCTGGCTCACGGCCTTCACAGCCCTGGAAGGGGCACGAGGTAGCAGGTGAGAGCTGTAGCAGGAGGCACAGGGCGCTGGAGGGACCGGGAGGAGCCTGGGCTGGGCCTTGACCCCAGGCAGGGTCGAGTGATAATAGAAGAGGCGAAAGAACATGTATCCTAGTGTGGGGGTCCGAGCCCCACCGAGACCATCGTGTGAGAGGGTATGGTAAGGTCCTCAGACGTCTGCTCTGCAGCATTGCCTCGTCAAGCCTGCTATTTTATCTATTTTTAAAAAAACATCAGAGACTGTCTCACGGGTCAAGTTCCCAGCAGGAAACAGGTGCCACATTTGTGAAGTAAAGGCCTGTGCAAGGAGGTGGATACAGAGTTCAAGGAGATCAACGAGGACTCCAAGACTAGCACCAGAGCACAGGCCTAGGTCTGAGAGCAAGGGGGGTGAGGGGGGCCGGGGGTAAGAGTGGCCGACGGAGAAGGCTGTCAGGGGGCTGTTGTCACCCGAAAGGCTGGAAAAGACCTAAGGGCATGAGTCAGGGAAATGGGAGCCAAAAGTAGGGCCCTCCCGGTTAGTGTAGGGGTCAAGGCGCAGCACTGCAGCACAAGTTCAATCCCTGGCCGGGGAGGTGACCCACAGGGCATAGCAGACCTCTCCTGACCCGCCCACTGCTCCCCTCAGCAGTGTATCTCATTCAATCTGCCTGTCCTGCTTCCCACTCTGTCTCTGGTGAATCCTCTCACCCCCTGCACCTCTGGCCTGTACCCCAGTTCTTGCATGCATAAATAAATCTTAAAAAAAAAATAAAGGAGTCAAAGGAAACCCACTCCTGCCAGTGTCTCCCCATGGCCACCTCCAACCAGAAACCAGAGTTGGGGGGAATCTTTGGTGCTGCCCAGATGGGCCCTCTCCAGGGAGCAGGGTGGAGCAGAGACACCTGGAACCCCAAAGGAAGGGCACCGCATGGCACCTGTTGGGACTTACAGGGCAGCTTGGTAATTTGGCAAAAACTCAATACATCACTGGCTACAATTAGTATTCTATACTGTGAAGCTTTGTAATTTCTCCCGCTGGCATTTTTGTTTCCCTGAAACTTTTGTTAACCTTGACACACGTTCCTGGCTCCAACTACTGTTTTAGGGCCCGAGAACCTGGACGACGTACATCTGATACAGGGCGAGAAGGACTCCCCCCTGGGAGGGGAGGGGAGGTCTAGCAAAATGGAGGGTGTGCACCAACGTGGCCATTTGGGGTCCAGAGGAGGGCTGCAGAGGCTCCCAGGCACTGCAAACCCTATGTCCATCAGGCGCTCTGCTTCTGTCCCCCCGGGAGTCCTCGCCAGTTTCAGAAGGAGGAAGGACATCCGGGCCATATCCCTTTGCAGTGATGGCAGCCAGAGGCCCATCCCGGCAGGGGGTGGATAAATTGTATTAGAAGCAAACTGGGCACGAGGCAGCTGCCAGACCGCTGTCCACACAAAGGCGATGTCTTCAAAAGCATGCTGAGTAGAAAGAGCAAGAAAGCGGATGAGCTCCGTAATTCTGAACCTCGCAAGTGAGATTAAAGATACACGCGCCCACAAAAAAACGTTTTGCAAACACGTCGACAAATCTAAACCCTTTGAGCATGGCTGGCGAGGAGGGGAGGCCGAGGACGGGAGGGGTGTTGAAAGGCGACAAATATAAGCAAGGTCCCCAGTGGAAAGAAGACAGCGTGGACTCAGGAGACAGTGCCCGTGGGAGGAATCAAAGCGGCTTTGGTGTGTGACCTTGGCACACACCGGCTTCACCTTTAAAAGAGAATGAAACAGTAATAAATGGATCATGAGGCGTAGCCATGAGACCAGAGGCTGGTACATGAGACTTATTTTGGAGTGTGGGGGTCCACAAAGACCCCTGGCCTGCAAGAACAAGGCTGGCGGTCCGCTCGAAGGTGGGTGCTGTCTGAGGAACAAGGGACGGGCCCCTGAGAGCTCACATCCAACTCACAGGGGCTGCAGATGCTGAAAAGTCAGCCAAAGATTCCTTTCCGCAACTTAAAACCTCTTCTCCAGGAACATGCAAAATGTACCCCACTTCTCATTTTGTTAGCAGTCTTTAACAGTTTCAGTCATTAACTTCCAAGTTGGTTTGAATTTGTTTATAGGATTAGCTCCCTATCACCTGGAAAGCTGAGAAAAGAAGGCCTAAGGGAATGAAAGGAGCCTGCCACATTTTGATGGGAGAAAGGAGAATGAGCTTCTGCAGTGTGTGAGTATGAGAACTACTCGAGAGGTCTGGGGAGGCAGGGATCCCCAGGGAAAGTACCCCAGTTTGAAAAGGGTTCAACATGGAGGCAGGAGAGGTGAAGACAACCCTGAGGTGTCAGCTCAGGACCCCTCACACCTCCAGCTCCCAGGGGCGTGGCTTGGCCTGCACCCCAAGGGGCTCATGCCTGGCAGTCTCTACCTCCCACCCCTGTTCGTTCCCTGTCTCCTCTGTCCAGGTGACAGTGCATTCGCTAAGGCCAGTGTTTCTTTGATACAATCCCCTTTCTGCCAATTTCCTCATGCTTTCCCGCTGTCAGCCTTTGCTCTGCACTGGGGCTCAGGCATTGATTGGCCCCATTTGCTGGAGGACTAGAGGGAAAGCGAGCAGCCAGGCATAGGAGCAGCTCTGGGGGCCTCTCATTTCGTGCCATCTGGCCTTGTCACACTGCACTTGGGGAGTGACCAAGGGGCATCTCCACACGTACCGTGGTGGGTTGAATACCCCCAAAATATGGCCTGGTCCTATGCACACCTGTGAATATCATGTTACTTGGAAATAGGTCTCTGCAGATGGCATTTGGTTAGTTAGGAAGGATCTCTGGATGAGATGAGTCAGGAAGGATCTCTGGATGAGATCATCCTGGATTCAGTGTGGGCCCTAAAGCCGATGACTGGAGTCTTTAGAAGAGAAAGGAGAGGGGGTTTGAGACTGAGACCCAGGGAGAATCACGTGAGCCAGCACAGTAGGGAGGAGAAATCATTCTCCCTCTCCCCTTCTGAGTGCTTTTCTAAGACCCCTGTCATGGAAGACAGCTTTGCATGGAAAAAAGCAAACAGAAATTTATTAGCATGTGTATCTCTTGTATACAAGGGAAAGATGAGTAACTTCCCAAGGTGATTTAGAATGCAGGATTAAAAGCCACTTTAATAGGAAATGGGGGTGGGGGAAAGGTAGGCCTCTTAGGGGAGACAAATGATTTTTAGGAAAGATGAATATGCCTCAGAGAAGCAGACGGGAGGTGTGATCGGTATGATCGTTTGTGACAAAGCGTGTCCTGCTGTGGTGTCACTGCTCATCGCCTCTCCTGTGATAAGTCATCCCCCCCTGGCTGATGAAACTCCAGAGAGAGCACTGATAACAATTGCCTTCCCTTTGGATCTGTCTTTAGGGGACAGATCAAATAAGGGGAGTTCAGAAAAAGTCCCTCCCTGCATTTCATGTTTTCAAGTGCCTACAACTTGAAAGAATGAATATGCCAAAGCTGCATATTTTATGATGGCGTGTCCTGAACATTTTGGGGGTGGCCAGTTCTACCCTTCAGCACAGAGACACCAACTGGAGTTATGCTAGCAAACGTGGGAACACCAGGGGCTACCAGACTCCAGGCAAGAAATCCTCCCTGAAGCTTATCGCTAAAGGGGGCACAGCCCTGCTGTCTTGGGAAAAACAGAGAAACTGAGGTACCAAAGCTCCTTAGCTCTCTTGGGACATGAAGGCCTGAGCTCACAGCAGCACCCGCCAGAACAAAGGTGGGCTGAAGCCGGGTGCCTGGCCTCCCGGAGGGCGCCTCTCGGTTCGGTTCTGGGCTTCCACAGGGGTCCCCCACAGGACCTAGGGCTTGAGGACAGAGCAGCGTGGGAGCATAGCGAGGTTAGAACCCCCTGCAGCTGTCCCCCTCTGCAGAACCCTAGAGAGTCAAGGGCAGCCCAACTGGAACTTGGCTCCCCCCACCCCCCTCCCCGCTATTATTTCATGCCCCATAAGACGGGCAATGGAAAATAATAGACACAGCAACCTGCCTGGGGCCTGCCGCTGTATCAGGCGGTGCTGAGGTGGCTGCCTGGAAAATAAACCAATTCCCAGCTCTGGGGGGGAAGAAATAACAGCATCAGCGAGGAGCAGGCGTGGCCTCCTGGTCTGCAAAGCCCCAGCCAATAAAGGGGCTAAAAATAATCAGCTCTCCCTGAGGGTGCCCTCCTTTCTCACCTGCAGGCAGGTGTCTGTCTTCGGCACTGCCCACCAGCCCTCCTGTGGGGCCGGTGTGGGGAGCGCATGCAGACGGGGCGCTTCCTCTGACTCAGGGGCTCGCTGTGGGGCCTCGGTGCTGTCACTTGGCCCTGGATGCCTCCTGGCCGGAGCCCCAGCTGCTGTCACGCAGGCACACATGTGAGCCTGCTGAGCACCGGAGTCAGAACTGGGTGCTGAGAACCTACAGAGCAAGTTGGGGGTGGCGGGGAGGCCCTAGCAGACGCCTCACCTCACTGAATTTCTTTGAACATGGTCTACGGCCTGTGAGCAGGTGAACCCCCCGCGCACAGCGCTGCCAGTTCTCCCAAGAGCCTTTGGTGGCATCCAGCGCGCAGAGCCGTGCTCTAAAGGAAGGAGTCATTTGTCTTTGACATTCAACAAAGAATGAGGGCTTTAGTGGGGAGTTGGGGAAGAGGCTCCAGAAAGCCTCCCCTGCGAGGGGTGGGGCGTGGATTTGTTTCAGTGCCGCTGCCACTGATGAGACATGTCTCAGTCAGGCCTGGAGACAGTGAGCGTGAGCCTCGCGGGCATCATTCCTCACGCTGCAAGAGCCCCTCTGACCTGCACACACAGCTCACCTGCGCACCTGCGTGCCTTGCCTGAGAACGGCCAGAGCCTTCCAACCGCTCTGCCTTCAGCTCCTGGGCCCGGTCAGCCCACCCTTCAGCTTAAGGAAGCGCAAAGGCTTCTCAAAGTGCTGGCCTGACTCTCCCCTTCTGAGGACAGCCCCCTCGCCCTCCCACCCCGGGGCCTCCTGTTCCTCTGCTAACAAGTGGCTCCACCCCTGTGCCTTTGCCACAGGCAGCTTCCATTTTCTAGAACACCCTTATCTGCCTTGGCTGCCCCAGCTCACGGGTCACTCTATCCCCAATTCATCCCAGGGAAAAGGCGGTCACCCCCTCTCTTGGGCCTGGCACCCATCAGCCTCTGCCCAGGAACTCCACTGTCATTGCACTTACTGTGTCTGATTCGGGCACCCCGAAACCTGATCCTTGTCTGTGCTACTGACTTCACCTGGTGCTGGTTTGCTACCCTGCCTCTGCTACTGAAAACCTAAGCAACTGAGGCCAGTAAATGTGACAGTCAGTATGTGAGACGCTGTGAGGGTTTTTATTTTTTTTAATTTTATTAAAAAATTGTTTTAAAGATTTATTTAATTTTATTTAAAAAAATTTTTAAGGCCAGAGGCTCAGGGGTGGCGAGAGGATTCACCACAGACAGAATGGGGAGCAGAGCAGGCAGATCACAGAGTACACTGCTGAGGGGAGCAGCAGGCGGGTCAGGAGAGGTCTGCCACGCCATGGGGTCACCTCCAGGGCAGGCGGGGACCAAATTTATGCAGAAGTGTCTATAGCTTCTTAGTGCTGTGCTTTAACCCCCTGTGCTCAAGACTCTGTGAGTTCTTAAAGGCCCTGAGACCCTACTTCCAAAATCCTGACCATCCGATACCTGCTACCCGGCCTGGGGACCAACCCTAAACAGGCCCCTCACTGCTCCCAAACAGAGTGTGTCTCATGACAGTGCCCCCCACTTTCCCCGCCCCTATACAGTGTGGTTCACAGTAAACCTTCCTCTCTTGAAACCTCTTATTGGCTCTTTCAAAATCATATGTGGGTGAGGCCTCCCTGGTGGCTCAAGGGGTTAAGATGCAGCACTATGAAGCTCTCCACAACCACTGCGCACAGAGTTCGATCCCCGGCCAGGGAGCTGACCCACACTGCACAGCAGACCTCTCCTGTCTCACCCACTGCTCAGCAGTGCATTTCAGTCCATCTGCCTGTTCTGCTCCCCACTCTGCCTCTGGTGAATCGTCTCACCCCTCTGCACCTCTGGCCTGCACCCCAGTTCTTGTAGGCACAAATAAATAAATCTTAAAAAAAAATAAAAGAATGTGTGGGATTCAGTGGTAGAAATCAGACAGCAGAACCGGTACCGTCTTGTATGTCTCCCCTGTGGGCTAGCTCTGAGGCCTGACCCCAACAGAGCCTGGAACCCAAAGACCTCTGATAAACGCAGCCAAACTGCAGCTGGCCAGCAGATACAGCGAGTATTTGTTTTTTTTTCTTTGTTTGTTTGTTTTTAAAGATTTATTTATTTGTGATACAGAACTGGGGTACAGGCCAGAAGCTCAGGGGAGGCGAGAGGCTTCACCAGAAACAGAGTGGGGAACAGAACAGGCGGATCGACGAAGTACACTGCTGAGGGGAGCAGTGGGTGGGTCAGGAGAGGTCTGCCACGCCATGTGGTCACCTCCGGGGCAGGCGGGAATCGAACTCATGCGGAAGTGGCTTTAGTTTCTCAGTGCTGCGCTTTAACCCGCTGCGCCACCAGGGAGGGCCCGAGTATTTGTTTTATATATATAACAGTTTATTTTTACATCATTTTGTACATTTTTTAAAATCTCCATTGTATTCCCCACGGGTTTCCCATCACCAAGTCACCCGTGTGCCATCACCATAGTCCCGAGCACTTCCCTCCCCACCCTCCCCCTCGTTTTGACCCCATTCCCCACTCCACCCCCACAAAATGTCTCTGGTATATGGCTATTCATTATTCTTATTATTTTCTCGCCTGGTCCATTATACTCCAATACAGCGAGTATTTTTGCTGCATGTCACAGAAACGTCAGAGGGGCTGTTAGCCAGCGTCATTTGGCCAAGATCGTTGGGGAAACAGACGCGCAGCTGGGTGTGAGCAGAGGACGCGGCAGGAAGGGATCCGGCCGGCAGGGGGCGAGGCTGGGCGCTGGTGGTGGCGACGCCAGGAACCCAGGGACCAAGCCGCTTCTGTCACCGTTGCTGCGTGTTGTCCCGATCAACCAATGACTCACTTTCCTCATCTGTGAAGTAGGGATGATGATAACAGGCTCTGTCTCCTGGTGGTTGTGAGAACAGTGGGCATTGCCAAGCCTGGTGCCCGGCCCGGCGGCAGCTCCCAGTGGTGGCTGATAATGACCAGGACTGCTGTTGTGGGTCATCATCACCGTCCTTCCTCCCCCCCCCCATCCGCTCCTGCTGGTCTCCACAGCGGGCGCCGTCTCTGTGGAGAGGGGCTCCAGGAGGGTGCACGGCCCCCTGTGGTGCGTCCTGCTCTCCCATACTGATGTTTCATGAGGGGCGGGCAGCGGTGTCCTCCCCGCCCACAGGAGGAGTGTGGCTTCCGCCCCTCTCAGAGCTCCGCTGGGAAGCGCTGGACAGAGCAAGCTGGGGGTGTCAGTGGTGCCAGCCTGTCTTCCCTGCTCCTGCAGGTCAGGTAGATGCATGACCAGGACCGCCAGCTTTCTGGTCGGTCAGTCAGTGGACAGGCTTTCTACTGCACCCCCAGGGAGTGGAGCTGTGGGGGTTCAGACCAGGGGAGAGGGTGTTGCAGACCCTGCCTTCTGGAAGCTTCTGGTCTGGCTGGGGTGGCCACAGGGACAGAGGAAATAACTGAGCAGGTCACTGCACCATGTCTCAACAGGACCGATTCTCAAAGCCGACCCGCAGACAGTCCATTGAGGAAGGGAAGGGACGTGGAGAGGGGAGCCGTGGAGAGGGGCTGGGAGCACCCTAACACCTGCATGACTGGAGAAGAGGGTGGGGCGCCTGGCCTCGCTGTCCCCTCTAGACAGCGGCCTGTGTAGTGTGGAAGCGGCCGCAGCAGCTGTGTCTCATCCACTTCCCGGGTGGGGACCAGGCCCGCTGACTTCCCACTCTTTCCTGCCTGCGCTGGAAATGGTCCCCAGAAAACCCCCTCCTGGGCTGCCATTCCCAGGACTCCCAGCACCCCAAATTCAGAAACAGGAGGTGGGGAGGAACTAACTCCTATAGATATGTGGTGTGTCCAGGCACTGCGCAATCTGGCCCAAATGACCCCCACCCCCATCTTCCTTTCCCCCATTAGGACAACGAAAGGGGGAGACTTGGATGGAAAATCCAGGGAGCGGGGAGTACAGGGAGACTCGTGTGTGGTAGGTGTTAAGGCCCTGCTCTCCTGGAGGAAGAATCCCAGCTTGTCCCCGAGGCCATGGGCGCCCACCCCCTCCCACACTGGCCGCAGGCGTGTAGCCCACAGGTACACAGTGATGCATCGCGCGTGCGTGCTCATGGGCCCATGAGCTAGGCTCCATGGCTCCCAGATGAGGCTGAAGCTCAGAGTTTGAGCAACTGGCCCAGGATCACACAGCTGGTGGGTGCAAGGCCAGGTTTGGGCCTGCCCGTGGTGAAGTGCCTTTCTGATCCTGCCTCTGCTCTTCAGAAGTCCTCCCTGGTAAAGGCCAGGGAATGTCTGAGCCACTCGAGCCAGAACTGGGAGGCGAGGCCCCAGGCCAGCCGTGAAGCAGTTTTCTCTGCCTGGTGCTCAGTAGAATCCCCTGAGGCGAGAACAGGGACGGGAGAGAGACCTGGAGGCGAGCTAAATGGACTGGAACCAGAGAGGCTCCCTGAGCTGAGAGCAACTGGAGGCGGGAGGTGGAGCTGGGAGCTGCTGTTTTCAAGATTGTTTTGAAGGGAAGGAAAGACAAGGACCCTCGAGAGACAGATCCGTGGGAAACGGCAAATGGGCTCTGAGCTGCTGCCAGCTGCACTCATGCTCCGGGGCTCACCAGAGGCTCAGCCCGCCACCACCTCGAGGGCGGCACACATGTGGGGTCAGAGTCCTGACCCGAACTACTGAGGCTGTGGGTGGGAGTCCCTGGGTGCAGGGTGCTGGCTGGGCCTGCGGTGGGATCTGGGCTGCCACTCGTGACTGAACACAGTGCCCAGGACAACATGCTCTGTGCATGCCCACAGCATGGGGCGGGCAGGGAGCTGTCCTGGCTGGGGGAGGCCAGCTCCGGGACAGGCCAGGCCCGCGTCCGGCCAGGCGTGTCTTGTGTCTGCCAGACTGGGGCTCCGAGGCTTTGAGGCGAGTCCCCTGCTGGGGTCTGGTGTCTGCTGCTGGCTGAGGCTGGGATCACCCCACACTTGGCCTCTCTAGATAGTCTCGGCTGGGGGAGGTCAGCTTGGCTTCTGGGCAGCACAGCAGCCTCAGGGCAGTCAGATGGCTTCTGTGGTGACTGAATCGTCTTCCAGAGAACTCAATCCAGCCAGCAGGGTGGAAGCTTTGCACTTCTTGTGAACTAATCTCAGATGTCGCATGTCACATAATGTTGCTTCCACTGTCCTCACCAGCACCACTTCCCAGCCTCGCCAGCCACAAGGGTGCGCCCAGGGGTCAAGGGCAAGGTCACCCCCCCCCCACTGGATGTGTAGCCAGAAGAGCATCTGAGAGAGGGACAGGGTTGTAGGGATCCTGGAAAGGGCCAGGCCACACCTATGCGTCCTGCAAAGCCCTTCTGCCCAGGTGTGTCTGGGAGTGTCACAAGATACTCTGTTCCATCATTGTGTGGGGGAAATGCCCCGGCACAGCCAGGCTGCTCATCACAGGGGCCACAGGACAAAGGCCCCAGACCAGAGGCTTCTCAAATGACTTGGCTTATTATTAAGCCAATTAAAAGCAGGAAGCAAGGGGAAAAGGGAAAGTTAAGACAGGTGGGCTGGTGCCAGCAGGTGGAGGGGCACACCTGGGTGCCGGCATTCACACATCCTGTTTCTGCTGCATCTGCCTGGTATTGCATAGTGACCAGCTGCTGGGGGTCAGGGTGAGCAGAGAGGCTCAGGGACACTGTAGGTAATTCACTGGGCTGGAATGAACAGAGGCATTGCTGGCTCTTCAGAGTAACCGTTTTGTTTTTTTTCTTCTTCTAGGATTCAGCCACATTTGGTTTTTTATTTAGGTGACTCCAGGCATTTTCCTGTATGCCCAATTCTGGTCTAAAATATAAGAGAGGCTATAAATGGTCCTATTAAATCAGTGAAAGGCAACCTTAAAGGCAAACTCAGAGCACAGGATGGACAAGTCCTTCCCGAAGTTCCAGCCGTGCCCATCCTGGGCCTGGTCTCCACAGTGGGGTCACCAAGCACCTGTCCCAGGCTGTGCTGTGGAAGCCCACCCCAGTTTTGAACTAGGTCTTTCTCCAGCGTGACAGAACCCTCCAGCTCCTCCCCCAACTGTATTTCCATGTCTGCTCCTCTTCCCAGAGGAGCAAAGGCTTCCACTGAATCTGTTCTGCATTTATTGAGCACGTACTATGTGCTGGGCACCACCTTAGACACTGGCAATTCTGCAGTGAACAAAAGACAAAGTCCCTAGCCTCGTGGCCTCATATTCTAGTGGGAGAGTCACATAATTTGTGCTACACAATGACATTTTGGTTAAAGAGTGACCACATCTCCCCAGTGGCCCCCCATTCTGCCTGGTGACATGGCAGGAGTGCAGCCTCCTGCCCTGTGTGGTTCTCACCTCTCTCCAACGTTATTTTCCCTTGTGCTTGATTTAATCTCCAGTTGTTTTGTTCCTCACAACCCCTGCGGGTAAAAAAATCCACAGCTAATGTTGCACTCAGGCAAAAATCACCTAGTGACACATTTCTCTGAACCTGTCCCCATCATTAAGCAGCAGGGTAGTGCTGTAGGATGAGGGGCCGGGGCTGTGGGGTACAGGGGAGTGTGGGGTGAAATTTTGAGTAGGTTGGTCAGGGGAGGCCTCCCTGAGGAGATACTGTGAGCTAAGCAGGCCCCTGAAGTGCATGGCAGTACCAACCACCTGTGTACCAGGGCAAGCAGCCAGAGCAAAGGCCCAAGGTTTTGGGTGAAAACAAAGATGGCGTCTAGGTTTCAGGCATTTTTTTTTTTTAAATATTTATTTATTTATTCATACAGAACTGGGGTACAGGCCAGAGATGCGGAGGGTGAGAGGATTCACCAGAGACAGAGTGGGGAGCAGAACAGGCAGATTGACAAAGTACACTGCTGAGGGGAGCAGCGGGCGGGCCAGGAGAGGTCTGCCACACCATGTGGTCACCTCCGGGGCAGGCGGGAATCGAACCCATGCGGAAGCGGCTTTAGATTCTCAGTGCAGTGCTTTAACCCGCTGCGCCACCAGGGAGGGCCGGTTTCAGGCATTTTTAACGGAAATCTCTCCCGCTGCAAGGACAGGCTCTTCCAAAAGTGAGCCAAGGGGAAGCGCACACGGCACAGGCCGAGCCTCTGCTTCTGGGCCTCAGGTCAGCAGGTGTCTGTCTTCTCTGGCCCCGTAACAGGGAGCAGGTCCTGGCTCCCCTCACACACAGCCTGGTGGCTCCCCAAAGGGCTCCTTCCAGGAGGCTGGTCCTAACACAAGCACTGTTTTCATCTTCCAAGGCCTATGTCACTATTTTTTGTTTTTAAAGATTTATTTATTTATGCATATAAGAACTGGGGTATGGGCCAAAGAACTGTGGGAGGTGAGAGGATCCACCAGAGACAGAGTGGGGAGCAGAACAGGCAGATCGACGAAGTACACTGCTGAGGGGAGCAGCGGGCAGGCCAGGAGAGGTCTGCTGGGCCATGAGGGTCACCCCCCTGGCCGGGGATTGAACCCACACTGAAGCAGCTGCTGCTAACTTCGCAGCGCTGCGCTTTAACCCTTTGTGCCACCAGGGAGGGCCCTGCTCCTGTCTTTTCAGTTTTCATTCTGGGGGTGTAGGGAACACTGGGTCCATCAGAGGGGCTGGTGTCCTCCGCTCCCAACCTGTCTGACTTCAAGGGTCCCTGGGAAACATAGTGGGCTCTCCGATCCTTTCCATTCTTCCTTTTCCTCATGAACTACAATAATTCAAGAACCTCAGGAGTGAAGAAAGATAGCTGGGGGAGCAAATGTGGAATAGCTTAAATTAAAATTAAATTGAAATAAATCAAATTAAACGGGCAGCTTTCCGGTGCTCATCTCTCAGGCCTACCGGAGCACGCTGGCTGCGGAAATGGCCTGGTGGGGGGTCCTGGCGGCTCCAGGGCTCCCTCAGGGCCAGCAGCGTAGGGTGGCCCTCAGCCCCTGAGCCGGCCTCTTGTGGCCACTGCATCAGACTTCTGTTTGGGGGAATCCTGGAGGGAACACAGGAAGCCCAAGACACCATCATTAGGCCCAGCGGGACTTGATTCCGAGAAATAACCCTGAGCTCCAGGCATCTTCGCGGAGGAAGCACATCTTTGATTGGAGGTCGTGGGGCTCAGAGTGCCCCCAAGTTGACAATAACCTTGGCCTAAATTAGACTGGGGTGGGGCAGGGCGGGGCAGGGCTCAGCAGCCCTGCGAGGCTGTTCACTCCAGCTGCCCCTTCACTTTCCTAGTCGCTTGAGGCCAAAGCGAACCAGGCTCAGGGCAGGGCCCTTCAGCACCTCAAACCCTCCCAGGGTACAAGAGTGCAAGACGTTTGCCCTGCACAGAATTTCTTTCAAGTTTTTAGTGAAAAATGCACATACATTTTGCATCTGTCTTCTAATATATTTCAGTGCAGATTGTTTTACAGTTTGTACCAATGAGTAAAACTGACATGCCCAGAGGCTGTGCCCTTTCATCTTTGCAGGAGTGTCCGGCCCCAGCCCCACGGTCACCTGCCCACCGCCTCCACTAGCCCCCTCCACCCAGGCCGCAACCCTGAGAGTGGGAAGATCCCACGTCCAAACCAAGGGCAGTGACAGCAGGCACGAACCCAAGGACATTAGCCAAGGGAAATCAGCAGGTCACAGGACAAATGCTGACCGATGCCCCTGGCACGAGGTACTCGGACTCGTCAAATTCGTGGAGATGGAGACCGACAGAAACGGTGGTTGGCCGGGGTGGGGGTGAGGCTGGCGGAGGGGGTTAGTGTTCTTGGGTGCAGTGTCAGATTCAAACAGCGCCCACTTAATGAGAAGAGGAGGAGGATTCCCACGGCTCTGTTCACTCTTCTGTGGTCTAAGTCGCAGGTGTTCTGCAGGCTGGGTGTGAGCAGCCTCCCGCAAGGTCGACGTCAGTAGCAGAGCCTTCCCAGGGTGACCATTCCCTGCCCCCCACCCGCCCCAGCCAGCTGCACAGGCTGCAGGCATACCTTTTGACAGAGCAAGTCTAACGCCCCCTTAATTAGAATGCTCCCCTCGCCACCCCCAACTCAACATGGGACACAGGAACATGTATGAGGAATGACTGAGCATGCGCACCCGCCCCTTCTTAGAAATAACCTAACTTTCTCTGAAACTCAATACATATGTATGACCTCTCTATGAATATCCTTATGCATATGTATAACCTCTTTATAAAATCAAAAACCCATTACAAGGGGGGAGCTGGTGAGGGTCCCCAAGACCACACGGTTTCTGGCTTTCTTCTTATGGCTCAAGCCTGTGTCTCTGTGCACCCACTGCCACACACACACAGGACAGGACCCTGGGGCGTTCCGCCCGGCTGCAAGGTTCACAGGTGAGCACCTGCAAACAGGTGAGCGGTTCTGGAGGTGGGAGCTACACCAACAGGAATGTCCTCACTGCCACTGCCGGGGGCACCTAACGTGGATACCATGTTCCATGTGTTGTGCACATCGTGCCGCCATAAACAGAAAGGAAAGCATCAAGGTACAGGGACGTGAAGAGCCAGGGCTTCACTGAAGGGTGGAGGCGGGAGGCTCACCTGCCCCTGAAGACCCTGCCTCTTGGCCTGCTTCCCGACACTGGCTGGAAGGAGCCCTGGGAAACAATCATTCCAACCTCTGACTTTTGCAAACAAGGAAATTGAGGCCCGAGGAGAAGCCAGACCCCAAGTTCACAGCCTGTGGCAGCCGCGGAAGCCAGCCGAGCTCCCTCGCTTGGGCGAGCCAGCAGCTAGAAAGGCCCAGGGCAACCCAAGTAAAGCCGTCCTGCAGCAACACCCCCTCACTGTGGACCCCCACTTCTAAGAAGGTGCAGATAACCCTTACCCCTCCCCAGGCTGCAGGGAGGCTGGTTAATTAATTAACCCTCGTTAAGTGCTCAGGCACAGGCTAATGGGCACGAGGCATTCTCATTATTATTTTTAATCATACTTGGCAATTTTATAGCTCCCATCACCCAGGGCTATCAAGTATCTCTGGAAGTTAATTAAGCCTGCCAGGGATGGGCTCAGAGGGGGAGGAGGAGGCAAGGGGCTGGGGGGCAGGGGAAGGCGAGGGGATCCCGGTTTGCCTTGGGCTGGGCCCAGGGCCCAGGGCCCAGGGCTTGGGTCAGGGAAGGTGGGAGGCCGAGGGTGGGCAAGGCAGGCTCTGCGTCCTCCGTGCTCGCAGGAAGGAGCCCGCCCCCAGGAAGGCAGGGGACAGGAAGAAAATGAGGGTCACCAGAAGGTTCCCAACCCCACTCTGATTCTCATCTAGGGACAGGCCGCCGCTCTCAGTTTGCGTCACTGACTGATGTGAGAATGAAGAGCTGGAGTCTGGGAGCTCAGCTTTCCTTCTTCCTCCTTTCATTCTCCAAGGGGCCTGCTTTGTGGAGCACCCCCTTCCTCATCTCATCAGCCCACAAATGTGTCTCAGGTGTGTCACACCTGGGCCCAGAGCTGGCGATGCGTGGGGAGTTCAGGTGTGGCCCTCCTGAACTCAGGGGCTGCCTGCCTGCTACTTCCCTCCCGGCCCAAGCCCCTGGAGGGGTTCGCTCCCTATTTTCCCTCCTTTCCCCAGGCCCTGCTCCTCCTTGGCTACCAAAGCTGGGAGAGGAGAGACTATGGGTGGGGTGACAGGCTTGAGGTTCAGCTGGGGCAGTGATACCTGGGTGGGCTGAACTCCCGCTGTGAAGGCGCTGTTACCCCAGGCTCTGGGGCTGGGCCTCGCTGCTGGGCCATGTGACCACCACAGGTGCCCCGCTCTTCGAGCTGGCACCAGGGCAGCCCCAGCATGTGAGGCAGAGATGGCACCACTCACCCTGGCACTGAGCCCTCTCTGTGGGAGCAGCAGCAGGTGGGAGCCGCCACGCTTTTAGGTCCAAAATAGGCAACTTGGGAAAGGAAGCCCTGGGGAACTGGGAGGAGAAATCCCAACCCTCCAGGTGGGCTCCCACACTCACACACACAAGCCCACTGTGTCAGCTGCCAGGCACAGCAGGTAACTGGAGGACTTGGCAGAGAATGCAAGGATGTGAGCTGAAGAAATGAGGGCAGCTTCGGAAAGTGTGTAGGGAGCCCAGGCAGGTGGGCGGGTGGCCCTCCTGGAATAGGCCCGTGGCCTCAGAGGGGCCTGAGGGGCCTGCTTGCCCGCTGCTTACAGGGGATCCAGGAGCGTCCAGCCCTTCAAAGTAGGAAGGAGTCTTTGATGAAGGCAGCGACAGGATGCTTTGGAAAACACTGGCCTGGGGGCCGTATCTGTTAGCTAGTATTAAACGCAATTATGCACCAGCAGCTATGGATGAGGTACAGACCATTCTGATACAGATTTATATTTTTAATTACTTGGAGTTTTGAATTCTTTTCCATTATAAGCTAATCCATGGAACCCATTCACCTTAAACATTAGCAAAAATAAATCTGAAGTCTCCATTTACCCAACTACTTTGTCCCTCATCCATTTCTAGAGGGACTGCCCACTGTGTGATTTTATACATCGATACATTTAAGTCTGGTCCATTCCTTTCAGCTGTGGCTAGTCATGGAGCCTGAGAGGCCTCCACACTGCTACACCGCTGTCAGGAAACTAAGGACGATTCCTGCAGTACGCCTGTGCGTGCGTGTTTCCACGTGTGTGAATGTCCTCAGGACACAGACACGGTTACTCAGTTATAGGGTGTGCATTTTCCATTTTGAATAGATCAAGTCACTCTCCAAAGTTGCTGCGCTAATTAATCCCCCCAAGCGTTCTATGAGCCTCCTGATGGTCGTTGAACAGGGATCTGTATCAGCATCGACTAAGAGGCAGACAGACACTTAAAGTAATAGAACCTTGGAGCCCTCAGCATCTAGAAGTCGGGGGGATCAGCACAGAAGACTGAGAAGGAGCAACCAGTTAAATACAAAATCAAGTGCATCAAATACTGCTGAGAGCAAGGCAGGATGGACAGAGACTTGATGCTGGGACAAGTAGTAGGTGACTTTCCGTGCTTGCTTTCTGGAGTAGATTGAATACAGAGATCCTTCCTCCCTTTCACTCCTCCTCCCTTCCTCCCTGATTCAGTTCAAAAGTCATGAGATGGGGCCGCACCAGGTAGATATCACCCTTGGGAATCGGAACAGCCCTGTGCGGGTGTTAGAACTTGAGTGAGGTGATAATGATGGCATCTGTGTGGGTGGGGCCGGGATGGCGACACATCCGTGGGAGCCATGAGAATTGACCAAGTAAATTGAGAATAATGGGATTCAGGTTCCTCGTTGGTGAAAAAATATGTAACTATGGAAGGACGAAAATTAGAAAGAGTTCTGTGATGATGAACTAGAATTACACATCAGTATGAACTAATGGCTTTATATATAGTGACTTTACCTATATGTTCAAATATGGAAACAAATACAGGTGGAAATTTGCACGTAGGAAGACATTTCCTAACTGGCCACTGAGAGGATCTGGAGAAGTACCATTCGGGATGAGAACACACACAGTGCCCAGATCTCGGTTTCTACATTCCAGTCTTCCGTAAAGCAATCAGGGTTCCTGGGAAAATGGCTGATTCCAAGGAAGAGGCAGGAAAAGTACAAGATAAGCCCAGAACACCTTGTACCACCAGAGTAAGGAGATGCTGTGCTGATGTCAGAGGGACAAAGGACCAGCCGCTGAGAGACTCCTCTGATCTGGAGTTATTTGGGCATTAGATTAAATGATGATTAAAAACAGATGATAGCCCAGTAAATAAGGAATCCATGACTCTATACTAAGAGAAAGAGAATGACAAAGCTTTTGCTTATAACAAAATGCCAACTAAATAAATACAGGAATGATAGCATCCGAAAATTTGGCAACCTCCACAATAGCAATGAACTTGGCCAAGAAACATCAAGGGGTGTTAAAACTAATGAGTGAAAGTGTAAGGCTAACAAGATATTACAGAGCTTCAAAAATACTTATTGATGACTGAGGGGAAAGGAGGTGGCTTTCCGTGAGGAAAACGCAGTCTCTGCCGCCCTCAGTCAACTCATCAAGGTTATCATCCTCTGTGATGGGACAAATTGAAATCATGTACCACCTGCCAGGGCTCAGTGAGAAGAAGGCAGCACCCTGCTCTGATCCTCCTGCCAAAGATGCATAACCCGAATCTAATCAGAAGGAAACGTCAGGCAAATTTGAGAGGAGGGATTTAGCCGAGTTTAGCTCCCTAACTGGCGAGGTCCTTAGTTCAAGGACAGACCGAGGATGTCTTCTGGCGGAAGGAGACTTGACAACGAAGTAAACACGTGGTCTGGCGATGGATCGGTTTGCTGGAAAAGACATGATCGAGACAACCCATGAAATGTGAAGGGGGCATGCAGATGAGGGGAAGTGATACCTGCATGCTGATTTCCTCACTGGCGGCCTGCGTGATCCTGGAAACGCACACGGACATCCCTGGGGGATGGGCGGCGCGGCACTCACACCTAACAGGGGAAAGAATGGCCGTGGCGCTGTGCTGACAGCTTCTCTTTAAGAATTTTGAACTATTTAACAAACAAAACAACACAGAGAAGCTCAAGTAAGGGCCGTGTGGAGAAGGCCGTCAGACAAAGCTAGAAGTGGGCTGTTTTGCAGAACTGCTGACCAGGTTTTCTCACTCTGTCAGGAAGATGAGAAATAAAAGGGATTTGGGGGGTTGGGGGTGGGTGGGGGTGGACTAATCTGGACAAAAGGGATTTCAGAGACACCAGCAGCCAGCGTGGAGCCTGGCTCCACAAATCAGTTCTGAAGACTTATTTTGAAGATCATCAGGGAACTCGGAATAAGGGCTGAATATTAGATTTCACCAAGTAATTCTTGCTACTCTTCTAAGTGTGAAAAGGCCATTGTGATTAGTAAGACACTGTCCTCTGTGCCCCAGGGGCACACTGAAGCTCCAGGGAGTGAAATGTCAGAGCAGAGGCTGGCTTTGGAGCACTTCAGATAAAGGGGTACATGAGGCAACAAGGGAAATGAGTCTGGGGGAGGGCCTTGGACCCTCAGCCTGGGCCCCTTACACAAAGCACAGGGTTGGGCTCCCTGTGGTGCAAGGAGTTAATTCTTGGCACAAGGAGTTAATTCTTGGCACTTCCGAGCTCTCCGCTGCCACTGCAGCACCAATTCCACTTACAGCACACTCTGGCTCCCTCCCCCCCACCCTGAGCCCAGAACCCACCCCACTCCACCCCCACCCCCAGGGAGCTGGCCCACCTGGCACAGCAGACCTCTCCTGACCCACCCCCCCCCCACCTGCTCCCCTCAGCAGTGTGCTTCATCCATCTGCCTGTTCTGCTCCCCGCTCTGTCTCTGGTGAATCCTCTCACCCCCGCAGCTCTTGTATGGATAAATAAATAAAATAAATCCTAAAAAAAAAAAAATAATAACTGCACAGGCTAAAGCAGCAGGGAGCTGTTTTCTCCCGCTGTGGAAGGCTGTTGTGGGCTGGTGTGGGTCCTCTGGAGGCCTCTCCCCTGACTTCAGATGGCCCCTGGCCTTGTCCTCTGGCGGTCAGCACTCGGGGTGTGTACTGCCGTGTTCTGCCTCCTCTTTTCACAATGACCCCAGTCTCATTGAATTTGCATCTGGTTTGGAATCGGGCCTCCAGGGTCCCTGTACCCCTGGGGATCCTGCCCCTACTCACTGGGTTCTTGTCCTCGGAGAGAATAGAATTTAACAGCTCTAGAGCTACAGAGAAGCGAGAGATTTACTGATAGATTAAAGGAAGGAAAGGGGAACTCTGAGCAGACAGGGGTCCCAGTGGGCAGCCCTGAGGGTGGGAGAGCAGGACTCATGTGGGCATAGCAGGTGAGGGGTGGGGATGTTTGTGATGGGGCGTCTCCCTGTTGCATCTCTTGCTGATTGGCGGGAGCTGTGGGTGTCCGGGCTCCCCAGGCCCACTGAGTTTCTGCACCACCTGGCCTGGCTTCCCTGAAACCAGCTTCAGCTGTTGCCAACACTGGATCATTGTGTTGTGATCTGAACATCCCACTCTGAATATGTCTGTTGGGGACAACACCCCAGTTCTCATCTATTGTTCCTCATTCAGTTTGCTAAGTAGCTTTGAGACACCCAGGCTTCGGGGACACCCTCCTGGTTCCCACTCATTGTTCAGATTGATAAATGGGTTTGGGGGTCCCTGCTCCTTCCTGACAACCTGTCCCCATTCCCTCACTTCCTCATTCGATTTCACTTTACCCTAACTACGTGAGCTACATCTTTGAAGACCCTACCTCCAAATCCAGGTATTGGGGGCAGTTGGGACTTCAACACATGAGTGGGGGAGGATCTACAACTCAGGGTATATCAGGTCTATGGGGGTGTATTCTACTATTCCCTCACTTGGGTGAATGTGTTTCATAATAAAAAAAATGCAAAAAAGAAAGTGAAAGCAGACCCCAGAGAGGGGTCGGTCACCTGAAGAGTTCTGCTGCAGACACCGAGAAATGAGGTCATGCCTGGAGGTGGGATGAGGTCACGAACACATCTTCATTTCTTTTAAAATGACTGTTGCTCTGGCATTTCTGTCTGCTGATAGAAAGGATCCAGTAGAGAGAAAAATTGGATGTGCAACAACGGAGAAAGACTGGGAAATTACAGAGCAAAGTCTTTGAGATGGTCAGAGGGGCTGCGATGTGCTGGCCTTCGAAGCCAAGGCCCATCTCCTCACCACAAAGACTGCTGGGGCTGGCTGCTCCCTCGGGGTGCCCCCGCCCCGTACTTGGGGGTGCTGCAGTAGGGTTGGCGGGGGCAGAAATCCTCTCTCAATCATTGCAACAGTGTGACGGGATGCGGCACCCATCAGTTAAGAGTGAGAAAGTAGGCCCTCCCTGGTGGCACAGCGGGTTAAAGCACACCACTAAGAAGCTAAAGCCGCTTCCACATGAGTTCGATTCCGCCTGCCCCGGAGGTGACCACATGGTGTGGCAGACCTCTCCTGACTCGCCCGCTGCCCCCCTCAGCAGTGTACTTCATCGATCTGCCTGTTCTGCTCCCCACTCTGTCTCTGGTGAAGCCTCTCGCCGCCCCTGCACCTCTGGCCTGTACCCCAGTTCTGTATGTACAAATAAATAAATCTTTAAAAAAAAAAAAAAAGAGTGAGGAAGTATTAGAAATTTGAGAAGATATGAACTCTTCATTTGGAGTGTGGAGATGAATTGCACAGACTAGAAAGGCCAGAAATAAGTGAGATTTCCTCGGAGGTCAGGTCGTTTGCAAATATTTCCCCTTATGTGTAGCTTGTCCTTTCATGCTCTCACTGGGGTCTGTCAAAGAGCAAACTTTTTTATTATTTTTATTTTTTTATTACAAAAGTTTATTTTTACATCATTTTGTACATTTTTTTTTCCATCTCGATTGTAATCCCTGCGGGGTTTCCCATCACCAAATCACCCGTGTGCCATCACCATAATCCCGTGCATTTCTCTCCCCCAGCCCCGTTTTTGATCCCATTCCCCACTCCACCCCCGCAAAAAAATTTTTATTTTTTCTAAGATTCATTTCTTTATTTATGCATAGAAGAACTGGGGTACAGGTCAGAGGTGTAGGGGTGAGAGGATTCACCAGAGACAGAGTGGGGAGCAGAATAAGCTTGACTGAAATGCACTGCTGAGGGAGCAGGGAGAGACAGAAGAGGTCTACTGCTGCTATTCGGGTCAGTAAGTGGGTGGGCTCGCTGCCAGGTGGTCAAACTCAGGCCACAGTGGTGTAAGTGCTGAGACTTTAACCGCTACAATACCAGTGTGGCCCCATTTTTAATTTTGATGAAGTCCACTGTGTCCATTTTCCTCTCATGGATCTTCTTTTGCAGTCAAACCTAAGAACTTTCTACTGACCCTAGATGGTGAAAATTCTTTTTTCCTTTATAATTTTTATATTTGCAATTAAGTCTGTGATTTACTTTGAGCTATTATTGAATATGAGATTGCTACAGGGCAACTCTGATATGAAATGGGGTCCTCACCCTTACGCTTAAGAGGACTTATAATAAAACTCAACTGCAGGTATGTACAAAAAGGTTAATAAAGGGTTCATTTATTTACAAAAGAAGGGGAAGTGAAGAAATGAATAACTCAGGGAGAAAGAGGGAGATAATTTGGTGAATGCCTCCTACCATTTCCACTGACCTGGAACCCCAATAGCACAATGAGAGCCAGCAAAAAGCCAAGAATCAAGCGGAGAGCCAAGAGATCCCCGCGGCCCACATGTCTGGTTTTATATCCAAACCTGGCTGCTGAAATCCACCCTCCGGTCCCAGCAATTTTCCTTTCAGTGATGATGCGACTTGTAGTTCCTGGTATCTTGATGGCTTTGGTCTGGAGTGGGGAGTGAAGTCCACAAAACTGTCTGTAGAGTTCGTTCAGGACACCCTCTCCCCTAACAGTCCGAGACTTAAGTCAAATCTCCTTTGCAATTAGACCTGCCCAACAGCACCAGCTGTCTGTTGAATGGCCATCTTCCCTCCATTTTGCATGCTTGTCAAACATCAGGGGTGGGTGAAGGTGGGGATGGCTATGGACCAGGTCTCTGCTACAGAAACTGTCTCTTTGCAAGCCTCCCTGACTATCCTGTGTGAGGCCAGGCAGCTGTCCCAAGCCCCTTTTCTGAGGAACATAGGACTCACTAGGCTGGGCAGTCATCACTGCCCTTCCAGTGGTCTCTAGAGGGTAAGGAAAGGGAAGAAAGGGGGAGAAGTAAAGAGGGAGGGAGGGAGACACAGAGTGAAAATGGGGGAAGTGACCGCCAGAAAGCAGGAGCTACTTTGGGGTGGGATCTGTCCAAGTCCTTATCTTCAGCAGCAACACAAGCTCCCAGGAACCTGATAGATGTTTACTTTGAAATGGTGGTGGGAATGGGGGGCGGGGG
>NW_004567106.1:58733436-58740202 GCF_000260355.1 Condylura cristata
GGGAGCCTGGTGAGCCTTTGGCTCCCCCGTTTCCACTCCTGCCTGCACCCATTGGAGCCTAGGGAAGTTCAAGAGAGGCTACACGCACAGCCAGACTTGAGTTGGGGAAGGGGTGGGGGGGTCGGGGACCCGGGCAGGGCAAGAATGAGGAAGCCGGGCCTGTTCTTGGGAGCTGTAGGTGAGCATATGGGGTGTGGCGTCTGGTGCGTAGGAAGGGACCTGGGGTACCTACTGGCACCTGAAGACTTGGCCCCACTCCCGTCCCAGCCCTGCCCAAGTTTTAGAAAGCCAGGGTCCCTGCAATCCCGCGGGGCTCCCAGGTCTTCGCAACCCGGCGGCGCCACGAAGTACCAGAAGTTTCCACGAGGGGGCGCGCCAGCTCAGCGTCTGTGGCGAGGCAGCCGCGGGGCTGGGATTGAGGCTGGGCGGGTGGGGGAGAGCGAGCCACGCACCTTAGCACGGTGGGCTTTACCTGGGAAGTACAGCAGGACCCTTGTGCTGATTGAATAAGTGGATTATCAACCCAGTGACACTGAAAATTTGGGAGATTAAATATGTTAGATCCCACCCTGCTCCATCCCCCGACGTTGACATTACAAGCCTGCGGGAACTCGGCTTTTGACCGTTTCCTTGGGGAAGAAATGCCTGATGGGAGTTGGGAGGAGGGGGGCAGTCGTCCCACAGACCCTGTGTTACCCGCTTCTGCTCAAGGCGTCGCAAGGATGGCCGTGGGACCCAGGGAATCTCCTTGTCCCGGGACAGTTATCTGAGCATTGGAGGTTAAGGACAACATCCCAGGGCCAGAGGGAAGGAGAGCTGGCCCCTGGCAGGCCCGGTGGCTTCAGGTTCACCCCAGGGCACACACCCTCTGCCCTCCCCTGCTCAGAGGTGGCTTTTCCTGGCAGCCCAAGGCTCCTTCTGTCTGAACCTCTTCAGCAGAGGCACGCTTACCCCCACCCCCTGCGCCTCCCCTGTTGTGACCACAGCGCAGGGCTTGAGGTTGTACAGACCCAAGTTCAGGCCCGCTGGATGCAGGGCAAGTAACCTAGTCCTGGGCCCTCTTTTTCTTCCCACTTATACTGAGAAATGGGACCCATTAAGGCACCTACCCATGAGTATCAAGGACTAAATGAGGCACTCTGTTAGGACCTTAGAACCAGACCAGCACAGAGGCGTGAATATTAGTATTTAGAACCCTATTTAAATGAAAAGGGGAGGCGGGACTGGAGATCCCACACATGCACAAGCCCACAAACCACAGCTGTGAAAGGGCTTAGCCAAGTGTGTCCCTTGATGGAACTAAGGGACTAGGTTATGTGGGAGCTTGTTAGCCTTGGGCTGGGAAGTGCCCGAGGTCTCACCATGAACTAGATGTCTGCTCTTCTGTTGTTATTGCTGAATCAACCATTTTGTAGTTGAAACACCTGCTTTTGTTTGGGGTCAGCAAAGGCTCTGGACAAAGTTCAGCTGGGCTTGGTCTTAGGCGGCTGTCTCCTTACAGGTGGGTGTAACCCCTTCACGGGTTCGAGGTTACTGTGTTCTTGTGGGGGGCCCTGTATGTTCCAGGTAGAGGCTACAACGACAAAAAATGCCAGAGAGCAAAAGGGGGAAATGCCTACACCATTGAAAACTCCCACTCAGAGTTATATGTAAGTGGGATGCTGACGCTAAGATACATAGACAACAAAAAGCTACAACCAGAAGGTAAAGTTACTGCAGGTGTCATTGATTTTCAGTTTGACAAATGATTTTAAGTAAATGTGTTTAAGAGGCTCAAGGAGATGACCGAGAGAACAATTTCTACTTAATAAAATTTTTAAATAGAGCAAGACATTCAGACAGACAAAAATGAAAAAAGAAAGTAGACACCTTGGAAATGAGGGGGAAATGAGCTATTGAAAAATGTGATAGGATAGATTTCAAAACTGAAACAAAGCATACTGGTGAATTTGATCCAAGAAGAATTAGGTTTGCATGCAACATAGATAAAGGAACAGATTAAAATATAGGCTAATTAGGATACATAAATGAAAGACGTTCCAATACATGAAAATCAGAGCCTCAGAAGAAAACCAGAGGGTTATCTATCTGGAGAGATAAAGCCTAGAATTCCTCAGATTGAAGGACACGAATTCCTCTGATTATAAGTGCACTTAAGAGGCCAAGCAAAGTGAATGAAAATAAATCTGCACACAGACATGTTACTGAAATTGCAGAGCATGAAGGATTACAATGTGAAAAACTGTTATCTGCGTGCATTCAGGCTGTTATAACCAAAACAAAGTGGCTTATAAAGAACATATACTTAGTTCTTGCAAATCTGAGGTCTGGTTGTTTGGTTTGGGTGAGAACTTTCTTCAGGACTGCAGACTTCTCAGTGTATCTTTACATGGCAGAAGGGGTGAGGATCTCTTTGGGGCCTCTTAGAGAAGCACTAATCCCATTCATGAAGGCTCCAGACTTACAACTTAATCACCTCTCCAAGGCTCTACCTCCTAATACCATCACTTGGAGCAGGGTAGGATTTCAACTTATGAACTTTGGGGGGGGGGTGTGGTGGGGGGAAATGCAAATATTCAGACCAAGCAGTTATTATGGACAAAAGATAAATCACGTAAAGGTGTGCTCATTGGATTGTCAGAGCCTTCCTGCAATTAACAGTATCTATGGAAGACAATGGAGTAACAATATTGAAAGCCCTAGGTTGGTTGGGCCCTCTAGTGGCACAGGGGCTAAAGTCTCAGTGCTATCAAGCTACCACCAGCCACTGCAGCCTGAGTTCAATCCCTGGCCAGGAAGCTGACCCACATGGCGCAGCAGACCTCTCCTATCTTACCTGCTGCTCCCCTCAGCAATGTATTTCAGTAAATCTGTCTGTTCTGCTCCCCACTCTCTGGTGAAACCTCTTACCTCCCATACCTCTGGCCTAGATCCCAGTTCTTATATGCATAAATAAATAAGGCTTTATTTTTTTTTTAGATTTATTTTAACTTTATTTGCAGCCAAACTATCATGTAGGAACAAAGACAAAATAAAGATACTTTCAGACAAATACATAGAGAACTTAATGTCCCTCAGATGTTCATCACAAGAAAAAAGTAATTCAACAAGAAGAGAAATTAATCCAGAAGGAAGATATAGGGTACAATAAAATTCAGTAAGCACAGACATTGATAAACTGTAGTAAATTAAATTAATCACCAAATTTTAAAAGAAAGGTTTTGTGACTCTAAAATGGTGAAATAAACTCTAAAAGATAATAAAATTTGTAAGGAGGAATGGTGATTAAAATGAACTAATGGGCACGTATTTGGAAAGAGAATAGAAATACTAAATTTTTGACATTGCTAAAATAATTTACAGCTAAGCATACATATTAACAAGTAAGTTTAATTATTAAAAGAAGAGAAATATAATCCTTATTAAATCGGTCTGTTAGGTATTCAGGCTGCCATACCAAAATACCAGATTGGGCGGTTAAAATAACAAATTTATTTTTTCATAGCCTGAAGACCACAAGCCCAAGACTAAGAGCCAACAGGACTGGACCTGACGAGACATTTCTACTAGACTTTCAGACAACCATTTTCTTGCTGTGTGCTCATATGACCTTTCCTTTGTGGGCAGAGAGAAGGCACTCTCGTGTTTCCTCATTTTCTTACAAAGATGCCAGCCTTATTGGATTGGGATCTTACCCTTGTGAGCTCACTTACTTTTAATTACCTCCTTAATGTCCCCGATTCTAAATACAGTCACACTGAGTATGTTAGGTGTTTAACACATGAATTTTGGTTGCTGGACACAATTTAGTCCACTGAAGTTCATAACACCTTCCAAGATAGCAGAAAGCATTTAGGAAAATTCACTGATACAAGGCCAAAAAAGACATAAAAAGAAGTAAAGGAAAGGATGCAAACATTAAAGAAAAAAATAAAGCAGTAGAAATGAGTTTAAATACATCAATAAAACAATATACTGATTAGACTGATTTTTTGAAATCTAACTCTATGGAGCTTATAAATCACATACTTAAAATCGTAAAATAAAATGAAAATTAAAAAATGAAAAAGATATGACAACAATACTAACCAAAGTTGATATATCAATGTAAATATCAAAGTAGATTTTAATGTCACCCTGTTAACAAGGAAAAAAAGGACATTATACAATAATAAAAGGAACACTCCACAAGACTTAAAATTCACATTTTTGTATGTGATGAAACTATAATCCTAATGGAGGATTTTAACTCTTGTAGCAAATGGCAGATCAAATAATTAAATTAACAAGGGGAAATTCATCAAATATATTTTGAACTCTGCACCAAATAAAATATACATTTCCTTAAAAAACACATATTAAGTAAATTAAAATAAAAAGTGGTATCTGCAGCATACTTTCTCTGGCCACAATTCAATTAAGTTTTTTAAAACATAGGAAAAATAAACAAATCAAACAAATACCACCTTCACATTTTAAAAACTAAGTAATCTAGAGTTTAAAGAAGAAATCAAAAGATAAGGATGAACTATTTAGAATTGAGCCATAATGATAGTACTATGTATCAAAACTTATGGGATGCAGTGAAAATGCTACTTAATATAAATGGAAAGCCTTAAATAACTTTATTAAGAAGCAAGATTAATAATAATTGAGGTGTTTACTCCAGAGAGCTGGAATAATATTTATAAAACAAGTGAAACACTAAGAGACAAGAGTGGAAAGTAATGAAATACAAAACAAATAACAGAAGCAACACATTAAAACTGGTTGAGAAATAAGAGAAAAGGAATAAAAAAAATTGAAGAATTAAACATGATTTTACTGTCACTACAGATCTAGGAAAGACTAACCACTCATCGGACTAGTCAAGCATATTATAGTCTAAAATATAGAATATTTCCCAGATTCCCCTTCAAATAAGTGCCCACCCAGGAATCTCTTCTGGCCAATGAGATCAAACTGATAATTGTCTTTAAAGGGAGGAACTTACCCTTCTCTTTGCTTTCTCTCCTCCCTGCTTTCTAGGAAGCAGACTAACAGACTAAAGCTAAGAACAGCCATTTTAGGCTGTGAGATACGAGTCTCTTTGAAGATGAGGAGAAAGATGGAGGGAGCCCAGGTAGGTCCCTATGTACTTGGGAGCTTCCAGTCCATTTTGTGTTGCTGACACAGAAATATGTTTCTCTCTTACCTAGAAGCTACTCTTTTGTGGTATTTTTGTCACTTGTAGTCAAAGATAAACCTGTGTAATATAAAGGAAATTCCTTAAACTGATAGAGAGGGCCTATCAAAAACTTATGGCAAGCACAGCAGGGACACACTTTAGTATCATTCCCACTAAAATCAGAACTAAGGCAAAAATTCCTGCTATCATATCATCTACTCAATATTGCACTTGAGGGCCTGTTCAAAATGACAGAAAGAAAAAGAGGTGTGAGGTTTGAAAACAGAAAAATCTGCTTGGTGGTAGATCTGTTAAGGGGAAGGATGTCCTAAAGGAACTCTGCAGAGTCTTATGAACTCCGCCCCCTACTCCAGCTTTCTGGACACTACCCCCTACTCTGGTGATTGGAAACTACAACTCCCAGCAGTACCAGGGAGAGAACTGCAAGGACCCAAGGGTGGAGCTAGCAGGAATTCTGGGACTTTAGGGGATAAAATGGGCGTGATTGCCTTTCTTGCTCTCTCGCGTGGGAAACAGCTCTCCAAGCTGCGTGACTTGGTGTACTCAGTCAGCCTAGCCATAAGGTATTCCAGTTACTTTGTATCCTGCTCTTTCCTTTCCCCTTTTGTAAATAAACCTGTTATTGACCCTTTTGTGTGTACCTGCAGTATAACTGAATTGTGAGCCACTCTGGGCTACCCTTTAACAGATCTAATATTTACTTTCTATATATAAATTATATATATAGGGTTTTAGGTTAAGATGATGGACTGAGGAAATGAATCCAATTTTTCTCCTTCTTGATACACCACTAAACAATGGTAAAGGGATTTTTTTTTTTTTTAAGAAGGAATACATCGCAAGGGCAAGAAAAAGAGACATTAATAGCAATAACATATGAGAAACTGGGAAGCAGATGGAGGAGGAGCTGCTGACTCAGCAGGTACAAGAAAACCACACCCCAAACTGAGAGTAGTTAGGCAGGTCAGTGCCAGAGTCGGCACCCAGGGCCACTGCTGAGACTGGGCATGAGGGCTGGGATAAATAGGAATATTTGGTTGAACGCCAGTCAGAAAGTGGTTAGGCTCTAAATCTGAGCCTTCCACCTGTTCCACAATACCAAGAAATAGCCCCTCCAATGTGGCAAAGAAGATTATTTTTGGGATTTAGGAGGCCAGGTCTGAGGGTGTGGAGACTATATCCAAGAAAGGGAATTTAGGTTATACATACTATGATGCAAAAACTGCTTAGGGTTCTCCCTGTGGTGCAATGGGGTTAGTGCTGTGGCACCAGTTCCATCCCCAGCCAGGGAGGTGACCCACATGGCACAGCAGACCTCTCCTGACCTGCCTGTCGCTTGCTTCAGCAGTATGTTTCACTTGATCTGCCTATTCTGCTCCCCACACTATCTCTGGTGAATCCTCTCATGGCCTTCCCTCAACTCTGGCCTGTACTCCTGTGCTCCCGTATGCATAAATAAATACATCTTTAAAAACAAACAAAAAGGCCCTCCCTGGTGGCGCAGCGGGTTAAAGCACAGCACTAAGAAGCTAAAGCCGCTTCCGCATGAGTTCAATCCCCGCCTGTCCTGGAGGTGAC